>NW_006159715.1:2650403-2660571 GCF_000334495.1 Tupaia belangeri chinensis | reverse complement strand
CCTGCCCCGGCTCGTGGGCGCTGCTCCCGGGGGCGCCTGCCTGCCCGAGAGTGTTGGACTGGAGTGTCCCCCGCGCGGCCCAGTGCCTTCCCGTTCTTCCCCGTACGGACTGCCTGGATTTTCCTTCCCCCTTTCTCACACTTCCTTTTGACACCTCGGCAATCTGTATTTCTTCCTCCCTTTTTTCCGCGTTGTTTAACCCGCGTAAACGCCAGGGTGCAGTTCCATCCCCGAGACTCCCTGGTAGACTGAGACTCTGGGGACCGTCGGCGCCCGAACTCTTGTATCTTTAGGAGCTGAGAGGGTTCCGGGGATCTGCTTGTTGGGATATTATTACTATTTTTTTTTTTTTTTACAACTTTACGGCGTTTGGATGTATGAAAAATTTCGATGAAATTATGATGGAGGAAAAAGTTATTTTGATGAGTAAATTTGAAAGTCAAAATTCTCATAAAACCTGGAAAATAACTTTCTAGAGGGGTACTTGTTCCGAGTGAGATTATTTTTAGTATCGCCTTTTAGTTTTGTCTTGCCATCTTAAAGAAGCACTTTTTGTGGAATGCTTGAAATTTCCAGGTTTATGATCTGTGAAAGGCCTCAAGAATTTTAGGTAAAATTGTAATAGATTGTGTTCTGACTCTGAAATGATTGTTTTTCACCTCAGTATCCAGAATTTTCACACGCAGATAAGTTGAAAAAAATGCGACAGTGAACACATGCATGCACACGCTCATCTCTTAGATTATAAAATTAACATTTTGCTATATTTGCTTTATCACTTATCCATCTGTCTACAAAATGATTATTTTAAAAGAAAGAGACCTGCAGATCAGGCAACTGGTTAGTTACTCTGTAAATCTTGTGTGGCGTGGTTTTCCCAGAAGCTTGTGTTCTCTCAGTTTGGAAATTATAAAGAGCATATTTTAAGAAAGACTTAAAAATAGTTACGTTTTGTTTGGTTTTAAGAAAGTTTTCTAAATTCATGAAGATGGGCAAAAAATGTTTTTATTCTTATAAAACAACTTACTCTTTCTAGTTCACTGAAACCATGTATGTTAATAGAGGAGTTTTTAAAATTACTTAATTTATTCTTGGGGGGGGGGAGCAAGTCACCAGTTCTGAGATTGGAACTGTGGTCCGCTGTGTGTGTGTGTCCAGCGCCCTAACCATCATGCCACCTGCTGGCCCCAATAGATGACATTTATATGGACTGTGTATGGATTCCTGATATTTAGTAATTGAATTACATACTTACTTTGATAGAATTGTCTAAGGCACCTGCAGTATCTTGGTTTCCCATTTCTCAGCTCTTAACAGTCACCATGAGAAAAAGTTGATGTCCCTTTGGCTATAAGAGAGGCCCAGTTCCTGTTTAATTATTGAGTTATGATGAAAGCAGGCTGTATGTGAAATTCCTTTTCGTTCTTTGGATTAAGAGAAAAAAACGAAAAACTCCAGATGTTAGTGTCCTAGTAATGTGATTTTAGAAAGTATTCAACTTTTTTAGGTTTCACAATTTGTATTCTTGGTGATGAACCTTTGTCTTTAAGTCATTTTTCCCTCTGGGAGAAAAGTAGCAGATTACTGTAGATGTTTTAGAACATGCAAAATGAAGAAAACATTCCTGAGTGAATATTTGGATTTATAGTTTCAAGAATTTTTAGTGTAGATAAAAATCTATATAAAACTTAAACAAAAAAATTGAAACAAAACTAGCTTTTAGTGTTGAGTAACATGAAATGAGAAATTATAGTAAAGAAGACTTTTTTGTTTTTTTCAAGTATGTGTTACTGTAAAAAGTTTAAAGCATATTAACATTTTGTTTCTTGTTACTAGTTCTTATGAAGGAAATTTTTAAAATTTATTGAAGTTTAGTGTTACATAATTTAGACAATTTTATTTTTTATTTTCAATTTAGACAATTAAAAGTTCTTTGGTGGCAGTCAGTTGAATCTATCAGTTGTGTTTATTTTGGTGTCAGGAGTCACTCACTGTATTTTGCAAGTTAGACGCTAGCTAATTCTGAGCATTTCTTGGCTGAGTTCAGCAACCACACAGGAACATTTTTTCCCTTCTGCTTTGTAGGCAAATCCAAGAAGTTGGGGTAGAGTGGGATTTTGCATTACTGCCTTCTTGCCCTGAGTTCAGACATTTATACTTGTTAATATTAAATTTCAGTATACTAAATTTAATATTAACAAGTCCCAAACTTAGCCATAGTGCATAGCTTAATATATTCATTGCTTTAACTTTGCACTCATCTTTGTTATAGCTGGGTACTCAGGATTTTTAAAAGCCAAGCCAGCAGGTGGTGTGGAGGTTAAGGTGACTGGAACCCATGTTATCTACAGTGTGGTTCAGGTCCCAGATCAGGTGACTTGAAAATCATGCCCTTAGCTGGGACCAGCAGCTGGGGTAATGGCTATGTCGCTCCTCCATTCTCCTCCCGGGATCTTGGGCACACACGCACACGGGCCCAGTGTGAGTTTTAAGCCACTGGGTCCGGGACACGAACCATGGTCGACTATGTGGGAGTCCAGCCACACAGCCATTATGCTAACTGCTGGTCCCCCCCCTTCTTTCGTGGCTTTTAAACTTACACCAGGCGTGTGTGCACTAGTGTCCAAGATCCCGAGAAGAGAATGGAGGAGAAGGAATTGCGGCATGGCTATTCCCCCTGGGGGGTGATTTCTCACTTTCTGTCTCTCTGTCTCTCTGTCTCTGTCTGTCTGGCGAGCGCATGCACCCTATAGCAAAAACCTCTCCAAAAAAAAGAAAGAAAGAAAGAAAATCATGCCCTCTGCATGTGTATGAATGCTCAAAATCCCTAGAGAGATTATAGTGAGGCCTTCTTCGGGGAGTGATTTCTTACTTTCCCTGTCTCTCTGACAAGCACATGTGCCTTATAGCAAAACTTAATTAAAAAAAAAAATTAAAAGCTAAACTGAATGTAGGCAAAACTTTAATTTTGGACATATTTTATATATATGTGACTAACCTTATCTGAAACAGACAATCCAAGAAATTGCTAAATGATGAGATTAATTTTATTTGTTTACTTAAAAGAATTATTTTGTTTAACTTTGTTTATTTAAATTTGACTCGAAAGGGACAGAGTTAGAGAGATAGAGAAAGTGGGAAAGCAAATCACCAGGTCCGGGACTCGAACCGCAGTCTGCCATGGGGGAGTCCAGCGCCCTTAACCACCATACCACCTGCCAGCCCCGAGATTAATTTTATTTTGATTTCAATAAATAGAGACTGACTCATTTACATTTTTTGGCTTTACATTTTTTTTCTGTTGGAAAATAATAAACCTGCAGGAGAGTGCACATAAACATGATGAATTTTTATAATCTGAACACACCCATTAAACCAGGCACCATGAGTAAGGATGTGACCAGCTCTCCAGCAGCCTATTTGAATGTTTTTCCAGCACTACCCATTCCTTAACGGTAACCAATAGCTTAATTTTTGGCTTCAGGGTAGATTAATCTTGCCTAGTATTTCTACTTGTATTTGCCTTGTGTCTAACATTGTGAGATCCATCCATGTTCGTGTGAGGTTCTTTATTCTTTCTGTCTTACTTACCAGTTTACTTTAAAAAAAAAAAAAAATTGGCCAGAGGATGCCTGCACTCCAGAGAGGGTAAAGGGAGAACCCTGCCTCCCCGTCCTCAGCAATGGGGCATAGTCTCACTGCAATCTGCTCTTCATTTCTTCACCCCACTGGGGTTTGGGCATATATGCACATGTGCCCTGTGTGTTTTTTGATTGACCTTGTGGGATCCAGTTGCTCTACCCATTAGACTGCAGAACCAGCCCTCACTTCACTTTTATAATCTACAATATTAAAAAAAAATTTTTAGGGGCCAGCAGGTGATGTGATGGTTAGGGTTGACCATGGTTTGAGTCCTGGCCTTGGTGGCTTGCTTTCTCACTTTCCCTCTCTCTCTCTGGTGACTGCACAGGCCCTGTAGCAAATTAAAAAAATAAATAAATAAAAATAAAACAACTGAATAAAATGTTAAAATCTTTGGCAGAGTGTTGTGTGCATGCATGTGTGTGAGAGAGAAAGAGCGAGAGATGGGCACCTTCTGTAGGCTCTGGTCTCATTGCAGTCCCTTAATTTCAGTCCCCTAACTTCAGTCCCTTAAGTCTGTTGGATCTTGGGCACAGTGCTTCGGGCTGACTTGACTTGGGATTTGAACCCCGGTGGTCATGTGAGATCAACTTCTCTTTAGCATTGTATTACTGCTATGCCATGGAGCTGGCTTTATAATATACAATATTTTAAAAACTAGTTCGACTTACATTGAATCAAAATTTCCCTTTCTGAACAGAAGATTCAGTTTGCCAATAAGCAAGGTCTGGCTTCAAATTACATGTTAGAGGTGAGTCTAAAGTCTTTGCAATTGATTTCTGGTATATTTAAGTACATGTTTCTGATTTTTTAAGTTTTTTTTTTTTTTTTTTTTTTTTTTTTTTTTTTTTTTTTTTTTTTTTTTTGCCAACGATAGGCCTTTCTGCCTTTTATAAAATACAAATATGCCTAGGCCCCTCGGGATTTTGATGTTCACTGTTAGTGGAAGATGAATGATGACACAGTTTTGAAATAATTCTTCAAAGGCCACAAAAAAGATGGCAGATAGATTTACACTGTAATTCATCTTTGAAAAAATTAACAAGATTTCTGTAATTATCTCTGTTTTAGGGGAAAAGGCAGCAAAAGTATCAGATATGTCTCTGTTTTAGGGGAAAAGGCAGCAAAAGTAGTAGATATGTGAGGGGACTTCAGAAAGTTCATGGAAAATGGCATTAAAGTATACATTAATTTTGGTGCAAAAAACAATTGAAATCCCTGCAGTTTTTTCATAATATGCATTTTTCATGAGCTTTTTGAAGACCCTCTTGTATTTTCCTTTCCCCATTTTTTTTCCATAGGTGCTTCCAAATAGAACATTTTCAGAATGCTTTATTGAGAATTACTTCATGTAACCGATATCATATACTTGAGGCTTAGGGCCAGCAGGTGGCATGGTAAAGGCTCTGGACTCCCACATAGATATCTATAGTTCAAATTCTGACCTGGTGGCTTGAAAATCACACTGGGGGAGGGAAACAGCAGGGGGCCGACCATGGTTCAAGTCTGGTTCTAGTGGCTTTTTTTTTTTCTCTTCCTCTTTCCCTCCCTCTCTGTGTCTGTCTGGTCAAATTAAAGTAAATGAATGAATGAGTAAAATTAAATAATTCTTTAAAAAAAAAAGAAAAAGAAAAAGAAAATCACTCTGGGTATGTGTGTGCCCCAATCCCAACAGAATGGAGGAAAAGGGATTGTGGCTTGGGCCATCCCCTGGGGGGGGTAGGGGGGGTGTGATTTCTCACTGTCCCTTCTCCAACAAGGCACAAACCCTTTGGCAAAAACCTTAAACAAAAACCCCCAGAACACCTGAGCATGGGGCAGGACTGGGAGTGGGGAGGATGGATATGGGGGAAAGGGTGGGAAGGAGAATATGCATACCCTCTAGGGCATCTGGTCATGCCACAATCCTTTTTTCTTTAATTTTTGATTTCCTTTAGAATGAATTCCCTGGAGTGAAGCCTATGGAGCCTAGGACTTGAACCCTAGTCAGCAATGTGAGATCTGACTTCCTCTTTTTGGTGCTTAACCGTTGGCGCTATGGGGCCAGCCTATGTTGTCATATACTTTTGAATATCTTCACTGGGGACAAATATTAGAATTTTGAGGTTTGGGACCAGCAGATGGCTTAGCAGTTATGTCGCTGGACTATCACATGGCTGACCGCAGTTTGAATCTTGGACCTGGTGGCTTGAAATTCATGCTGGGGAATGTGCATGCGTATGTGCCCAAGATCCTGGGAGAATGAAGATGGGATTGCAGTGTGGCCATTCCCCTTTGGGGTGATTTCTCACTTTCTCTTTCACTATGTCTGTCTTGTCTATCTTTCTCTACCTGGTGATCTCACATGCCCTAAAGCAAAAACCTCTACAAAATGTTTTTTCTTTTTTTTTTTTTTAAGGTTGAATACTCTTATTTTAACTGGCCAGGTATAATTTAGAGTTTGCCTGTAGAATAGCACAAATAAAAGGCTTTACAGTCCTGGTTCATGGTATGCCAATGGAATAGCATGAATAAAAAGACAGGTTTTGTAGTCCCCGTCCAAGGTGTACCTTTGTTTTGCATAGCTCTTTAATTTTCGGAGCCTGAGATAGCGCATATAAAATGGAAACGTAGTCCTCCTCCATGGTTTTGGTTGTACTGTTGTGGGCATTTATTGGTTAATGCTCCACTCTGTCTTCACTCTGTTTTGTCTTTGAGGGTTCGTTCTCCACTGTGTGTGGCTTTGGCATGCTCTCTTGAAGCATATTCCCCTACCCATTTGTGGTGCAGCCAAACTGTCCTTGTCCTATCCAGTCAGATGATGCCCCAAAGGATTTCCCTAGGGTTTTCGTAGACCTTTTCAAAGTACTGTCAGTGTGTAGGTCAGACTGTTCTTTGACATGGTGCTTTGAGCTGCTTTCTCCCTACACCGTTGGTGCTTTTTCTGGTCATCTTTCAGTTTTGTAAGTTTCAGCAGCCTTCCAGTAAGGTCCCTTTTTAAAAATAGTCTGAGTCAGTTACTGATGTTCCAAATTCTTGCAGACAAGAACTTCAGGACAATGCCTTTACTTCATATCTTGAAAAATAAATAGGTTCATGAGTTGGATAATGTACACTTAAGGTAAAATGTCAATAATTAAGTTTAATTAAGATATCAATAATTAAGTTTAACTAAAATAATGGAATGACTTTTGTGTGCTTTTTTAATATAATTATTTTATTTTATTTATTCATTCATTCATTTTAATTTGACCAGAGAGAGACAGAGAGAGAGAAAAAAAGTGAAAAAGCAAGCTACCAGTCCGGGATTCGAACTGTGGTCAGCCATGTGGGAGTCCAAACTGTCCTTGTCCTATCCAGTCAGATGATGCCCCAAAGGATTTCCCTAGGGTTTTCGTAGACCTTTTCAAAGTACTGTCAGTGTGTAGGTCACACTGTTCTTTGACATGGTGCTTTGAGCTGCTTTCTCCCTACACCGTTGGTGCTTTTTCTGGTCATCTTTCAGTTTTGTAAGTTTCAGCAGCCTTCCAGTAAGGTCCCTTTTTAAAAATAGTCTGAGTCAGTTACTGATGTTCCAAATTCTTGCAGACAAGAACTTCAGGACAATGCCTTTACTTCATATCTTGAAAAATAAATAGGTTCATGAGTTGGATAATGTACACTTAAGGTAAAATGTCAATAATTAAGTTTAATTAAGATATCAATAATTAAGTTTAACTAAAATAATGGAATGACTTTTGTGTGCTTTTTTAATATAATTATTTTATTTTATTTATTCATTCATTTATTTTAATTTGACCAGAGAGAGACAGAGAGAGAGAAAAAAAGTGAAAAAGCAAGCTACCAGTCCGGGATTCGAACTGTGGTCAGCCATGTGGGAGTGTCCAGCACCTTAACCACCACGCCACCTACTCGTGGTCCCTTTGTGTGTTTTTTTTACAGTGACTCCAAGGATGCATTTCTTTTTGGAATAAGTTTCCTGAGATCACTACTTTGAAACATGGTACTTTTCATGAAGTATAACTTTTTTTCTTTAATTGCCAGGATATGAACATGTTCTCCTGAGAAAGAGAGAGAGGGAGAAAGCACCTTCCAGTGGGGGCATAATCACACCCAGTCCTTTTTCCTCCATTTCTCTGTCCCATCAGGGTTCTGGACTTGCCTGAATGCATGCCTGGATTATTTTTAAGCTGCCTGGGGCTGCGATTCAAACTCCAGGGCTGAGGTTCACACAGCTGTTGGCCATGTGAGATCCAGCTTCCTGTGCATGGTGCTTAAGCACTGTGCTGTGGGTTCGACTGTATTATGGTGTTTAGAAAATTCCTTTCCATACATCTAGTGATGTATACTATCTTTACTTATCAAGTGTGTGAATGAGAGATTCAGAATTTCAAGATATTCTAAGATTTTTAATAATTTAAAATGTAATAAAGACTTTAGAGTTTTGGAAAAATTCTGTGATTTCTTTTCCTTCCTTCCTTCCTTCCTCCTTCCTTCCTTCCTTCCTTCCTTCCTATTTGACCGGAGAGGGACAGCATGAGAGAGGGAGAGGGAGGGAACGTGAGAAAGCAATTTGCCAGGTCCGGGACTCGAACCGGGATCAGCCATGTAGGAGTCCAGTGCCCTCAACCACCATGCCACCTGCCAACTCCTGTGATTTCTTTTTTAATATAAACAATAGTCTCATCATATTTGAAAGGTTTGGATTTTCCAATTATTTTTAGATATTGGGCTGTTGGAAAAGTCATGATATATTTTTTTCTATATATTCCTATGCAGAAATGTAGTGTGACTTTTTCAACAACTCAGTATTTAAACACCAGTATAGAATACACAGGCTCTCGCTCGTTAGCTTTGGTATAGATGTATGTGTACATATGTGTGTGTGTGTGTGTGTGTGTGTGTATATTTATATATTTATATATTTATAGGCAAGCCAAAGGGCAGATTTGCTCACCAGAGAGAGGTGAAGAAAGTACCATCCAGTAGTCCTGTGTGGGGGTCATGGTCATGCCTTAGTCCCTCTTCTTCTTTCATCCTGTTGGGATTTTGGGCATACACATACACCCACCCGCTAGAGTGTATTTCAAACCACTAGGGCTGAGATTTGAACTGCAGTTGGCCAGGTTGGATCAGTCTCCCTTAATTAGGCTGTAGGGCCAGCCCAGGGCTTATAAGGTTGAAATTACTTTAGTGGTTGGGGATTTTTTTCACAGTGTGGGCAAAATATTCACTGATTCCTTCCAGAAGTAATACTAGTATTTGATACTTATTTTTGCCTGTCTTGAGAGTCCCTGTGTGAATTATTTGATTTTATCTTTTAAAATCGTACTTTGAGAAATTTTCTTTTGTAGGGACCAGCAGTTAGCATAATGGCTGTGTCGCTGAACTCTCATGTAGCCAACCACAGTTTGAGTCCTGGACCCAATGGCTTGAACTCATGTGTGTGCGTGCCCAAATCCAAAGTATGGGATAGGCCAGGCTTTTGGATTGGTTTAATTTTGGCTTTAGGGTTGGCCTATATACTTTTCTTTTTTATTTTGATCAAGATTTAAAATATTTGGTGAGTTTTCCTGATATTTAAAGAAATAAGTTGTTGAAGTATCTGCTTATATATAAGGGTCAAAAGATCCTGAAGGCATTGAACATGTACTTGTTCTTTTATGTCATGTTACACTGTTAGCCCACTACTGCTTTGTCTCTGCACACTTTCCTCCTTTGTACCAGTGTACATTTTCTACCGTTACTAATCAGAGTAAGTGATATAATTCAGAGTATACTGTAGTCTTCAGGGGATCTTATTTTCATGTGAGTTTTCTTTTTAGTCAGCACTAAGAGACTGCTTTTCCCACAGTGTAGTGACAAAGACCAAAGTCGGAAGCCTGGCCGCATTTTGAAACTGGTGTTTGTGGCTTTTGGTTTCTCTCATCAGAACTGGAAAGACTGCCATCTGTATCAATGTTATAGTTCAGTATTACAATGTAGTCTAGTAAAGGTTGAGGTTTTAACATAAGTATATTTAGAAAATGGTTTTTTTCTGTGAATTGTTTGGTTCCTTCAATCTGTAAGAATATAGCTAATATTAGAGTAGTGTATTACCCAAAAGGATGCTTCTGGTAAATATGTTTGTTTATTTATTTATTTCTGTATTTCCATTTATTTGTTTTTACATTTTTTCACAAACATTTACTTTACATATCAAAATAATGTTTGCTCATACTCCATAGTTCTTGACAGTTAATAAGCAACTTTCAAAATTTCAGAATACTGAATTTTAAAGATAATGTTCAAAATATTTCTTACAATTTTGTATAATTTGTGACTGTAACAATTCTAAAAAAAAATTCCCCCCAAAATAAATAAATAACAAAGAAAAAATCCTCCCTCTTTTTTTAAAATTTACTCATTCTTGGATATTTGTGTTAGTAGAACAGTAGCAGACTAACACAGAAGGGAGAAATGACTGTCATCAGTTGAAATACTCAACCGCGGTTCGAGTCCTGGACCCGATGGCTTGAACTCACGCCGGGTGTGTGTGTGTGCCCAA
>NW_006159715.1:2635004-2650267 GCF_000334495.1 Tupaia belangeri chinensis | reverse complement strand
AAAAAAAAAAAGTCATGAGATGATATAGAGAGGGCCAGGCCACACATGATCTTTGAAGTCGTTTTAGGGATTTTATATCTTACAGTACGAGTGATTGAGCAATCATTAGAAGACTTTAGGGAGTGCTATACCTAATCTTCATTTAGAAAAAAACCCAAAAAACAAAGTTTTATGTGGAGAATGGATTGAACAAGGCAAGGAAAGGAGGTGGACATAACTTTTATTTTTGAGAGATTTTTGCTATAGGACACTAGAGCTTGCCAGAGAGACAGAGGCTGAGAGACAGAAAGCAAGAAATCACCTCCCAGTGGAGATGGCCAGGTGGCACTCTATTCTCCTCTCGGGATTTTGGACACACATGCACACATGCCCAGTGTGTGTTTTAAGCTGCTGGATCTGGTATTCTAACCATGATCGACTACATGGGAGTCCAGTAACGTAACCATTACTCCATTTGTTGGTCCCAGTAACATCTTGATACACACACACACACACATATCTTCTAGTGTTTGAAATGTTTGTCCGTGTTTAGTTTTTTTTTAAAGGGGAAGGGTAGCGCTAACGGTTTAGTAACTTTTTCTCATAATGACATATAGTGACTACCTTTCTGTGTCAATAAGAAACAGATTTCCATGGTATGTGCTCATGGAGAAAAATTCAGATGGAGTAGTCAGAAGTATGGTGTCCTATACTTCTGTGACTGCATGATGGGAAGTACTGTAACTTAGAAATGAATTAAAAAAAAATTACTGGAAGGTAATGTGTGCTTGCTGGAGAGAGAAAAACAGAAAGGGAGAACATACACCTCAGTGAGGTGTGGTTGTGGTCAGGCTACGGTTCGTCCTCCTCCATTTCTTATCTTACTGGGATTTTGAGCACACACCCACAGGTGCCCTCTTTGTTTTTCAAACCACCACCTGGGCTGGGATTTGAAGTACAGTCAGCTAGGTGGGATCCATCTCCCATCAACTACTAGGCTATAGGACAGTCCAGAACGTATTATAACATTTTATATGATATATCTTAATTAGGTTTGTGTGAATTAGAAATCTGGCTATGCTGTAGACTGTTGTTGCTTTTTCTAATGGTCTAGAAATCACATTATTACTTTTTTAGGCCTTCAAGTTTTTAATAGCAGATCCTTCTGTATCACGTTCTTACTTCTCTACCTGGCAGCCAGTTCTTACTCATTTAAGCCCAGCCGAACTTCCACCTTATCCTTACTCCCTAGGCAGTGTTAGTTGTTCTCACATTCCTTTTGCTTACCATTTTATCTCTAACACCTAGCACAGTGCCTAATATCTTATGGGTATTTATGTATATTTTCAGAATGAACAGGTACATGAATACCATTTTATTCATATCAGTATTTATCAGATTGAATTATAATACTTTCTTTTTTTTTATTCTGTGTCTTGTATCGTGGTTATCTTTATCATCTCTGCTTAGCAGTTTCTTGGCACTTTGAGTGTTTGTTTGTTTGTTTAAGGTTTTTGCCATGTGTACATGTGCTTGCCTGAGAGAGACAGAGGCACAGTGAGAAATCACCCCTCAGGGAGGGATGGCCATACCACAGTCCCTTCTCCTCCATTCTCCTTTTGGGATTTTGGGTATGCACACACATGTGCTGGTGTGATTTTCAAACCACCAGGTCCAGGACTTGAACCATAGTTGGCCTTATGGGAGTCTAGAACCTTAACCCCCATGCCATCTGTTGGCCCTGAGATATAGTGGGTCATCAGGAAAGTCACAACACATTTTTGCATAGCAAAACACATCTGACTTTGCTGACAAACTAATACATATTCTTAAAATTTATTCTAAGAATTAAAAAATTACTTTGGAACCGGCAGATGGTGTAATGGTTATATCACTGGACTCCCATGTAGTAGACCATGGTTCGAGTTCCATGTGTGCATGTGCCCAAGATCCTAAGTGGAGAATGGAGGAGAAGGGATAACAGAATGGTCATTCTCTTAGGGGATGATTTCTTGCTTTCTATCTCTCTTTGGAGTGCACGGCCCTATAGCAAAAATCTCTCTCTCTCAAAAAAAAAAATGCTGTTAAATATACTTTTTTTTTTTAAGAGAGATTTTTTACTATAGGGTACATGTGTTCGCCAGAGAGACAGAAAGCGAGAATTCACCGCCCAGGGGAGATGACCTCACTGGAATCCCTTCTCCATTTTCTTCTCAAATACACTTTTTAAAAAAAGGATTATTTCATTGAATTTTATTTATTTTTTAATTTGATCAGAGAGGGACAGAGTGAGAGAGGGCAAGAGTGAGAGAGAGAAAGTGAGAAAGCAAGCTGCCAGGTCTGGACTTGTACTGCAGTCGGCCATGTGAGAGTCTAGCACCCTTAACCACTGTACCACCTGCTGGCCCCTCAAATATACTTTCAAAAACATAACTTGTCAAGATCCAGCTGTGGTGGTGTGTGCCGCCGAGATACTGTGCTTCGCAGGCTATCACATGGTAGGACAGATCCAGTTCCTGGTCCAATTTAAGGGCCTGGCATCATGGTGTGTGCTCATAATCCTAGCTACTTGGGAGGCTGAGGCAGGAGGAAAAAAAAGGAAAGAAACGTCACTGGACTCCCATGTAGTTGATTGTGGTTGAAGTCCTGGACCTAGAAACTTGAAACTGATGCCAGACGCATGTGCGTATGTGCATGCCCAAAATCCTGAGAGGAGAATGGAAGAGAAGGGATTGCAGGGTGGTCACTTTCTGTCTTGCTGTCTATATCTGTCTCTTCTGTGAGTGCGTGTGCCCCATAGTAAAAATATCTTGGTTGAAAATGAAAGAAAAAACTAAACTAGGAAAAAGCCTTTCAGAAATTTAGCTTTTTGAGAAGCAGTCAGAGTCATACTGCTCATATTTTGTTTTATGCTTTCTGCAGTGATCAGTGGCAAGTAATGAAAGAAAAATAAGTAATTCCCACTTGTGTATCAGGACTGAAAGGATGCACACTTACATTACTTACTAAATAGATCTTAGAAGGCAAGTCTCGACTCACAGTAGGCCATGACTTTGGAGCCAGATAGGCCAGTTTCAGTTCTAGCTTTGCCATTCAGTAACTCTGGTGATTCCATAACTCCCCAAGCCTCAGTTCTACTATTTTGTGAAATCGGGAGAATAATGCCCACTTCAATAGTCTTTTGGAATTGGACATGATGCATATCAAATGCTTGTCATTGTTGTAACATATAGTAAGTAGGCAGTGTATAGCAGAGTATGACTGTACACTTAAAAAAAAAGGATTTGGAAGATTATGTTCCAGATATTAATAGAATTACCATGAAGATGGACTAGGTGAAGATAAAGGAGGAGAGAGGAGGTAGGGACTTTCAGATGATCTTTTATATGAATTATTATTATTTTTTTTAACAAGTGAATCTTGAGATGTCTCAAGGTGAGTTGCTTAAATGAGTTAAGAGAATGTTATTGGACACTACATTTAAGGAATAAACAGCAGAAGAGTAACCTGTCTTGGTGTCTGAACAGGAGCCGGAAAGCCAGGAAGTTAATATTAGGAAAGCCAGACAGAGAAGGAGGGAATGTGGAGTCAAGTAAGTATTGTTGAGAGCTGTATCAGACTACCCTAGGCTGGGACTGAAAGGAAGTCCTGGGGATTGGCAATTTTCACTGTGCAGTATTTTAGAGGAGTTTGTAGTGAATGGGAAAGAAATAGGATAGGGTTGATCCATGTGTCTCTGTCGTTTGTATAATGAGTGAACTTTGGATGCCTATAGGAAGGTGCTAGTATATGTGCTAGAAGTTTAAGGTATTTTAGGAGGATGGAATATGAGCAAAGGTAAGTCTTGGTAGGAAAGAATAGGTAGAAGGATCAGCCCTATTCCTATTGTAATCATAAAAAACAATGAAAGGGTGAAATTGAGCACATTGAGTTGGTTCATTGTCTCATCTGATGACAGTGAGGTGAATTCAGAGATTTAGGGTGAATGGATTTTGTAGTAGCTGCTGTGGAGAGTAGTAGGAGCTCTGACTAGGGAATCCATTGGATATATTTGCCAGGCATTATTTGAAGGCTTAGTTTAAGTTGCAAGACAGTACATTTATATACTGAAATTTCAAAAAAAATTTTTTTTAACCAATTTTTTTTTTAAACCAACAGTTTGCTATAGGGCACGTGTACTCGTCAGAGAGACAGAGAGATAGAAAGCAAGAAATCACCCCCAGGGGAGATGGCCACGCTGCAATCCCTTCTCCTCCATTCTCCTCTCAGGATCTTGGGCACACACGCACATGCGCCCGGCGTGAGTTTAAGCCACCAGGTCTGGGACTCGAACTGCGGTCGGCTACATGGCAGTTCAGCGACATAGCCATTACACTAACTGCTGGTCCCTTAACCAACAGCTTGGAAGTACCACACGACCTGCTGGCCCTGCAATATAGTTTTATTATTTTTCATTGTTAGTGCTTAACCTTTTGAATTCTTTCTTAAACTTCTGGTGGCGCCCAAAGGTGGCAAGGAGGGTAAGGTGGCTGGATCCTTAAAGGTCGAATGTGCTGTGTGAGACTCGGACCTGGTGGCTTGAAAATCATGCCAGGTGTACCCAAAATCCCAAGAGGGGAATAAAGGAGATGAGATTAGGGTGTGGCCATCCCCTGAGTGGTTATTTCTCACCTTCTCTCTTATCTGTCTCTGGCAAGCACATATACCCTAACAAAAAAAGCTTCTGGATAAGTAGCTACTTATAAGCAGACCAGTGCTTTAATTTAGTGATGAAAATTCTTCTCAGTGTTTGCAGTTTTAGGGAAGTCCAGTAAACAATATGCTTTTCTCTCAGATGAGCCACTTGAGAGAAAAAAGGAATCAGGCAGGTGGAGATCTAAGTAAGTATCAGTCTTAACCACTGAGAAAACTCTGAGTTGGAGTTACTCAGATCTGCAGTTTCTTGTACCCCTAAATTTAGACTTTGAAGCTTCCCACTGAAAGATTTGTATCTGATGTTCCCTGGACTATTGCCTCTTTTTCTCCTGGGTTCCTTGCTTCTGGATCACATACCATATGAAAAAAGATAGTTCACCCCTGTTTAATTTCACAACCTTATGAGATCTGCCTTAAAGGTTCACTATTGATTTGCATCTCAAAACCCAGAGGGTATCAACAGCACAAGATTTATTGATGTGGAACTCAGTTCCATTGGGGAAGTCTGTACCAATCTGGTAATTAATAATTATTATTCAAGTAAATAGTTGGTAAAAAGTTAAGTTGAGTCAAAAGGTAAATCGAGTCATTTAAATTACTTCCTGGGGTCCTCTTCCCTGTGCTTGTATTCTATTTCTCCCAATTTTGTTGAAAACAGAGCTGTGCATGGCATAATGTTCGAATGTCTCTATTTTAGTGTTTCTTGCATCCCAGCTTAGCAGTAGTTTGACCATATTAGGGTCTTTTTTTTAATATATATATATAATCAGTTATTTAATTAGGTTCTTGGCAAAAAAAATCTAGAACACCAATTTGTGAGGATAGACTCCATTTGTAAGGGCAAACACGGATCACAGGTAGCCCTGGAGCTGAGGAACAGCTTTGATTTTTGGTAAAATTTGCGAATCCACAGCTTTCTGATCAATCTTGTGCTGCTCTGAAATCTCGTATTTCTCCTTCTCTGTGTCGAAGATCTCACCTTCCTGGTGTCTGGGCTTCCTCAGTTTCTTTTTCTTGAAGTAAGCATCAGTAAGGCGCTTTGGGATTTTTACTTTGCTAATAGCAATTTTCATGGAGGTGGCAATGACATTTCTGGTGTGTTCTACGCAGTGGAACTCGATTGAGAACCAGCGGTCCAGTTACAAGTAGCAAGCCACGGCTCAGCTGCTTCAGGAAAATCACTCGTCTCCACCAACCGGTTTTGTGACAGTTGCAAGAACCTTCTCCTTCTTTTTCTTTTCAATTCTGGATTTAGTGGCCGAGTATTTCCTCTTGTACATGACTTCCTGGAATACATGGCAGACCGGGAGTATCTGCCGATGACCTGGACTAGGACAGGGTTTCAGCTACAATGGGGCTTCCCCTTCTTGGGCTTTTTAGCCTTGGGGTCACCCTTTTTAACCTTGCCACTGGCATCAGCCTTCTTGGCTTCACGTTACTTCTCCTTTGTATCCTGCTTTGCAGCTTTATCACCTGCCATCCTCTTCGCACCCCGCCGAAAACCTAAGTGAAAGAAATGAAGAGTCTGGAAGGCATCTCAGTTGGCCCTGGGCACGTCCGACCCCCGAAGGTGCTGACTTGATGACCATTAGGGTCTTAATAGTAGGTGCCCAGGAGCCAATAAAATCGTGTTTCTCTGGATTCTTTGGGGGTATTGTATGACCAGATGTACTAGGGATATCTCTGCCATTTCTCATCTTTGTATTTTAGAATATAGAAACTATTGATAATTTCTCATCACGATCTTGAACTTATGGAGCACCAAAATAGTTTTCTTGTGGTCTTCTAACCTTTCTCAGGACCAAGTTATTTCTTCTACAATGAGTAGGGGCCATCTTCCAAGTTCTGTGGCTTTTGGTATTCCTAGTACAGCTGCTGCTGCTTCATCTGCCAATTGATTAACCAGTAGTCCTCCCTTAGTGTGTTCTTGAACTTTGAGCCTTCTGACGCCATAAAGATATTCCCTGTATTATTGGTGGCAGAATTTTAAACCCAGTTGGGTTTGAGATGATTGGTTTCCGAGCGTACAAGCTATGTACCATTCCTAAATACATTGAGTGGCCATAATAAGCATCACTGATTCTTCTTTACCCTCTCATGTTGTGATTACAGATATGAGCTGGTTGTTGTGCCCTTGGACCAAGTCATAAATTGTTTGATATTGCTGGTTACTAGTCTTCCTACATATTTCTTTCTTTTTAGTTTTCATATAAGTGTGTGTGTGTGTGTGTGTGTGTGTGTGTGTGTGTGTGTAAGCAAGATTTTTGCTTGATGGATTGGCAGGTGGCGTGGTGTTTGGGGTGCTAGACTCCCACATGGATGACTGTGGTTTGAATCCTGGACCTGGAGGCTTGCCTTTTCATACCTCCCATCAAATGAAGTAATAATAATAATAATAAATAAATCTAAAAATTAAACATTTTTGCTTGCACAGAAACATACTCATACCTTGCATATATATCCATTCTGTGGTTCTTATATTTGTTTCATATAGAAATTAGCAGTTTGTATAAGGATAGATTCCCCCAGGAATTATGGTTCTTGATCTACCTTGTAAAATCATCTTCACTGAGAAATTGGGCAGATTGGTAGTAGATTGGGATTTGGATATTCAGTCATCCAGTCTTGTACGAAGTTTTAAGTACTCTTCAGTAACTGACACGTTGAACTCCAGTTTTATTTCTTCATTGCCTTGCACCTATGAGGTCTATGCCACAGGCCTTTCTTCATGAGTTTAGGTTAGCACGATAGCTATAATACTATATATATTCTTTAAGGTGCCATCTCCTAAAAAATGCATCTTGATTTCAGAGATACTAAGCTTTAAAAATGCTGTTTTAATTGATAAAGACCATAACTTTAAGGTTAGCACTAAACAAATTGAAAGACTATAGAACTCTTAAGTACTTGACAAGACCAAAACTCTGGTTTTCTAGCTCCTGATTTTCTTCCTAGCTGCTGTCTGTCTCACTGTGGGGTGGATTCACCCAGAAGCTTGTTAGCCTAGGTTGTGGCCAACTATTTGGCTTTCTCCCAGTCTACTGCTTTTCCCCAAGATACTTATTCTTGTTCATAAGTGTGGCATTGCTGTCTGATCCAGTTACATCTTTTTTTTCCTCATTTTTATTTAATCATGTCCTTTATAAATATTACCCACTCCCATTGATTTGTTTTTTTTTTTTTTTTGGTGGCCATAGGATGCGTGTGCTTGACAAGAGAGAGTGGGAGGAAGTGAGAAATCCCCCCCCCCCCCCAGGAGTGATGGCCGTGCTGCAATCCCTTCTCCATTCTCCTCCTAGGATTTTGGACACACGTGCACATGCGCTTAGTGTGATTTTCAAGCTGCTAGGACTGGGACTTGAACATCGGTCAGCCACATGGGAGTCTGGTGCCATAACTACTATACCACCTGCTGGGCCCTACCATTGATTTTTGATCATGCGTTTATAATGTCAGTTTTAGGAGGCCAACTACTTACTGGTCTAGTCTGCTCTTTGGTGTGTTCCCTTGGGTTCATTTATCTTGGAAATAGTGCAGTGAGTCCTAACAGCTTTGGTACAGAACTGTCCATACCTGTTTACCTACTTTTCCATGTGAATTCAGTTTTGTTAAAACATTTTAAAAATTATTTATATATGTATCTTTTCAGTGGTAATGCCTAAAGCCATTCACTGATTGTCTGTTATTAAAGACCCCATTTGCTAACATCTCAGGGTGTGCTTTTATCCTGGGAACCGTTGAGCTCGAGATATATTTACTTCTCCGCTATCAGATGTGAGCTTGAAAGTACAGGTGGAATTTCCAGGTTGTAGAGATGACCACATCTTCTACTGCTTCATGAAATGTACTCTCTTTAGAATTTGTGGAGATCCACCTAGGAATTCCATTTTGACAACTAGTCAAAACTAAGAATCTATGGAATCCATTTTTAGGCTTTGTAGGCCGTTAGTTGTCATGAGTGCACAAGCCATGGATTTTTATCTAACCTCTATAAATGATTGGTTTTATTTCATCACTTTGTTAAATATTTCATAGCCTTAATTTGATTAGACTCCTAATAGTTATTACTCCTAATAGTTTAAAAGGATTCCTTCAAATCCAATCAGTGTTCCCTACCTCACATTTAAATTGGCCTTTTTAAACTGATATTTTTGTTTATCTCCGTATAGCTCCCCTAATCTAAATTCTCATTTTCTCAGAGCTCTCACTCTCAGGAGTGGTAGCTTCATGAGGCTAATTTAAGTCCCTGCGATCGTAATGAAGCGCCATGGACCTTAATGGTCATACGTCTTCTGAAATATGGGTCAACCACTCTGACCTGGCAAAGTACCAGGGCAGAACCTTGGGAAAGTATCAGATCTGAGGGTTCAGATTTCCCTACTCCAGGGTCCTCCATTCTTCAGAGATCTGATTGTCCTGCTTTTACTATCAAAATTATATTTTCTGAGTCTTAACTAGAATAATTTACAGCTTCTGCTTTCTTATGAGAGTTAGATATTTTAAACTGATAGCTGGCAACCCTGCTGTTAAAGCTCGTGGCTTTGTAACTTGGACAACTCCAGGTATTTGCTCCGAAAGAGTGCTCTGACTTCACCTGCTTGATTAACTACCAGTCCCAGGTCTGTAGGCATCTGTCTACCTCCTTAGGTCTGGCATTTCTGATCATTTTACTGTTATTCAAAATTTTAGGCATATACTCATCCTTTCTGTTCATGGATCCACATGTGTTTTTCTATTTTTCCAGAATTAGCCTTTTTTTTTTTTAAAAAAAAAAAAAAGAAAAAAAGATACTTGCTATTAGGCATGTGCATTTGCTGGAAACAGAGAGAGACAGAAAGTGAGAAATCACCCACTGGGGAGATGGTGACGCTGCAGTTCCTTCTCCTCCACTCTCCTCTATGGATTTTGGGCACCCCCACATGTGCCTGGTGGGTTTTAAGCTGTCGGGTCCAGGACTTGAACCGTGGGTGACTGCATGGGAGTCCAGTGATGTTTCCATTATGCCATCTGCTGGTTCCTAACCTTGTATTTTAATTATAACAGCAATGACCAAACGAATGGTCTAATTCTTTTTTTTTTTTGGAGAGGTTTTTGCTATAGGGCGTGTGCTCTCGCCAGACAGACAGAGAGATAGAAAGTGAGAAATCACCCCCTGGGGGGGGGGGGGGGCCACACCACCCTTCTCCATTCTCTTCTCGGGATTTTGAGCCTGCACACACACACATGCCCAGAGTGAGTTTCAAGCCACCAGGTCTAGGACTTGAACCACAGTGAGACATGTGGAAGTCCAGTGCCATAACCACTGTACCACCTGCTAGAATGGTCTAATTCTAAATTTTCTTTTTTTTTTTTTTTTGAGAGGTTTTTGCTATAGGGCGCGTGTGCCAGACAGATAGAGACAGACAGAGAGACAGAAAGCAAGAGATC
Organism: Tupaia belangeri chinensis; assembly: GCF_000334495.1. Lineage (NCBI taxonomy): Eukaryota > Metazoa > Chordata > Mammalia > Scandentia > Tupaiidae > Tupaia > Tupaia belangeri. The sequence continues at coordinate 2,640,166 of NW_006159715.1, read as the reverse complement.
ACCCCCCGGGGGGATGGCCACGCCACAATCCCTTCTCCTCCATTCTCCTCTCGGGATCTTGGGCACGCACGCACACGCGCCCGGTGTGAGTTTAAGCCACCAGGTCCAGGACTCGAACCACGGTCAACTACGTGGGAGTCCAGTGACATAGCCATTACGCTATCTGCTGGTCCAAGAATGGTCTAATTCTAAATAGGCTGTATTTATAGGCTTTCTTAAGCTTCTTGCCTACATATACTAATAGTAAGCCTCTACAGTCTGAAGTCTGAGTGTTCCCTGGAACTTGTGATTTGAGTCTAATAAACACTTAGTTTAGTCTCAAGTTTAGAATGGGCTTCTTATATTTCTGAACCTCTGACCTCGAAAATTGTTAATCTGTATGGAAAGATAAGTAGTGAGAAGCCATAAGCCCCATAACCCTAGGTTAGTAATGTATATTACTTTTTCAGTATTGTATTATGGCAAAGCATCAGAACTAAAAGGTACCATAAATTATTTTGCCTGAAAATATTTCTGTTTTTGACTCTGAATTCAAGGTAAATTAGCTTTTTTCTTTTTCTTTTAAATAGGGTTACACATCATTCTGGAATGACTGTATATCATCTGGATTACGTGGCTGTATGTTAATTGAACTAGCATTGAGAGGAAGGTTACAACTAGAGGCTTGTGGAATGAGACGGAAAAGTCTGTTAACGAGAAAGGTAAGTTGTGTGTGGAATAGCATCTGTTTTAGAGAATTTGCTACGTAAAAAATGTACTAATAACTTTCAAACATTAAAGGAAGTTGACTTTAAAGTTGTCTTTATTGAATTGTGTTTTAATATCTTTTGAATTCTTGATTTCCTGGTTCTTTGTACATATGAAGGGGTCTTCAGAAAGTTTATAGAAAAAGCATTTATGAAAAGCTCATTGATTTCGCTTTTTTTTTTGGCACCAAAATAAGTATATACTTTAATTTTATTTTTCAGGAACTTTTTGAAGTCCCTTAAGATAATGAGTAATGTAATTCATTACATTTATTTTTAGGATCACTGCATCTTACCTATTCAAAAAGACTCCAAACTTCATTTGCTACTTCTGAAAGCCATAATTTTGAAAGACTTGACAAACTTATAAGGGGAGAAAAAAACCCTTAAATGTTATGGTGCAAGTTAACTACCCATAAGCTATTGATCTTTTTATTTCTGATCTTTGTCTTCTCCACTGTGAAGGTCTCTGTAGATGTTTAGGTGGTAAAATTAGAGGTATTATTGGTTAATTTTTAGAATTTTAACTTCAACCATAATCTCAAGTATTCAAGACTATCTCTCTCTCACTCATATGTTTCTTAGGAGCATGATGTCTCAAAAGTATTTTTTCTTTAATACAATCCCTTGAAGAATCTGAAAATATAACCTAAAATTTGGAACTTGTTTTGGTTGATAAGCTTAAGAGAGCAATAATCCAGTAGGAAAGAAAGCCATTAAAGTATTCTTGAAAAGTTATAGGCAAAAAGTAGACATATATTAGAAAATATTCCACATAGGAATATTTTAAAAATAAAGCCTAGTCATTTAAAGTTAAGTGTGCTGGTATGAGATTAGTGAAAAAAAGTTACTGTTTTCGATATCTGTATTATGAAGAATAATTTTTTTTAAGAGATTTTTGCAGTAGGGTGTGTGCCCTCACTTCCGAGACAGAGACAGTGAGAAAGAAAGCGAAAAATCACCCTTGTGGGGGGATGGCCACGCTGCAGTTCTCTTCCAATTTCCTCTCTGGGTTTAGGGCACATATGCACAAGTGCCTGGCTTGAGTTTTCAGCTGCTGGATCCAGGACTTGAACTGCTGAATGGGCGTCCAGCAACATAACAATTATGACATCTGCTGGCCTAGAAGAAGAAAATATTTTTTATTAAATATTATCATGCAACTATAGTGACTTTTGGGGGTGGGAACCTTAGAAAGCTGCCATTGTAGTTCTTAATAAATTACATAGGTTACTAGTAGTTATAGAATTATAGTTTTTCTTGTTATTGGGTCCTGACATATTTCAAGCCACCGAGTCTGGGACACAGACTTTGGTCGGTCATGTGAGAGTCCAGCGATCATTATACCATCTCCTGGTCCCCCAAGGTGATATATCTTGAGATTTTTAATTTCATCTGCAGAGGTCTTTTTTCCAAAGAGTGGACGCTTTTTGGGGGTCCACCATTTAACTATCATTCTCTTAGATTTTTTTTTTTTGTACCTACTTCCATATTTTAAGTAAGCTTGTATTGCTGACTCTTGACTTATCAGTTAGAGGCATTGCTTTTTATTAGAGTAGATGAATATTTAGGTCTCTTATATACTACCTTCTTTCTTCCAGATCTTTCTAATTATGCCATATATTTTTGGTAGTAAATTTTTTTTAATGTTATTACAATTATATTGGTACTATGCTTTTTTTTCCTGTAGGTTTTTGTTTTCTAGAGTAATTTTTTTCCAGTTTTCTTTTTTTCTTAAATGCCGCATCTCAGAAAAGTTATTATTTCCAAATGTTCAGATATATCACATTTGACAGTCTGGACTTGTCTTCTCTGCTCCTTATGCATAGCTGTTATCCTGGGGCATCCTGGGACAGTTTTATTGCATTCAACTCCCTGATTCCCAGATTTTCTATTCTCTCTTTGGGATGAACCTGTTTCTTACTTTGTATGTCTGAAAATACCTTTGTTATAACTTACTTTGACTTGATGACTTGGCTGAGAATAGATAGATTTTTTTTTTTTCAGTTATTTGAAGGCATTTCCTGTTGTCATCTGCTATACAGAATTACTGTTATTTTGGTGTGCTTCTGATTTCTATTCTTTTTATGATATTTGGTTTTTCCTCTCTCAAAGCATTTGGAATCTTTTGTTATTTCTTTTGTATCCTTAAAATTATATGATATACTTCAATGTGGGTTATTTTTACTTCAGTATGCATGGGTTCTTTTGATCTAGAAATGTGTATTTTTTGGTTTAGGGAATTTTTCTTGTATTTTTGGTGTCTTTTGTCCTCCATTTTTCTTCCTTTCTTTTTTTTTAAAAATATTTAACTTTATATATTTACTTATTTTAATTTGACCAGAGAGGGACAAAGTGAGGCGGGGAGGAGTGAGAAGTCACCAGGTCCAGGACTAGAACTGCAGTCAGCCATGTGGGAGTCCAGCGGCCTTAACCACCATGCCACCTACTGGCCCCCGTCCTTCATTTTTCTATAACTCTGTAAGTTAGTGAACTTCTTGGCTAGTGGCTTGAAAAACAAGTTGGGCACAAGTGCATGCATGCTCATATGGTGAAGAAATGGGATTGTACAGTGAACATACTCCACTAGGAAGTGCTTTCTCCCTCTTCCTCTTGCTCTGTCTCTGAAGTACACATACCCTTTGGCTTATAAACAAAAAGTAAAAAAGATACATCTTTTAGGAAGATTGTTGAGAAATAGTTGAACAGGGCTAAAACTGGTTCAGGGAAATTAGTTAAAAACTTTAAATTAATCTAAGTGAGAGCTAATCAGATCAGATCAGCTCCATGGCCTAGCACTTAAGGCAGCTGGATCCCATGAACAGCCGTGCAGTTAGTGCCTGCCCCTGTGTCTTGAATGCTGGGCATACATGCTCAAGGTTCTGACAGGATGGAGAAATGGAAGAGAAAGGATTTTGCCATGACAATGTCACACTGGGGGATGCTTTCTCCCTCTCCCTCTCTCTCTTTTTTTTTTTTTGAGAGGTTTTTGCTATAGGTAGCGTGCGCTCCCCAGACAGACAGAGAGAGACAGAGAGACAGAAAGCGAGAAATCACCCCCCAGGGGGGATGGCCACGCCGCAATCCCTTCTCCTCCATTCTCTTCTTGGGATCTTGGGCACGCACGCATACGCGCCCAGTGTGAGTTTTAAGCCACCGGGTCCAGGACGTGAACCGCGGTCGACTACATGGGAGTCCAGCGACATAGCCATTACGCCAACTGCTGGTCCCATCCCTCTCCCTCTCTTTTTGTCTCTTGCTGGCAGGTGCATGCATCCTCTGGCAAAATTAAAAAAAAAAAAAAAGATGACGACAACCAGGTTAGGTAGACTAGAATAATGGGAAAGGTGATTGAAGAAAGAATTAACATTTGGGAGAGATTTAAGAGACAGAATTTTAAAAAAAAGAGATGATCCACTTATACCCAGGTTATTGTGACCTTGTGAAATCTGTTACAAAAAAGTGAGTATATGAAGTGGAGATTGAGACCAAATTGCAGCGAATAAGGAGAAGCTAAGTGGTAGCATGATCACAATACACAGACACATAACTTTTTCTATACAGTTCTGCATTCTTTTTTCTTGCTTTCTTTCACCCTCTACTGAAAGCATGTTCTAGAATAGGATTGTCTAATGGAACCTTCTTTGGTGACAATGTTCTGTTTGTACTCTCCAGTGTGTTAGCCACTAGCCTTATGTGTCTATGAGACTGATACTTGAGTGCTTGGAAAGTGACTAGTGTAGGTTGAAACAATGTAAATTAAAGCAGCATTAGATTTTTGAAGTATTATAAAATAGCTGAGTATTTCAATTTTAAAATGATTATTGTGTGTTAATATTTTGGCTATATTTTGTTAAATCAAGTATATTAAAATTACTTTCACTGTTTTCCTTTTTTTTAAACTTTTTTTTTAAGGATTAATTTTATTTAACTTTTATTTCTTTACTTACTTATTTTAATTTGACCAGAGAGGGACAAAGTGAGAGAGAGAGAGAGAGGAAGTGAGAAAGCAAGCCATCAGGTCTGGACCTCGAACTGCTGTCAGCCATGTGGGAGTCCAGCTCCCTTAACCACTACGCTACCTGCCGGACCCACTGTTTTCCTTTATAAATACAAATTATTGGGTTGTTCAAAAAGTCATAATGCATTTTTGCATAGTAAAAAAGTCATGACTTCTCTGACAACTTAATAATAGAAAATATGAAGCTTACATTGTGATTCCTGTATTTACATTCAATTTGGTATTAGAGAAGTTTAACTAGAAATTGATTCCTTAGCCAACAACATGAATGAAGGCTGTAGGCTCCCAGTATTTGGCTAACAGTATAGCATTTTACTTTCTCATACCTACTTCTAAAGTTTTCTATTCTTCCATCGAGCTCTTTCCAGTATGGTTTTTTTTTTGGGGGGGGGGAG
>NW_006159715.1:2634268-2634965 GCF_000334495.1 Tupaia belangeri chinensis | reverse complement strand
AGAGAGACAGAAAGCAAGAAATCACCCCCCAGGGGGGGGTGGCCACGCCGCAATCCCTGCTCCTCCATTCTCCTCTCGGGATCTTGGGCACACACGCACACTCACCTGGCATGAGTTTTAAGCCACTGGGTCTAGGACGCGAACCACGGTCGGCTACGTGGGAGTCCAGCGACATAGCCATTACCGCTAACTGCTGGTTCCCTCTTTTAATAAATTAATTTATCTCAATTTTATGCCATAGAATTATTTGGCAACTATATACCTTAAGCAACACCTAAATATTTTTTTTCTATAATAAGAAAAATGTTCTCATTCAAAAATATGTAGTTCTTAATATTGCAGAAGTATGCACACAGGGGCCAGCAGGTGGCATAGTGGTTGAGACATTGACTTCCACAAAAACATTATTATAATTACCGTTTACACTAATGGCTTGGTGGAAATCCTCTGGAATATTACTTTCTACAGAGAAGAAAGATATTGTTCAATATTATTTCATAATTTCATGGAGAAAAGATGGAGCTATTTGAGAACATTGGAAAAGGATTAAAGTGTGTATCTTGTCAATGCCCATGTAAAAATGTTTAAAATGGATAAAAATAGCTATATAGTTTTATTTATGTTCTAGAACAAGAAGAGTGCATTATTTGTGTGCTTTTGTCAGGCCAACCAAAGTGCATTTCACATAAATTAACAG
>NW_006159715.1:2625479-2633525 GCF_000334495.1 Tupaia belangeri chinensis | reverse complement strand
TTAAAAAAAAAGAAAAAAAAAAAAAAGATGACGACAACCAGATTAGGTAGACTAGAATAATGGGAAAGGTGATTGAAGAAAGAATTAACATTTGGGAGAGATTTAAGAGACAGAATTTTAAAAAAAAGAGATGATCCACTTATACCCAGGTTATTGTGACCTTGTGAAATCTGTTACAAAAAAGTGAGTATATGAAGTGGAGATTGAGACCAAATTGCAGCGAATAAGGAGAAGCTAAGTGGTAGCATGATCACAATACACAGACACATAACTTTTTCTATACAGTTCTGCATTCTTTTTTCTTGCTTTCTTTCACCCTCTACTGAAAGCATGTTCTAGAATAGGATTGTCTAATGGAACCTTCTTTGGTGACAATGTTCTGTTTGTACTCTCCAGTGTGTTAGCCACTAGCCTTATGTGTCTATGAGACTGATACTTGAGTGCTTGGAAAGTGACTAGTGTAGGTTGAAACAATGTAAATTAAAGCAGCATTAGATTTTTGAAGTATTATAAAATAGCTGAGTATTTCAATTTTAAAATGATTATTGTGTGTTAATATTTTGGCTATATTTTGTTAAATCAAGTATATTAAAATTACTTTCACTGTTTTCCTTTTTTTTAAACTTTTTTTTTAAGGATTAATTTTATTTAACTTTTCTTTCTTTACTTACTTATTTTAATTTGACCAGAGAGGGACAAAGTGAGAGAGAGAGAGAGAGGAAGTGAGAAAGCAAGCCATCAGGTCTGGACCTCGAACTGCTGTCAGCCATGTGGGAGTCCAGCTCCCTTAACCACTACGCTACCTGCCGGACCCACTGTTTTCCTTTATAAATACAAATTATTGGGTTGTTCAAAAAGTCATAATGCATTTTTGCATAGTAAAAAAGTCATGACTTCTCTGACAACTTAATAATAGAAAATATGAAGCTTACATTGTGATTCCTGTATTTACATTCAATTTGGTATTAGAGAAGTTTAACTAGAAATTGATTCCTTAGCCAACAACATGAATGAAGGCTGTAGGCTCCCAGTATTTGGCTAACAGTATAGCATTTTACTTTCTCATACCTACTTCTAAAGTTTTCTATTCTTCCATCGAGCTCTTTCCAGTATGGTTTTTTTTTTGGGGGGGGGGGGGGGGGTTCGATACAGGTCGTGGGGCGACACCAGACAGACAGAGAGAGACAGAAAGCAAGAAATCACCCCCCAGGGGGGGTGGCCACGCCGCAATCCCTTCTCCTCCATTCTCCTCTCGGGATCTTGGGCACACACGCACACGCACCTGGCATGAGTTTTAAGCCACTGGGTCTAGGACGCGAACCACGGTCGGCTACGTGGGAGTCCAGTGGCATAGCCATTAAGCTAACTGCTGGTTCCCTTTGTTTTTTTTCTTTAAAGTATTCATTCATTTCTTTTCATGTAATGGAATGAGAGAGAGGCATCCCACAATGCAATCCTCCCCTACTCTTAGCTGGCCTGAGCCATGGACATGCACACCCAGTGTGCTCAGGAAGATCCCTTGGTGTGAATCAGGACTCTTCCCAACTGAGTACTGCTTTATTACCACGTGCCATTGTATGGCCCCAACAATACAGGTTTTAAAAAACTTCATAGTACTAGAATTTTAATGTAATCAAACCTATTGGTATTTTCTTTAACATTTCTTCTAGTGGTGATAGTTTTTCTTTCTCACCTCCATAATTATATTTTTTTATTTAAATCTTTAATTGTGATATAAACTCAGAAGAACCAAGTCTTAATTTTCTCTCCCAATTGGTTAACCAGTTGTTTTAATGACATTTTTTGAAAAATTTGTTTTTTTCACTGATATGAAAGACCATCTTTGTTGTCTTCTGATTTCTTACATATAATTGAGACTGTCTTTGGACCTAATAATTACATTTAAAGAATGAATTCTGGATTAAGTAGCCCAAGGTTCGCAGTGAACCTTGAAAACAGTGTAAACTTTTATTTTCATGTTTGGTTTGAACTAATCTGATTAGGTTAAATATTGGATTTCCTTAACATAGAATTTATTTAAAATCTGAACTTTGATAGTGTACAAATACTTGGACCTTAAATATAATGAATTATTTATATAATTGTTTATTCTTCTTTTAATAATATCAAGTCAGAAAAAATGCACCAGTGGATCATTTCATTTTTTGCTGACATTTTAGGTGATCTGTAAGTCGGATGCTCCAACAGGGGATGTTCTTCTTGATGAAGCACTAAAGCATGTTAAAGAGACTCAGCCTCCAGAAACAGTCCAGAACTGGATTGAATTGCTTAGTGGTAAGCTGCTACATAGAAACCTAAACTGAATTCTGTGTCACAAATTTCATGGAAGTTTAAAATCCTTTTGAAAGGAACCTATACAGAAGAACCAAATGCTGCTTTAGTTACTTAGGCAGACTTGAAAGTTTTCAGTCACATAGTTAGGAGAAGTATTAATTTTTCTAAAATTATATTCTTATTAACAAGACCGAGCAGATATGAATGAGATGTTATGTCCTTCCTTAGCGTTCCCATCATTCTTTATCAAAGTGACCTGTTGCCTTACTCTGGATAGGGTAGGTTAAGTTGTGGTAATAAACAACCCGAGACCTTTGTAGCTTAATACATGAGTTTAATTCTCACTTGGGCTGCCAGTCAGTCACAGGCCCTCTGCTCTCACTCAGGCAGAGGAACTGCCCCTGTCAGGAGCAATGTCACTGTGATGGAAGGAAGAGTGGCAAGTTACTCCTAGTTTCTGTTCAGAAATGACATGTGGTTCATGTTTCACTGGTCAGAGCTAGTTGTATGGCTGTTCCTAATTTCAAGGAGACAGGGAAGTGCAGCTCTAGGGGGGAGAGCCTGAAAATTTTGGTTGACAGTACTAGTGACTACAACACTTCCATCAGGGCTTTTGTGTATTTGTCTGTTCTCCTAGATGGGGAGATACACAGGACCTAAGCTATCTCGCTGTCCTTTCCACCGTTACTGAAACATAGCTTATGCAGACACTTAATGTCATTTCACCTCACGTTCAAACATGTTACTAGTCAATCTTTAGAGTAACACACTGTGTTGTATTTTACGGTTGTGCCACTGTCTTGCCCTCTCCACGAACTTTTTGAAGTCTTCCTGTACCAGTTACTATGCCAATACTGACATAGCTATAGTGTGAGACTTAGCATTAGGAGGTGTTCTCAGACTGAAACCCATTTGAGGAGCAGTTGTATTTGTGTCATAATCTTTTTTTAAATAATTATTTATTTTATTTTTTTTATTCGTTTTTATTTTAATTTGATCAGACCACCCACACCCACTCCCACACCCAGAGAGAGAGAGAGAGAGGGAGCGAGAGAGAAAGCAAGCCACCAAGTCTAGGACTCAGACCATGGTTGGCCATATGGGAGTGTCCAGTGCCTTAACCACTGTGCCACCTGCTGGCCCTTGTGTGTCATAATTTGATTACAGATTAGGGTTTAACAACATGGTTCTTCTTTTTTTTTTTTTGAGAGGTTTTTCGCTATAGGGCGCGTGCACTCGCCAGAGAGACAGAAAGCGAGAAATCACCCCCCTGGGGGGATGGTCACGCCGCCATCCCTTCTCCTCTATTCTCCTCTCAGGATCTTGGGCACGCACGCACACGCGCCTGGTGTGAGTTTTAAGCCACTGGGTCCAGGACGCAAACGGTGGTCGACTACGTGGGAGTCCAGCAACATAGCCATTACGCTAACTGCTGGTTCCCTAACAACATGACTCTAGCCATTACGCTAACTGTTGGTTCCCTAACAACATGACTCTTTGAAAATTCAGTAATACAGAGAAATTCTTGAAACGTGATTTTTTTTTTTCTTTTTTTTTTTTCAATGAGAGAGTGAAACACACACAACACTCCAGCAGGGTCTTCACACTGCAGTCCACTATCAGTTTTAGTTAGCCTGGATCTGGATCTTGGGCATGCATGCATGGACCCTACATATCCCAGGAGGCCTCAAGATGCAAACATGGTACCTTCACATTTGAGTCCTGCATCACAGGACACTGTGTTACTGGTGCTCTACTGGCTGGCCACCTTGGGAACTGTAATAGTTGGAAGGAGATTAGGCTTGCTCCATGGTACAGCAATGGTGCACTGCTCAAGAGAAGCTGGATCCCTGGTCCAGTCTGAAACATGCTGGGCATCCATGAGTGCCCGAGATCCCTGTGCGCTAGGGAACTGGAGGAAGGGGGCTGTGGAGTAACCAGACCTGTGGAGGGTGTTCTCTCTCTCTTCTTTGTATCTCATGTACATGTGTGCAAGATGTATCACAAATAAAATACAATTTAAAAAAGAATGCAATTCTCAACATTAATAGAACTAAAAGAAAATTAACACTTTAAATAGATTTTCTTAAAAAGTTGGAGAGAAAGTGGAATTTGAATTAGGCCTTTGAAGGGTAAGAATGACACACCAAAAAGGTGTAGCTATTCAGAGGGATAACAGATGGTGAAATTGGTACATCTGTCCCTACACAGCACAGTCTTTGCTTACTACTTGGGTTTTAAAATTGTGCATTGTATTGTTGAGGGAAATGTGCATAGGTGGTTAAAAAAAAAAAAAACAGTAAACACATGTCAGTCTAATGGCTACCTCTGGCAGAGATGGCACACCGAAGACTTCTGATGTAGAAGTAAAGAATGCTACTTAAGGACAGCCCTGTAGCCTGCTGGTTAAGGGAGCCGAATCCCACAGAACCAACCATGGTTTGAATTCTGGCCCCAGTAACTTGAACAATACACTGGGTTTGTTGTGTGTGTGCCTCAGATCTTGACATGTTATTGAAATGGAGAAGGGGATTTCAGCATGGTACATGCTTTCTCTCTCTCTCTCTCGTGAGTGCATGTACCTTCTGGCATATAAAAAAAATGCCATTTATTAAACCAAATAATGTTTTAATAAACAAAGTCTCCTTTTAATTTTTTCCCCTCCTTTGGTAATAGGGTTCATGTGCTCTCCAAAGAGAAGGGGAAAGTGAAAAATCATCTCCTTGGGGGATGGCCCTCTCTTCTTCATTATCCTCTTGGGATTCTGGGCATACATGCCCAGCATAACTTTCAAGCCACTGGGTCCAGGACTCAAACTACAAAGCCAACCATGTGGGATCCAACCACCTTAACCTCTGTACTACCCGCAGCCCCAGAACAAAAGTTTCTTTACTTGAGGGTGAATGAAAACCTCGGGGTTGAATTTTTTAGTTATCTACACATTAAAACTATTGATAAATTGTAAACATCCTCTGTTTATTAATTTAAAAATATATGTACATCTATTAGAGACAAAAACTTTTTGCCTACTGTTTTTAAGAATAAATAGGAGCCAGCAGGTGCCATGGTGGTTAGGGCACTGGTCTCACACATGGCCCACTGTGGTTAGAGTCTGGGACCTGCAGCTTGCTTTCACTTTATCTCTCTGTTACTCTTGTTGAGCAAATTAATAATAATAAATAAAGTAATTTCAATAATAGTTTATGACTTTCTGAATCTTGAGGCATGTAGTTGATCAGTTTGATCACAAGGTGTCTCTAGACTCCCAAATTTATGAACGAAGCTGTTTTTAGTTTTGTAACGTGATGTCAAGGATAGATGTCCTTTGCAGTGAAGTAGTACTTAGGTACTTGTCAGTGTGTCATCTTCCTCTGAAGTGATTGTGGCAGTGTACATAAATGAACACTGAAGGATTGTTTTCTCTTCATGCATAGGTCTCACAATTTCCTTTACAAAAAAGTGAACTCACAGTAAATTCTGTACATTTTAAATTTGCTCATATAAGCTATCAAGTCTTCACACAAACAGTGAATAATATAGACTGATGATTAAAAATATGGAACACATAGTAACATTGTTTAACCTAGGAATTTAAGTATTAGTTATTCATCAGGTATTTATTAAAGTATTTACAAGGTATTTAATATTCTTACACCTATTAAAGGTATTTAATATTGAAACAACTACGTCTTTAGTAGCTAGTATATTTTAAACCTCTATTGTATCTTCTTTTCATTAAATTATTTGCCCTTGTACTGGTATCTTAATTTTGATCAACTCAAGGGTGACTATTCTTTGGACTTAGCTTACGTTTTCTTTTTTAAATTAAAGATAAAAATTTCAGAATACAAGATATTTGACCACTCATTTACTCTATTATACCTTGTTTTCTTTATTGCAAATAGAAATAAGCAATATTTGGGACCCTACTCACATGGTTTTCAGCCTTGCTTATAAGCTTGCTTCATTTCTTCAAATACCGGAAGAAACCTGAACAGCTCACTTTTTGTTGGAGTGAACACACAGGGTTTGCCCTCTTCCTGGGAACTGCTACAAAATAAGATGATGACTGGCTCCTTTTTATCACTTTCTCTGTGGCAGTAATGATTGTCCATGTGACAATCTAGTCATAGACGGAACACTTTGTTTTGAAGGTGGGTCTGTTTAGGCTTTCTCATTTTTAGTGGCAACATTAAGTTAGCATACTTTAGAACTAAGAATTTCTCAAAAGAAAAAGTATAAGCACTACATGTGCCATTCATTGCAGCACGTAAGGTTTGACTAAGGATAGGGTGAAGATTATCCTCAGTGTGACTTTAGTACAATAGTCATAAACCATTAATCCTACATAGCAATATTAGGGGAATTTGGGTTTGTTTTCGTTTTTGTTTTTTCCTTAAAGGCCTGTAAAAAGAAATTTAAGAAATTCTCTTAAGAATAATTTACTTGACTTTTTCCCTCTTGTTTGGAAATAGCTGGCTATGATGTTTTCTGAGGCATAGAATCTCTTCCTGTGTGACTTATTAAGGTGAAATAAATATGGACGGCTTGGGAATCTTGCAGATTTCACCTCTTTCTCTGTATAGCTCTTCTCTACTCTTTTCTACTCTTGCTGTCTTAGCTGTCCTGAATCCTGACCACGTTCTTAACACAGTGTGACTGCTGGGTTCTGCCTGGGGTCTTCTTTCCTGCTATGCTGCTTGGGGGTGCCTCTAGATAGTAAGGTTGGGCAGTCATAGGGTCACTTAGATTTCGCAAGGGTGACAGTTCTGGGCTACTTCTTGACCAGAATCTGAAAACAGGTGTTTATCCCAATTTCTAATTATGGTGAAAAGGCAAGTCCAAAACTGTCATAGCCCCATATTCTCTAGTATTAAATCATAAGCCAAAATAATTGTGCCTGTGGCCAGCAGAATAGTAATATATTTTTAAGGTAGGACTATCCAGTAGAACGTTCTCTGATGAAGAAAGTGCTCTATTGTGTTGTTCAGTCTGTAGCCATTGGTCACAAGTGGCTGTTGTGTTCTTGAAATGTGAATAGTACAGCTGAGGAACTAAATTTTTAAATTTAAATTTACTGTCTCTCTGTGGTTAATGGCTCCTGTAATGGATAGTACAGTTTAAGGTTTTTTCTCCATGTCTTCAGATTCAGCGTTTTACATTTAACAGATACCTTGGTTGATCTTTAACATGTTCTAATTTAGAAAATTACTATAGTGTTTTTTCAAATTATAAAAAGTTAGGAAATAATTTGAAAAATTATTTGAAAAAATATATCATACCTAGTCCTAAAGGTAACCAAGATTAATATTCTGATGTATTTCCTTCTAGTCTTGTGCAATAAAAAAAATACTATTTTTTAGTGAAAAATAATTTGGTTTTATTTTAAATATTTTGTCTTGAAAAGAAATGGAGTAGATGACAAGATTTCTTAAAATTGTAGGAAATTAGGGTAGCAGGTGGCGTGGAGGTTAAGGTGGCTGGATCCTACTTGGCCAACTATGTGGTTGAAGTCCTGGAGCCAGCTGCTTTTCTGAAAATCACATCAGGGGGGAACCAGCAGTTAGCGTAATGGCTATGTCGCTGGACTCCCACATAGTCGACCGCGGTTCACATCCCGGATCCGGTGGCTTAAAACTCACACTGGGCACGTGTGCGTGCATGCCCAAGATCCTGAGAGGAGAATGGAGGAGAAGGGATTGCGGCATGACCACCCCCCCCCAGGGGGGGGATTTGTCGGTTTTCGGCTCC
>NW_006159715.1:2602625-2625436 GCF_000334495.1 Tupaia belangeri chinensis | reverse complement strand
AAAAAAAAAAAAAAATCATGTTAGGCATGTGTGTGTGTGCATGCCCAAAAGTTCTGAGAGGTGAAGGGATTGTGGCAGGGCCCTACCCCCAGGGGCTGCTTTCTCTCTTCTTCCCACCCTCACTTTCTGCCTCTGGTGAGCAGCAGCACCCTATAGCAAAAAAAAAAAAAGTTAAAATATGTAGGAAGTGTTTGTCCTTCTAGAATTAGCTTTGTATTACTTGTCATCAAAGATGCCATTGCCTAAATAGTGTTTCATAGTTTTTTAGGATGTGCATGTAATAGTTTTAGTAATAGCATATTAAATCAGGAAAGCATTTTTTTCTTATGTCTCTTTGTTGCAGATTGGTGTTTAACAGAAGAAAAACTTTTACCATTGGCTGCTTTTTGACACTAGCTAGAAGGAGACTATATCATGATTTAACACATGACTCATTTCCACATTAGGCTAAGGGTGACTGACTACAGACTGCCTTCAGTGGAGTCCTGAATGACTACAGTGCCTGAGAATGGGTCAGACACTTAGAATCCACAGGCATAGTACCTTTTCAGGGGCTCATACTTTAAACTATTTCAGATTTTCTTTCTTTCTTTCTTCTTTTTTCTTAAGAGAGATTTTTGCTATAGGGCATGTGCACTCGCCAGAGAGGTAGAGAGATAGAAAGCGAGAAATCACCCCCTGGGAGGATGGCCATACCTTCTTCATTCTCCTCTCAGGATTTTGGGCATGCATGCACATGTACCTAGTGTGAGTTTAAGCCACCAGGTCCAGGACTTGAACTGCGGTCGACTACATAGGAGTCCTGTGATGTTAACCATTATGCCATATGCTGATCCCAGATTTTCTGTTTCTCTGGAAAAAAATACCAAATTTGCTGTTCATTTTAACATAACAAAAATTTTGCAAATTTAGCAGGTAATACCATTATTTCTAACTTCTGAAATCTTCTGTTTAGGTGAGACATGGAATCCATTGAAATTGCATTATCAGTTAAGAAATGTGCGGGAACGATTGGCTAAAAACCTGGTGGAAAAGGGTGTATTGACAACAGAGAAACAAAACTTTCTACTTTTTGACATGACGACACATCCGCTCACCAACAACAACATCAAGCAGCGCCTCATCAAGAAAGTCCAAGAAGCCGTTCTTGACAAATGGGTGAACGACCCTCACCGCATGGACAAGCGCCTGCTGGCCCTCATTTACCTAGCACATGCCTCGGATGTCCTGGAGAACGCTTTTGCTCCTCTTCTGGACGAGCAGTATGATTTAGCCACCAAGAGAGTGCGACAGCTGCTTGACCTTGACCCAGAGGTGGAATGTCTGAAGGCCAGCACCAACGAGGTTCTGTGGGCGGTGGTGGCCGCATTCACCAAGTAACTTCTCGGAACAATAGTTTCCTTTCTTTCACGTAAACCAGTAGTTTTTCCTCTACTGACTCCTGGTTTTCTGCAGTTCGTACTTTCCCACACTATAGTTGGCTTTTGTTTTATGAAATGGTGGGTGGCTTTTTCTGTTTTTGTATGTATGCAGGATTCTGCTGGTACGAGAGGCCTTCCTCTTTTCTGTTTTTAAAAAGTTTTCCTGCCATATTGGCATTCCAGTCCCTGTTGCCATCCTCATTGTTACCTGTTTTGGGTTTCTAGTATACTTCGACTTTCAAAGTCCCTCCAGTGACTTTCAAAGTCCCTCCAGTGTCCTCACATATACAGCTTTTGGATTACCTCAGCTTGAGTTTTCCCCACATGTGTGTACATCTAGCATTCTGCCTGCAATTCAGACAGAAGTCACAAAAAGGCCTTCAACTCACCAAAGGTAAATATCTGTATCTATTAGGACATTTTATACATAGACCTCAGTTGAGATGTATACTTAGCAAAATTATTTTTAAATTGAAACAGAACAGTAAATACTTAATATAAAATGCCCCTTGGATTTTTGCTTCCCATGTAAATCTATTGTATTATTACACTTGTTATAATTTTAACTATTAAATCATAAAGGTCCAGTTGTTTCATCAAGTCAGTTTGGGATGGGCTGCATTCCAGTTATGCTGTATATAGTTAGAATTATATATAAATTGCCTCTTCTTCTGGCCACCCCTGCCCCATCTTAGTATTTTGCAAGATTTAATTAGTTGTACACCTGGTGCCCCTAACTTGCTTCGTTGTTATTTGATGGCAGAACAGACCTCTCATTGAAGGAGAGAGATGTGTGTGAATGGAGTCTGATTGGTCCTGACATACTTTGAGCTGTGCCATTCATGGTACTCTTTGCCTATGCATCTCCTATTTGTTTTCAAGTCTTAGCTATTTTTACAATTTCTATAGGGAAGAGGCTTGTGACCAGTACTAATCTTGAGTACAGTTTTTCTTTTTCTGTCCACAAATAAATTAATGTCTGCTTTGAAATGTCATTTATCTACTCACACTTTCTTGGATTAAAAAAAATCAATCGTCAGTCCTAGCAGATGTTGCATGTAAATTGATAGCAAGTAATGAATACAACTCAAAATGATTAAGAGAATTTTGTAACAGAAAGCTCTGTTGTGTTTTAATTTTTTATATACAATTATGATAATTAGCACATTGTAAAACTATATAAATCTTTTCTTTTTAAAGTTTATTTTTACTATTTCTTTATCACTGTTTAGCATACCACCATTGGTTTCATAATGTAAATACTATACATGGAACAAATTAAATGTCAAAATTTTTTATTATCATAGTTCATATTAATAGTGGGGCTTTCAGGTGTTTAGAGATTTGTTTTGGTTAACCTTCAGTGCAAAACTACTAGATGGTGTATAACTCTAGAGGTGAATTTTAAGGGATTCCCTAATATGTATACTATCTTTTTATCTGAAGTAATAAATAAACTTAATGATCTTGAAAGTGCCTGAATTAGAGCAAGCATGTCATTTGTATTTTTGTGTTCTCACTTAGTTTTCTTTCACATGAAGTTTTGCTTAGTTATAACATCATAATATTTCAGTGCAGGGGTTGGCAAACTACTTCTTCAAGAGCCAGACTGTAAACAA
Source organism: Tupaia belangeri chinensis (assembly GCF_000334495.1). Taxonomy (NCBI): domain Eukaryota; kingdom Metazoa; phylum Chordata; class Mammalia; order Scandentia; family Tupaiidae; genus Tupaia; species Tupaia belangeri. The sequence continues at coordinate 2,622,396 of NW_006159715.1, read as the reverse complement.
GTTTAAAATATTTAGAGTCACATATGGTGTCTGTTGAGATGACTCAGCTCTGCAGAATGAAAGCTGTCATAGTGCACATAAGTGGGTTGGGCTGTGCTCCAATAAATCTTCATCAGCAGGCACGCAGGCCAGGTGCTGTACTTTACCAGTCCGTTTTCATGTATGGGGAAAAGATGGGTTTTTCTTTAATTAAAATAACCTCATTTTTCTCTAAAAGCAACAATATTGGTGATAGATGTAGGAACTATTAAAGTTTCTTTCCATAAAGTGGATACTGGAAATTGATAGCAGAATATTGAAAATTCTTACCTGGTGAAAATTCACCGTTTTCTCTTGCAAAGATTTTGTTCATGCAGTAATGGGCACTTCTAAGGTATTTCTCACTTCACCAGCAGCATCAGTATTCCCAGGAAGGGCGAAAGGCCTCCTGTCCTTCTGTCAGTGTCTGTTTCAGAGTGCGTGCTCAGCTGTATGGGTGTGTTGCCAGAGGAAAGGAAAAATAGCAAAATCCAGAGGGCCAGGTGATATCTAGAACTCTTTTCTCCTACAAAAGGCTGTCACTTATAGTCCTCTTTAAAGCAGAATTATGGTAGGACTCCATGGAAGTAGTTAGTTCTTTATGGTAGAAGTATTTTCACAGGTTTAGGCCACTTTGGTTAAAAGCCTTTAGAACTAAGAATCAGGCAGTCAATATCATATACACACACACACACACACACACATATATATCGTGTATATTATAAACACACAAATACAGAGGGTATGTATGTTCTCCAGAGAGGGACACAGGAAAAGTGGTAATGCACCTCCCCTGGAGCATAGTCAGGTCACAGTCCCTTTCCATTTCTTTCTCTTTCTGGGATTTTGGGCATGCACTTGTGTCCGGTGTGTTTTTCAAGCCTCTGGATCCAGGACTTAAACCATGCAGTTGCCTATGGGATTCAGCCACCTTAAGCACCAGGCCATGGGGTGTCCTGAATTTTTTTTTCTTTAGTTTTTTTGCTATAGGGCAAATGTGTTTGCCAGAGAGAGAGAGAGGGAAAGTGAGTAATCAGCCCCCAGGAGGATTGGCCATGCCATAATCACTTCTATTCTCTTGGGATTTGAGGCATATACACATGTGTGCTTACCGTTATTTTATTTTTTGAGAGGTTTTTGCCATAGGGCGCGTGCACTCGCCAGACAGCGAGAAATCACCCCCCAGGGGGATGGCCATGCCTCAGTCCCTTCTCTTGGGATCCTGGGCACGCACGCACACGCGCCCGGTGTGAGTTTTAAGGTACCGGGTCCAGGATGTGAACCACGGTCGACTACATTGGAGTCCAGAGACATAGCCATTACGCTAACTGCTGGTCCCCTTCATGTTATTTCTCAAGCCGCTGAAGCTGGGGCTCGGACTGGAGCTGCGCAGTCTGCCATGTGGACTTAAGTACCTTAACTTCCATGCCACCTGTTGGCCTCTGAATTTTTATTTTTAATATAAGTTACATAAATATGTAGTGATTTAGTAGTCACTATTTCTTTTTGTCTTTTTACATGTAAATTTGCCACAGGGCACATGTGTTCTCCATTTTCTCATGATTTTGAGCATGCATACACATGTGCCTGGTGTAATTGAATGATTGATTTAAAAAAATTTTAATTTAATTTATTCATTTATTTTAATTTGACTAGAGAGAGAGAGAGAGGGAAGTGAGAAAGCCAGCCACCAGGTCTGGGACTTGAACTGTGGTTGGCTATGTGGGAGTATCCAGTGCTTTAATCACCACACACCACTTGCTGGTCCTGATTGACTGATTTTTAAACACAGAGAGAGAAAGCAAGCTGTCAGGTCTAGGACTTAAACCATGGTTGGCCATGTGGGAGTCCAGCACCTCTACCACTACATTACCTGCTGGCCCCATGATCTTTTTCAAGTCATTGAGTCCAGGACTCGTACTGTGCAGTTGGTCATCTGGGATCCAGGCACCTTAACCAGGTGCCACTGGCTCGCCCTCTTTTTGTCTTTTTTTTCCTTATATTTTTGCTATAGGGCACATGTGCTCGCCAGAGAGAGAAACCACCTCCCAGGGGTGATGGCCATGCTGCAATCCCTTCTCCATTTTCCTCTTGGGATCCTGGGCATGCAGGCACATCTGCGGTGTGAATTTCAAGTCACTGGGTCTGGGACTTGAAGCACAGTCAACCATGTGGGAGTCCAGACAGTTAAGCACTACACCACCTGCTGGCCTCCTTTTTGTCTTTTTTATATGTTCTTTAATCGACAGTGTTTCTTAAAATAACAGTTTTATACAGTACTCTAACAGAAACTTAAAAAATATGCACTCTTTGCTTGGTTAAATATTTTGTACCTCATTTTGACTTCCAGAAACCCAATTTCTGCCTTTATTTAATGAAGAACAAACAGGCTTGGAGAGGATTTGTCCAGTCTCACATACCTAGTTAGCTGTCAGAGATTTTAATCCCAAAGTAATTGAGCAACAGTGATAGCATTCAACTCTAATATTTTCTTCACTGCTTCGTCTCTAAGATGAGTTCTTTTTTCGGATAGCAGAAAGGCATGCATGCAAAAATAAAAAGATTAAAGGACATCCCTGTTTGTTAAAACTTACATAAATGATCTCTTAAGGATAGGAAAAGTTGACCATTCTTTACCTTCTGAGAAGGAAGCATTGTCAGATGTCACATGAACGAGAAAGTCCCTGGCCTGCTGAAGCAAGATTGATGAGTGATCCATGACTCATTTGGTCCAAGAATGACATGCTTGAATTTTTCAAGTTCTGCCATGTCAATTACTCTTTAATAGTATTAATGTTACTCTTTCAAAAAATATAGATGGTAACAGTTTAAACTAAAATGATGTCCACATTTTTTAACCTAATGTTAAAATTACATGGGAGTTGGGGCCAGCAGGTGCATGAAGGTTAAGGCAGCTGGGTCCTGGATAGCTGAATGCACAGTTCAAATCCTGGACCTGGTGGCTTGAAAGTCATGCTGGACTCATGTGTGTGTGTGTGTTTGTGTGTGCCCAAAATTCTGAGAACAGAGTGGAGGAGAAGGGATTGCCATACTTCTTGGTGGGTGATTTCTCACTTTCTGTCTGGTGAATACATTCATCCTGTAGTTAAGGCAGCTGGGTCCTGGATAGCTGAATGCACAGTTCAAATCCTGGACCTGGTGGCTTGAAAGTCATGCTGGACTCATGTGTGTGTGTGTGTTTGTGTGTGCCCAAAATTCTGAGAACAGAGTGGAGGAGAAGGGATTGCCATACTTCTTGGTGGGTGATTTCTCACTTTCTGTCTGGTGAATGCATTCATCCTGTGGCAAAATTGGAAGAAGAAAAAAAGAATTACATAGGTGTTGACACCTAATAGAACCGTGGTGTAATATGACTCCCACTAGTATCAATGTACACTGATACGAAGTTTTACTTTTTGCATTTATGTTGTGGGGTACCTTCAGAATAAGTACCCGTCATTCTTTTTAATGACTTCAATGTATAGCTTAGTTAAATCTCCCATTGATAGACATTTGGGCTATTCTGTTTTCCGTTGTTGCAAATAATGTACATTTTTGTACATGTGTTTTCATATTTCTGATTTCTGTAGTAGGAATTAATGGAAACTGACTTAAAGAATGTGCACTAAAAATGTTAATGATAAAGAAAAATTTATATATATATATATATCATTCAATTTTTTTTTTAATTGTCAGAAGGCATGTGTGTTTGCTAGGGAAGAATGAGAGGGAAAGGGAGAAAGCACCCCTCAATGGAGTGTGGGCATGCAATCCTCTGTCCTCCACTCCATTGGACACCTGTGTTTCTTAAGTTGCCAGGTTGAGGACTTAAACTACACGGTTGGCCACATATCCAGTTCCCTTAACCCCTAGGGCCCCACCAAATCGATAGCTAAGATTCATGTTACCTTGCCCCGATCATGTGAATGTTAGGTTCCCTACGCCCTGCCCAGTACTGTATAAGAATCATCAATTTTGGTCTTTGCCAAGGTAAGACAAGAGAATTATCAAGTCATTTTAATTATTAAGGGGTTGAGTGTACCATTCACTGTTTTTATTGGCAATTTATATTTTCCCCATGAATCATCTATTCATGTTCTCTATCCTTTAATCTAGTGGGCATTCATCTTTTTATATATTGATTCACCAGCACTTAATTCTGTGTCTGTGATGTCATTGGTGCAGGTATGCAGTAAGGTTTTATTCTGTTTTCCTTATTGTTCAGAAAAGCAGAAGGCCCAGTGCCCAAGAATAGAATCAATAGAAGTCTTGGGGCCAGTAGGTGACATAGTTATTAAGGCTCTGGGCTCCCACGTGGCCAACTGCAGTCTGAGTCCTGGACCAGGCAGCTTGAGACTCATGCTGGGTGCGTGTGTGCGTGTGCCCAGAATCCCAGGAGGAAAATGGAAAAGGGATTGCAGTGTGGCCATCCCACTGGCTTCTCCACAAAGATTGATTTCTCACTTTTTCTCTGGGGAGCGCACGTGCCCTATAGCAAAAATCTGAAGGAAAAAAATCATTAGAAGTCTTAAGTCCTTGAAAGTGCCTGATGGCCAAATCTGAGAACTATGTCTATAAATTTGGGGGGGCGGTGTGGAGGAAGGGTATGATTAACATAAAACACATGTATAGGTTATGAATATGTATGTAAGCATTTCACTAAAAATTGTATGATTAAAATAAAAATAGAAAACCAGAAACAAATGTCTAGGTTCCTGAATTATATTAAGGGAAGTAGACACACCACCATCACCCAGGTTAGGAAATAGAGCCATGCCAGCTACTGGAAGCTGGCTCGCGGCTTTTTATTTTTAAATTTATTTATTTTTTTGGAGAGGTTTCTTTTTTTTTTTTTTTCCTCCTTATTGGGCGCTTGCGCTCACCAGAAAGACAGAGAGAGACAGAGAGATAGCAAGATATCACCCCCCAGAGAGGATGGCCATGCCGCAATCCCTTCTCCTCTTGGGATCTTGGGCACGCACGCACATGCGCCCGTCATGAGTTTAAGCCACCAGATCCGGGACTCACATTGCGGTTGACTACATGGGAGTCCAGCAACATAGCCATTATGCTAACTGCTCGTCCCTTGCGGCTTTTTCTGTTACAGTTCTGATGACCTAGAGTGAACGCCTTTTTTTTTTTTTAAATTTTTTGCTTTAGGGTGCGTTTGCTTGTTAGCGAGACAGACAGTGAGAAATAATCCTCAGGTTGATGACCATGCTGCAGTCTCTTCTACTTCACTCTCAGGATTTTGGGCACACACCCATATGCACTTAGTGTGAGTTTCAAGTAGTCAGCATCAAACCTCAGCTACCCATGTGGGAGTCTAACACCTCAACCATGCCACCTCCTGGCCCTGAGTGAACACTGTTTTGACCCCATATGCATCTATTTTCATTCTCTTTCTTTGTTGAATTTTTTTTTAGATTTTTTGCCTTTGGGTGCATGTGCTCACCAGAGAGCAAGAGCGCATGCGCGCGTGCGAGAGAGAGGGAAGGTGAGAAATCATCCCCAAGGGGGAATGGCCTCCCCCAGTCCCTTCTCCATTCTTCTGCGATTTTGGGTACTCGTGCACATGCACCAAATGTGATTTTCAAGTCTTCAGTCTGAGACTCAAACTGTGGTTGGCCGTGTGGGAGTCAGTCCAGTGACGTAACTGCTACGCCATCTGCTGACCGTGATGGGTAAGTTTTTAATGTTTCTTTTAATCTGTAGGTTTTTACCCACCACCTCTGTTTTTCCTTTGTAAAATGCTGATTAAATTATGTCATCTCCGGCCAGCAGATTTCTTAGCGGTTATGTTGCTGGACTCTCACGTGTCTGCAGGTTGAGTCTGGACCTGAAGGCTTGAAACTCAGGCTGGACACATGTGCATGTGTTTCCAAGATCTTGGGAGGAGAATGGAGGAGAAAGGATTGTGGTGGGCCCCTGGGAGGGTTGATTTCTCTCCTCCTCACTGTCTCTCTCTGCAAGCACATGCGCCCTAAGACAAAAACCTCTAAAACATGAACAAAAAAAAAAAATGTTATCTGCTCTGCGTATTTTTCCAGAGTTTGTATTTAAATTTTTTTTTTTTTAAATTTGCTACAGGGAGTGTGTGGTTGCTGAAGGGGGGTTTAGTGATAGAATACCCCTCCCCAATGGGGGTGATCATACTACAATCCTTTCTCCATTTTTTTTCTTTTTGAGATTTTGGGTACCTACAGAAATGCTCCTGGTATTTTTTCTTTTCTGTCTTTCTTCTTTTTTTTTTTTTAAGGTTTTTGCTTTAGGGATTGTGTGCTTGCTGGAGAGAGAGGGTGAGAAATAATCTCCCAGGGGGAATGGCCATGCTGCAACCCCTTTTCCATTCTTCTCTTGGGATTTTAGGCATGCACACACGTGGCCAGCATCAGTTTTAAGCCACCATGTCCAGGATTCAAACCACAGTTGGCCATAGTGGAGTCTAGCACCTTGACCACTCTGCCACCTGCTGGCCCCTCCTGGTGTGTTTTCTACCACACACTTCGCCAGGTGGGATTCAGCCTCCTAGAGCACTATACATTGTCTGTCCCTGGAATTTGGATTTTTCCTGATTATATCCACATGGTATAGTTTAACCTGGTTCACTGTTAAGAAGTGGTCTTTGGTTCAGAGGCTTAATCAGATTCAGGTTTGTGTGGGCAGCCTTTTCTCATAGGTGGCAGTGGTGTATACTTCCACAGGAGGCATGAGATGCCTGCTTATCTCCTTTTGGGATATTAGCAACCTTGGTTTGAACTCTTGGCAATTCTTGTGATAGGTTGTAGAATAGTAATAGTTTAATTCTTACCATTAGTTCTTTGTTAGCTAAAATACTTCTATAAAGAAACTCCTCATCCACATTACCTTTTTTAGTATGATGCATATAGGAAGAGTAGGATATATTCTTAGAGTTTACCAATTTTCATAGTCCCCTGGTACCCTCCAAAGATGACTGATTAGTTTGTTTAAAATATATCAGAGAAATGAACATTTTTCTATTTGTTTTGATCTATCATAGTTGTTAATGCTCACAATGTTAATGCTCTTTTCTTTGGAACCATCTTTAAGGATTCTGAGTTGGACACAATCTTTTTTAAAATTCATAATAGTGCAAAAGAGAATGAGAAGCACCCTCAACAGGGGCTTATCATGCCCTGATTCCCATTGGGGAAGTGATTTTCTCCCCCTCTCCCTTTCTGTTTCTGGGGAGCACATACATTCTCAGGTAATTAAATCCTTAAGTTCTTTGTGATTGTAACTGGGCTTAACATTTATAAGTCAGTTTCAGGAGAACTGAGATCTTTATAGTATTGAATCATCCTATCCAAGAGTAAGCTATTCTTTTTTTTTAATTTTATTTACTCATTCACTTGGTTTTAGTTTGACAGAGACACACGCACAGAGAGAGAGAGAGAGAAAGGGGAAGTGAGAAAGCAAGCCACCAGGTTCAGGACTTGAACCATGGTCAGCCATGTGGGAGTGTCCAGTGCCTTAACCACCATGCCACCTGCTGGTCCCTAGCTATTCTTGTTTCTTATTTGAATTATCTTTTGTTTCCTTAATAGTTTCATAATTTTTTTAGATGTCCTTGCTAAATTGTTTATATTTTCAGTTGCTATTGTGATTATAGAAAATTTTTCCATGATATATATTCTAATTGGCTATTGGTAGAAAAACCGTTTTTGGGAAATATTTCTATAGCCACCATAGTGAATTTTAATATTTAATAGTTTATCAGCTGGAGCTTTTGCATGTGTACCCACTATATTAGGTGCAAATGTTTTTGCTATTTTCCATGATTTATGTCTCTAAAACTTTAATCGCTTATACCTCTAGAACATAGTCAACAGTAATTATAGCAAGCATCCTTTGTATGAGTCTGTGTACGTGTGTGTACCTGATTTTAATGGGAATGTTTCTAGAGTTCCTCCATTAGAGAGTGAGGCAGGTTTTAAAAAAGTATCTATTGACATCTTTGATAATCTTTTTGTCCTAATATAAAGAACTTTATTCACAGATTTCTTTTTTTCTTTTTTTTTTGGAGAGGTTTTCGCCATAGGGCGCGTGCGCTCACCAGACAGAGAGAGACATAGAGACAGAAAGCGAGAAATCACCCCCCAGGGGGGATGGTCACGCCGTCATCCCTTCTCCTTTCTCCCCTTGGGATCTTGGGCATGCACACACACGTGCCCGGTGTGAGTTTTAAGCCACCGGGTTCAGGACGCGAACCGCGGTCGACTACGTGGGAGTCCAGCAACATAGCCATTACACTAACTGCTGGTTCCCTATCTACAGATTCCTTAACTTTACGCCGTTCTTGTATCCTGGAGTTGTACATGATTTATGTTTTGCTGAATCTGATTGGCTAATATTTAATCAGGATTTTTCAAGTTTATCTTCAGTTTTTTATTTTTTTTTCCCCTTTCCTTTGGTATAGAGAGAGGTTTTTACTACAGGACACGTGCACTTGCCAGTGAGACACAGAAAGTGAGACATCACCCCTCCCCCCAGGGGATGGCCACGCCACAATCCCTTCTCTTGAGACTTTTGGGCATGCATGCCAACACGCTCAGCGTCAGTTTTAAGCTGCCAGGTCTGGGACTTTAACCATAGTCAATTACATGGGCGTCCGGTGACATAACGATTACATCATCTGCTGATCCCATCAAGTTTATCTTCAATGTCTTGAATTTCTGCAATTGGACATGAATGTGGCTTTGGGTTTGGTGAGGTGACTCTAGGCCCTTTGAGTTTAAAATGCAGGCATCAATTTAAATGCAGTAGATACCTTTGTTCTACTCTGTAAAGTAGGATCCTAGATCAACTAGTGTATTGGGGGGAGGGTGACTGAGTTGAGGTTTTGAGAAAAACGAAGCACAAAGTCATTGTGAAAAATGAGAAAAGACTGGCAGGGAAATACTTGCTGAGCAACATTGAGGATCCAGTTGAGGTCTGAAATCAGGAAATGTATAGTAGTGTACTGTGTGGTTGAATTTTTTTCTCTAGGAATGAGTGTAAGAACCAAGATGCCAGCTGGTTGGAAGGGTCCTGGATTGACTGGTAGACTGGACAATGGGGCAAGTGATAGAAGCCTATGTGCTGGACATAGATTGCTATGCTCTACCAGAGTCCAGTTTGCATAGGGGAGGAAACTGACAACTGTCAAAGGGATTAGAGGTCTTGTAGGAGATAGGAGTTAGTGGGAAGTAAGCAGGAGGTTGGGAGGTTGAGGTGGAAGAGTAGGATGTTGGGTCCAGCCAGTGTAGCTCAGTGGTAATATAGTGCCCTGCCTGAAAGGCTGGAAACCATGTGGTTGACTGGGTTGGGATCAGCCGGAATACACCGGGCACATGGGCAGGCACTGAGGATACCAAAGAGCTGGAGGGCGGAGGAAAGAGGATTGGGGTGAGACCCTGTTGAGGATGCTTCTCTCTCTGGTGTGTGCTGACACATGCTATCATTAAAGAAAAGAGTAGTACGTTTAAGATTTTAGAGGTGGAATGGTTTGGGGTTGGGTCGAATATAAGAATGGCAAATGGCTAGCTTGAGTTCTGTTGCCTTTGTACCTGTCACCCGCTTAGGTAATAATTGGGTAGTAACCAACTTTTCATATCCTGCTAATTCTATCAATGCAGAACAATGGAGAAAACCCAAATAGTAAGCAGTGTTTATTTTCTTAAAATTACTTAAAAAATGTTGTTTACAGAGATGTGGATTTACATAACTTGGCAACAACATTTAAAAAATGTACAGGCTATTTCATATTATTGCACTTACTCTTTAATATATAAGGCATTTTATTTTACATAAATAAAGGATAATGTATAATATCATACAAAGGTGTGGTGCCAATTAAGTCGACCATACAATTCCATGAGATGTGTGTGGCGGGGATGGAAATAAAACCCAACCTACTTCAATCTTCACAGGAGATCCTTGCAACTACGATTTACATGTTATAACACATATTCACCCTCATAGCTTATTGTGAATGACTGACCAGTTCAAAACAAAACAATGAAAGTGTTAGTAAGACAATACCCTTAGTGTTCACTTCAGGAAATGTGGGGATTTATTAGACTAATTAGGAATACTAGTCATGCCTTGAACACTGAAGACAAATAAATAATAGCTTTCTATCTCAGGATCAAAGACAGTTTAGCTTTTACTTCTTCCCTTAATTTCTAGCTTCTGGAACCATTCTGTCAAGATCTAGTAGAAAGGGCTGATGACATAAGCCAGAAGTCTATCCTGTATTCTGCATGTGTGGATTAGGGACCCTCAGAAGGAGATTATTCCAACCCTCCACATTGTTCTAGAAATTCCTGACTTTCATATAGGGTCATGCATTTCTTATGAGTAGGTGTAGCTTTAAGAGTGGAGGCAAAAAGATGGTTTTCAAGTGTTGACTTCAAATAATCTCTTGACCATTTAAGGCAAGAAAGCAAAAACCATGAAACTGACCCGAGAAACTTAAAAAGCAATCTAGCATGCATCTTGCACTGACTTCCATGTAACTATAGTATCCTATCTGTAATTGTAGTGAAACGTAGAAGCTAAATCAAGCAGGTCTGTCTATCTAATGCCTGTACTACATTCTCCGTTGTATAATCAGCTGAAAAATGAGAGGTCCATCTGAGGAGCCTTTCTGGGCTGGCTCCACAGATGTTTGGTGGGATTGGTCACTTAGAAAAAACGATGTACAAAAGTGACAGCTCAAGCACCTCGATGATCCGGGGGTCATAGCCAGAGAATCAAACTGTAGGTTATTTGAAGAAATTGCCAACATAAAATCTTGGCATTATCATGCACGCAGGCATGACCAATGCAACGTCTGCCCGTATTCCCAGGACCTGATGGTTGGTCTGTGCCACCCAAGATTTGGGGTTGTAACTACATAGCTCTGCTCCTTTACCTTGACAGTGACTCACCCTGTTTGTCCATTTTCCTCCCCCTCCTTATGGCATTTTGGTTAACGAAGCTGACGAGGGTTTGGAATTTATCTAAGGTGCAGTACGAGGAGAGAAGAGTCAACTTGGGGACGATGCATGGCATGCCGAATGGGAACGGCTACCACGAAGCTCGTGCTTTTGAAGGAGAAGCAGCCAGGGCCAATGGACAAGCAGCATGAATTATAACAGTCTTTTGTAGGAAAAGATTTCTGGCAAAAGGAAGAATTTGCAAAACAGAAAAACAAAAAGAGCAAAAACTTCAGTCATTGCAGAGTATGTCAGACTAGGTCAAGAAAAGACATCCCCTACTTGGAAATTTCTTAAGTGTGTTGGGAAAGAGGAGAAAAACCAAACCAACCAACAAAAGAAGTCCCCTAAAAGTTCCCTATTGGGACTGTAAATATAATGCCTATGTTTATAAATCCAAGGACACTTAAAAAAATACTTGATTTTTAAAAACTTCATTTAAATTATGAATGGTTGGAGTCCATAAAATGTAGAAACAGAAACCCAGTGACTGTGATATTTTTACTTGTTCTTGACCAGTCTTAAATTCAAGCACTTAAAACGGGTTCGAAAACTAGATGCAAGGTGCTTTCAGATCTGGAACTTTCTGCTCCATCTAAGCAGCGAAGCTCATGGCTCTTTAATACAGTCTGTCAGAACTGCTATTCTGTAAAACAGCCTTATGACTTACACGTTCAGAGAGAAAATGATCAACACCTGAGGCTGATCAGTAACCCATTGAGTTGAACTCTGCAGCCATACATTATATATTACACTCACTAAAAAATATTATTTCTGTATTTTGCTTTTTCATTTTCAGAGAATTCCTGAGCTCAGTCTTACGATTAGGTCATAATTCATTCTTTTAAGTCTCATTTTCTTTCTGGGATAACATATACAGATCATTGAATGCGCCTAAAAGCATTATGTCATTTACTTATAAAATTATATAAAACTATAGTCCTTTTCATTGTGACCTCTGTGTCGCCCCTCACTTTGTTAGGTCCCTAATTGCCAGGATTTAGTATGTCAGGAGAGCTGGCAAGAGGGATGCGAAGGTCTAGCTAAATGTCTCAAGTGGAGGAGGGCATGTCACATCTGGTATCCCCATCAGCAAACGTAGGAAGTAGGGGACAGGCACTGGACAAAGTGAACCCTCCGGCCTGAGAGAGCCGGGTGGAAGGCTTCCAGAGTTCAGCTTCATTGTTGTTGCACATGGGTATGTCGGGCTTCGTAGGTAAGTACAAACTTGGAGATTTCTACAGTCCTTAGACCAAGGTTTGTTGTTTCAAGAACCCACTGTTTAAAGAAAGCATTCTGATTTGCTAAGGAAGAAGGAAACTGAAAAAGAGATTCTTGTTAAAATTCATGAAGAATTCCTATGCTTCCTAATTACTAACTGCACAGGTCCTTCTGGGATAGATTTCATAATATTCCAGGCATCAAAGTGCATGAGCCCAACCAGGGGTTTCCCGTTAACAGCAAGAATTTCGTCTCCAGCTTCTATTATTCCAGCTTGTTCTGCTGCTCCACCTGTGAGAATAAATACAGAAAAATGTTGTACTCTGTAGTATTTATACAAAATTCCAAGTAAATTAAAACGTACATGAGAAAAGTCTCTAAATGAAAAAAAATCTCTAAATGTATATTAGGGTAGGGGAATTTCTTTTTTCTTTTTTTTTTGGAGAGGTTTTCGCCATAGGGCGCGTGCGCTCACCAGACAGACAGAGAGAGACATAGAGACAGAAAACGAGAAATCACCCCCCAGGGATATAGCCACTCCACAATCCCTTCTCCATTCTTCTCTGTGCACACATGCCCAGAGTGAGCTTTTAGCTTTTGGGTCTGGGAATCAAACGGTGGTCAACTCTGTGGGAGTCCAGTGATGTAACCATTATGCCATCTGCTGGTTCTGGGAAATATTTCTTAAAACACAAAAAGTACATGTGTATAAAAATAAATGGAATTACATTAAAAAATTAAACTCTACCTCCCCTGTCTCCCCCAAAAATACAAGGTAAAAAGCAATTGAGAGGGACCAGCAGTTAGTGTAATGGCTATGTCGCTGGACTCCCATGTAGTTGACTGCGGTTTGTGTCCCTGATCCGGTGGCTTAAAATTCGAGCCAGGCGCGTGTGCTTGCGTGCCCAAGATCCTGAGAGGAGAATGGACGAGAAGGGATTGTGGCATGGCCATCCCCCCTGGGGGGGTGATTTCTCTCTATCTCTCTGTCTCTGTCTGTCTGGCGAGCGCACACACCCTATAGCAAAAATCTCTCTCAAAAAAAAAATAAATATAAAAGCAACTGACAGGAACCAGCAGATGGCTGGTGGTTAAGGGCACTGGACTCCCACATGGCCGACCACAGTTCAAGTCCCAGACTTGGCTGCTTTCTTTCTTATTCTCTCTCTCTCATTTTACTCCTCTCTGGTCAAATTGGAATAAATACATAAAATAAAGTTAAATAATTCTTTTTTTTTTTGGAGAGGTTTTCACTAGAGGGTGCGTGCGCTCGCCAGACAGACAGAGAGAGACATAGAGACAGAAAGCGAGAAATCACCCCCCAGGGGGGATGGTCACACCGCAATCCCTTCTCCTCCATTCTCCTCTCGGGATCTTGGGCATGCATGCACACGTGCCCGGTGTGAGTTTTAAGCTACCAGGTCCGGGATGCGAACCGCGGTCGACTACGTGGGAGTCCAGCGACATAGCCATTACGCTAACTGCTGGTTCCCAGTTAAATAATTCTTTAAGGGACCAGCAATTGGCGTAATAGCTATGTTGTTGGACTCCCATGTAGTTCACTGCAGTTCGAGTTTGGACCCGGTGACTTAAACTCAGACCAAGCATGTGTGCGTGCGTGCCCAAGATCCCGAGAGGAGAATGGAGGAGAAGGGATTGCATCATGGCCATACCCCTGGGGGGTGATTTCTTGTTTTCTGTCTCTCTGTCTCTGGTCTTTCTGACAAGTGCACGAGCCCTATAGCAAAAACCTCTCCAAAGTAATAATAATAATAATAATAATAATAATAATAATTTAAAAAAATGACAAGAGGAAGATATTTTCAAAGCATTAGCCAACAAAGGGTTAAGATCCAGACTAAAGAACTATGAATCAATAAGAATAATGCAAAATAAAGAAAAAGCTGAACAAAAGTTTTCAACACCTAACATCCAAAGAGCCAATAAACACAGGAAACCAGGCTCAACTTCTGATTGTTAACATACTGGCTGATAAATCCAAGTTCTAAAAATCAGTAGTTAATACTTCTTAGCAGTGACTATGCAGATTTATTACTTGTGCACGAAGCTTATTACATTTCTGTGTTCTGGCTTTGGGTAGGTGGTAGCCAATCTACAAGCTTATTTGTCTTGTTCTTTTACTGGACTGTCATAAGACCAAATGACAGGAGGGAGATGAAGGCCTTTCGGAAGCATTTAGTGTAGTGCAGTAAAGGGGGTACTACCTTTTGAAATTCTTTTGTATGAGAAAGACATGAACCTTTTTTTTTTTTTTTTAAAGAATTACTTATTCAATTTTATTTATTATTTAATTTGCTTTAGGGCACATGTGAGACAGAGTGAGAAGGAGAGCGTGCACGTGAGAAAACATAAACACTATCTTTACCAAAAAAAAAAAAAAGAAAAAAAGAAAAAAAAAGAAACAACAACAAAAAAAACAACTCAGTAAATGGAAAAAGAGGAAGACACGACCTGCTCAGATCAGCTTGGCTCCGTGTAATAGAAAATCAGAAATGACAACATGGGGGGCCAGCAGGTGGCATGGTAACTAAGGGTACTGGACTCCCACATGGCCAACTGGTTCAAGTCCTGGACTTGATGACTTGCTTTCTCACTTTCTTTCCCTCTCTCTTGCTCTGTCCTTCTCTGCTCAAATTAAATAAATAAAGTTTTTAAAAAAAATTCTTTAAAAAGAAAAATAGAAAACAACACGGGACCAGCAGATGGTGTAATGGTTGTCTCTGGACTCCCATTTAGTCTACGACAATTCAAGTCCCAGACCCTGCACCTTAAAACTCAGCCAGGCATTGGGACCAGCAGTTAGCATAATGGCTATGTCGCTGGACTCCCATATAGTCGACTGCGGTTCACGTCCCGGACCCGGTAGCTAAAAACTCATGCCGGGCGCATGTGCGTGCATGCCCAAGATCCCAGGAGAATGGAGGAGAAGAGATTGCAGCATGGCCATCCCCCCTGGGGGGGTGATTTCTCGCTGTCTCTCTGTCTCTTTCTGTCTGGCAAGTGCATGTGCCCTTATAGCAAAAACCTCTAAAACAAACAAACAAACAAACAAACAAACAAAAAACAACTCAGCCAGGCATGTGTGTGTGTGCACACCAAAATCCTGACAGGAGAATGGAGAAGGGATTGTGACATGGCCATCTGTCTCCGGTGAGTGCATGTGTCCTATTGCAAAAATCTCTCGTAAAAAAACCCAAACAAATAGAAATTGAGTCAGCAGATGGTATGGTGGTTGAGTCACTGAACTCTCACATGGCTAACCACAGTTCAATTCCCGGATAGAGCAGCTTGCTTTCTCTCTCTCACACGCGTGCTCTCCCTCTTGCTCTCACTCTCTTTCTCTTTATGGTGAGCATGTGTGTCCTAAAGCAAATTAATTATGCTTTCCCCCAAAGGTCTTGCATAACTTTTATTTATTCATTATTATTATTATTATTTAATTTGCTATAGGGCATGTGCACACACCAGAGACAAACAGACAGGGAGACAGAGGGACGGTGAGAGAGCAAGTTGCTAGACTCAACCCGTGCTCAGCCATGTGGGAGTCCAGTGCCTTAACTACCATGCCACCTGCTGGCACTGGTCTTGCAGAGCTTTTGCTGGACACATTTTTAGGTTCCTCACAGTGGTTGTTAGGAATTGTTATCAGAGTGCTGAATCCACACTTGATATTTTTCATTTTTTATTCAACACTGTTTTTGAGCCGTTCCTGGTTAATATATAAACATCTAATTTATTTCTTCAGTTGCTTTATGGCTTTTCTTTTTATGAATGTATTTTACTTGTCATTCTGTTGTAGACAGTAACTTAATTTGTTTCATAGCTTCTGTTTTAGTAAGCACTGCCAAATTTTTCCCTAGAGAGATAAAACAACATTTAGTTCTACCAGGAGGAATGAGTGCTTTCCTTTCTTCACATCCTTGCCGACACATCATATTATGAGGTTTCTTATTTTTGGCCAATCTGATAGATTTAAAAGATGATTCCTCATAGTTAATCATCTTCACCCAATAACTAACTAAAGTTTGAACATTTTTTCCTGTGTTTTCTGGCCATTTGAATTGTACCTTAGCAATTTTCTATTATTTCCTTTACCTAAATTTTCTTTTTCTTTTGTATTTTTCTTACTGAATTATGCATCTTTATAAACTTTAGACATTAACTCTTTGTTGATTAAATTATTGCAAACATCTATTAGTCAGTCACTTATATCTTTATATTGCTCTTTTTTTTTTTTTCCTTTTGGCCAGGGCTAGCTCCATGGCACAGCTGTGCATCCAGCTTAAGAGAAGCCAGATCCCACATGGAAAGACTGTGGTTTGAATCCCTGGCCCTGTCAGCCTGAAACATGCTGGGCATGCAGGTGAGTGTGCAAGAGTCAACAGACTGGTGAAGGGGATGGTGGTTTGACTAGACCCTGTGTAGGGTGCTCATCTCTCTCCTCATCTCTCTCATATGCATGCACATGCTCTATCATGAATAAAGAAAAAAACCATATTTAAAAAAAGAAAGAAAAAAAATTTGCCATAGATAGGTAGAGCTTGTTTTTTTTTTTTAAAGAATTATTTTAACTTTATTTATTTATCCATTTCAATTTGACCAGAGAGAGATAGAGTGAAAGAGAGAAGAAAAGTGAGAAAGCAAGCTGCCAGGTCTGGGATTCAAACCGCAGTCAGCCATGTGGGAGTCCAGTGCCCTTAGCCACCATGCCACCTGCTGGCCCTTAGGTAGAGCTTTTCCAATCCAAAAAAAAAAAAAAAAATCTGAAATGCTCCTAAATCTGAAACTTTTTGAGAGCTGACATCATGCCACAAGTAGACATTCCACATCTAACCTCTTACAGTGGGTCCAAGACAAAATGCTGCACTACAAAGTATAAAATTACCTTCAAGCAATGTATATAAAGTGTATATGAAGTAAATTATTTTTATGTTTAGACTGGTGCCCAACCCCAAGAAATTATATATTTGCAAATATTCCAAAATCTGAAAAAAAATCCAAATCTGAAATACTTCTGAGCTCAAGAATTTTGGATAAGGGATCCTCAATTTGTAGTAGCTAAACACTTTATATTTTTTAATATGTGTACTTTTCAGGCCGACCAGTGGTGTAGTGGTTAAGGCTATCGGATCCCCACAAGGCTGACTGCATGGTTCTAGTCCCAGACTGGTGCCTTGAAAAACATGCTGGGTGTGTATGTGTACATGCCCAAAATCCTGAGAGGAGAGCAGAGGAGAAGGGATTGCAACATGGCTATTCACCCTGTGAGGGGAAGAGGGGTACTTTTATTACTTTTGTTCTCCTTCTTTTTCTCTCTGGTGAGAACATGCACCCTATAGCAAAATAAAATACATAATGTTATGTATTCTGTTATGTTTAAGAAATCTTCCTATGAAAATGTAAAGTCATTGTTATTATTGATATATAGGGCATTCTAGTGATCTCTATGTTGACTGAATTCATCAGTCTTGGTAAATTATTTATATTGGCTTGACATTTGAGTATTTCAGTTTTTTCAATCAAGAAGAACATATAGTGACAAATTGTGTGCCCACATTTTCAATCTCTATATCATGTGCCCTATAACAAAAACCTAAAAAAAAAGAAAGAAAGAAAGAAAGAAAACTGTAGGCTTTTATATAAGAGCATTTAAAATGCTAGTCTGGGGAACAGATGCTTCCTTCTCCTTGTTTATCCATTTTCATAGCAGGTCACTTAGATTTCTAGCCAGATGCTAGAGATAAAGGCCAAGACGTTATCCAGGACATTGTTTCTCTGCTTTGCTAGAAGTAGATGTATAAGATGCTCATCTCTCCTGGGGCTCCTTCTCTACTTCAGTGTGACAACTACTGTGGGACCCTCAAGTCAGGGATCCCCAAGTCCGGCCTCCTCAGCTGATCTGGACTGGACAGTACTGGCAGTGTCTTGACACTGTATGTGTCCTGTGACTCCAGCTCCCTTTGTGAATATGTCTTAAAATATCTCCACTTAGCTGTCACTCTTGAATGATAGTTTAGCTGGGTACAGAGTTTTAAGTAGATAAAAATGTTCCTTCAGTCCTCTGAAGGTGTTAATTCTGTCGGTTTTGGGCGTCTGTACTGCCACTCTATTGTAGTGCTTTTGTTCTGTCAATTTTTTATTATCTTTCTAGATTCTACTATTCTTTTTATCTTAGAGAAATTTTTTGCTATAGGGCATGTGTGCTCACCAGAGAGACAGAGAGAGAGAAAGTAAGAAATCATCCCCCAGGGGGGATGGCCATGCCACAGTCTCCTCTTTCTCTCTCCTCTTGGGATTTTGGGCATGTACACACCTGCGATCAGTGTGAGTTTCAAGTCACCATGTCTTGGACTTGAACCTCAGTCAGCCATGTGCAAGTCTAGTGCTGTAACCACTACATTACCTGCTGGCCCCATAGAGTCCACTATTCTTTGTATTCTGAAACTTCACTGTGATTTATCAAGGTTTTGGTTTGTGACCTACTTGTATATATAGTTATAAACTGGTATTCTTGGTACCAGTCTATTAATATAATTGTGCACCTCAGGAGTCTGAGGGCGAGATTTTTGAGAAAATCTCAAAAGACGATCATAAAATGAATTATTGAACTTTAAGAAGAGACTTCATATTTACCAAGTATTTCAGTAATATCTACCTCCCATCTTTCTTGCAGTTTAGTATTTGCAAATCTAGTATTTTAAGTCAATAAGACCTTGGCTGATATTATGTACTCCTGACTGGCAAGTCTTATGGCATCTCTTAGCCTGGTGTGTTCACATCAATAACAGTAAGTGTCAACTGAAAACACAGAAATAGGGACACGGAGCGAGGGGTTGTCATTAGAGGCACAGTTAATGTTTCAGACTCTGGAGCCAGACTGCCTGGGTTTGAGACCGGTCTGCCACTTACAGTTGTGTGACCTGGATGGTTCCTTAACTTCTCTGTGGCTCAGTTTCTCTTTTTGTAAAATAGGAATAACAATGGTACCTACATGTACATCGCAAATGGGTCACCCACAGAGTAAACTCTGTGTATCACAAAGCATTAAGATCTTTTTATATTTCTGAGGACAAATTGGATTTCCAAATGGAAGGCACTGAGTTTCCAAGATCTACATAGAAAGAAAATAGCTAGAAGAAGGTTGATGAGTTGTCCAGGACGTTACCTTTGTACACCCTCTTAATGACCAGGGGCCCATCTCCAGACACCGATGACTTTCCTCCATCTAGACTCAGTCCCAGCCCAGCCGAGGTCTTCAGCACTTCCACACACAGAGCATCGTGTGCAGCTATACTTCTCCCTGCAGCAATGGCATGTCAAGATCAAACAGGGTTATTCATCGTGCCACCTGCTCAAGTGCCCCAGTGTGTTACCTCATGCACTGTGACCTCCTGGCACCTTTGAGTCCCTTTTGCCTTAAAGTGCTTGTAACATTTGAGCCCCGCATAAGGTATCTGCCCCCCCCCTTTACTCTCCTGAGTATTTTTTTTTTTTTTTTTTTTTTTACAGTGGGGGATTTTTTTCGTTCC
>NW_006159715.1:2596481-2601532 GCF_000334495.1 Tupaia belangeri chinensis | reverse complement strand
TTTGAGCCCCCCATAAAGTGTCTGCCCCCCCCCCCTTTACTCTCCTGAGTATTTTTTTTTTTTTTTTTTTGCAAATGGGGAGAATGCTTTCATGCCCAAACAGAAACCCCCACAGACAAACTACTTTTCTCAAGCCTCACTCATTGGCAGTTCACATCTCGGTCAGGACTGAAGTCACACTTGGGGGAATCAAATTCAATTTCCTGCCAACCTTGGCTGCTGATGGCACCGGAGCGTCACCATCTGGTACTGAAAATCAGCAGCCCTGAAATGCCCAGCTTTATGTGAAACTGTTAGAGCTGACACCGTGGCGCTTCCTTCCTTCCCTTCTGCCACTCGTGCTCCTGTGAAGAGATCCCATGCTCCCACCTGTGGCTGTCTACATCACATCCTAGCTGCCTTTGCTGGCACCTTGCTCCACTGTGGGGAGAAACGTTTCCATGGTGAGGCCTGCTCACAGCAATGAATTTGTACCGCTGTGTGTGCTAGTCTGGAGAGGCTGGGCGAGGGTCTAAACAGGGACTCTGCACTTGCTGTTTAGTTCCCTTACTTGTGTGCTGTATCAGCCAAGGACGTTAGAGTTGAATGCAAAGGCTTGGGAAGCATGGAAGGACCACACATTCAACCACCTGCGTCACGTATTCATTAGGGTTGAGGCTCAGCTAGCTCTGTCCCCTCCGAATATAATGGCCACCCCTCGTGGTTTATAGAAGGCCATTGCTTGTGGTCCAAAGGACATCTGCTAATGTAGGAATGGCATAGATTTTCGGTAGGTGACTTTACTTGCTGTCAGAAGGAAAAACGGGCCTGTGGCAGGCCTCGGCTCTGGCTGTACACTGGGCCCCTGGGAACATTACAAAGGCACTGATGCCGGCCCCCACCACTAGGGGTTTCCTGAGCATCAGCCTGAAAAAAAAGGCTTATTTATTCCACTAGAGAAAGAGAGATAGGCACCGCAACAGGTCTTCACACTGTGCCCCCCTACTTGTCTCAGCTGGCCCAGATCATGAGAATGCAAGGGCATCCCCTGGTGTGTTCAAGGAGGGTCTAGGATGTGAAGCCAGAACCTCTGCTGTGTGGGTCCAGTTGTGCTATCCTTGCACCATCATCTGGCCCCAAGCATTCGCAAGTTAAAAACCTTCCCAGAGCCATCCAGTGGTCTGATGTTTAAGGCAGCTGGATTCCATGGCTTACTATGCGGTTCGAGTCTCGGACCTGGCAGCTTGAAAAACACGCTGGGGGTGTGTGCATACGCACCTAAAGATCCTGAAAGGGAAAGCACCATGGGGTGTTTTCACTTTCCCTCTCTCTCTCATCTCTTTTCAGCAACTACCTGCACTCTCCATCAGAAATTAAAAACACAAAACAAATTTTCCATGTGCAGTTTATTCCATCAGGCCCCAAGTTTTACTCTCAGTGTATGAGGGGATTTCACAAAATTCATGGAAAATGGAATTAAAGTATGAGTTTATTCTGGTGCAAAAAAAAAAATTTTTTTTTGAGAGTTTTTTTTCTTTTTTGCTATAAGGCGCATGCACTCGCCAGATAGAGAGAGACAGAGAGACAGAAAGTGAGAAATCACTCCCTGAGGGGGGATGGCCATGCCGCAATCCCTTCTCCTCCATTCTCATCTTGGGATCTTGGGCACGCATGCACATGTGCCTGGCATGAGTTTGAGGGACTCGAACCACGGCTGACTACATGGGAGTCCAATGATGGAGCCATTATGCCAACTGCTGGTCCCGTGATGCAACAATTTTTGAAATGCAGTTTTTCCCAATATGTATTTTCCATGAACTTTCTGAAGACTCTGTGTTTGGTAAGGAATAGATAATACAGGACCATGTAGACCCGGGACATGGAGACTATAAAATAGAAATATAGAGGCTGGCCCTGTGGCACGGTGGCTAGGTACAGTACACAGGGAGCCAGATCCCACATGGCCGTGGTTCGAATCCTGGCCCCAGTGACTAGAAGAACACACCAGGTGCGTGTGTGTGTGTGCCTACGTTCTGATGGGATGGAGAAATGGAGGAGAATTGCTCCTTCACACCCTGTTGGAAGTTGGGGGTGCTTTTCTTCTCTCTCTCTGTGGTGAGTACACCTGCCTTCTGGAAAAGAAAAAGAAAAAAAAAAAAAAGAATACAGACTAGGAATGAGTTTAGAACAGCAATAAGTTTAAGCCTTCAAGGTGCTTCCAATTTGACAACTCGGCAGGTCTGTCCGGTACTAGGCCAGATGAAGGTGCCACAGAATATTAGTGATTGTAAATGACAGGACAGTCTTCCACATGGGAGTTCATGCATCAGAAAGACTCTGGAAGCTCTTAGGGTTTAGTGCAAGTGGTTTCCCAGTGAAAATACATCCAGCAGCTGAGACCGTGCTGGGACAGTGTCGGGGCATGGCAGGGTTGGTCACTAAGACATTCCTTACATCAGGAAGGCTTCAGCTCTAGAAGATGGACAGGTGGCAATAGAACGGGAGACAGAATGAGGACACCCGGGCCCTGCCCTGTAAGGCACCTGTACAAGAGAGTGTCTCATTTGTTCACTGATGTCAGAGCCGTCTCAGCAAAGCCTTAGCCTAGGCCCCATGAAACCAGGTTGAACAGAGGAATTCTGCTACTCTGGGCTGTATCAGAGACAGACGCTGAGAAAAATCAAAGGGCCCTCCAGGCAAGCAACACCCCACCTGAACTTCCATAGAACCCTGGTGTTCCCACTGGACTGAAGAGGGATGCCTCTCCTGAACGCCAAGGTAGGGAGCATCTTGTGAGTCTGCAGTGCTTGTCTGAGGGCAGAGATCAGCTTTAGAGGAAACTCTGTTTTGTTTTTTTTTTTTAAAATGTGCACAAGAGAGAGAGAGAGAGACAGAGAGAGAGAGAGGGAGGGAGGGAGGGAGGGAGGGAGAGAAGGGGGGAGGAAGAGAGGGGAAGCACCCTCCATAGGGACTTGTCAAACTTCAATCCTTCCTCCAGCCCATTGGATCTTGGGCTCCCACATGTGTGCCCAGCAAGTCAGGTGGACCAGGCTGGAGATTTGAACCATGAATGTGTCTTCTGTTGAGCAGTGCATTACGGGAGTCAGTCTGAACATTTGTTTCTGAGCTGATTCTGGTCAGCTCTTCTCTGCTGATTAAGGCTGCAGTCTCTTCAAACACAAAACTACTTTCGCCCCCTCATTTCCTTATATTTCTCTAAAACAGGAAAGAATACCAACCTGATGTTTCCCAAGGATAAGTCTCGGTCCTGGAACTTTTCCTGCCACATCAATTCCCCTCTCACAAGAACTTCTTGTTTTAAGCCACTTAGGTCCTAACAAAAGGCTATAAATATGAAAGGGCTTCCTTCTCTGGATGCTTAGAGAAGCTGCCAAGCAATGATTTGAATCTTCCACAGTGTGGCTCTAACTAGGGAAGACTTTTTGTCACTTATTTACAAGACTGTTAAAAGCACCCACAAGCACTAGACTTTATTACATTTAGCTTTTCTGACCCAGAAGTTAGCTGCTGTTTTCCCTCTGGGGTCAACCAGAGTTGACTGTACCTGCCAGCCGCTCACACCCTGCTGGCTGCTGATCTGGTATCTTACCAATTCCAGGCTCCAGGGGGATGGTCTTTCTGGGCAACGATCCCTTCCCGTTGGCTGTGGGAGGCTCCTGCCTGGTGGAAGGCCTGGGCTGATTGCTCCCTTTCTTGATGACAATGAGGACATCTCTG
This sequence comes from Tupaia belangeri chinensis, assembly GCF_000334495.1. NCBI lineage: Eukaryota > Metazoa > Chordata > Mammalia > Scandentia > Tupaiidae > Tupaia > Tupaia belangeri. Next base: position 2,597,815 of record NW_006159715.1, on the reverse strand, counting down.
TGCAACTGGGCCTGGTGTAGAACCTTCAGTACATCCCCGTGTGCTAAGCCCGCCAACGAGGCGCCATTGACGGATAGAAGGAAATCCCCGCGGTTCACTGTCCCTTCCTGAGAAGCCGCCCCCTGAGAAAACACCCTGTGGACCTGAGACAAGGAAAGGAAGAGAACAAAAGTCAAATCCATTTGTGACCTCCAGCAAAAGTGAGAGTAACTGCAAATCTGTAGTAAAGGAACTTTTTTTTTTTTCTTGAGAGGTTTTTGCTATAGGGCATGTGCACTCATCAGAAAGTCAGAGAGAGACAGAGAGACAGAAAGCAAGAAATCACCCCCAGGAGGGATGGCCACGGTGCAATCCCTTTTACTCTCAAGCATACATGCACATGTGCGCGGCGTGAGTTTCAGCCCTCAAACTTTCTAATGGTAAGTTTTCTAAGTCATATAGACACTTGGTTTATCAAGAACATATTCAATCCCAGTCTGGTGGTATGATTGATGGCAAACTGAACTGCAGGGCTGGAAGCCACATGGCTCACCATGGATTCAGATCCTTGGGTCAGTCTGGAAACACGCTGGATGCACAGTCATGTGCCCAAGATCCTGGCAAGCTAGAAGACTGGGAAAGGGGATTGTGGTGTGAGGAGAGTAGTTGAGTGTGCCTCTCTCACGTGGGTGTATGCACTTTCCATCATGAATAAACAATGAACAAATAAATATATATAAATAAATAAATAAATAAACAAATAAATAAATAAATATGTGTGTGTGTGTGTGTGTGTGTGTGTGTATGTATATACACACATACAACCTCATATGGGGGTGGAATGGTGATCCAAGTGTCTGCAAACATTTTTACTCACTCCTTGCTAGGGTCTGACACGGGCCTGACATCCTCAGAGCAATAGGAATATAAAAATGAAGATGATAGCCTGGGCTGTTTTCTTGAGGAAAAACATTTTTTTATAACCAACACAAGATTCTAATGTTTTCTAGTGCTTAAACAAAATATTTAAGCAAATTAGGAGGAAGGAGAAATTGTGTGTTATGTATTGACATTTGTTCTGTATACATTCTCTCAGCTATGTGGTAAAAAGGCATGTTTTTGTTAATGAAAATGTTACGTGCTGGGGCCAGCAGGTGGCATGGTGGTTAAGGTGCTAGACTCTCACAGTGCTGTCTGCAGTTCGAGTCCTGGACCTGGTGGCTTGAGTTCTTGCTTTCTCTTTCTCATGTTCTCTCTTTCTCTCTCACCCACTTTCTCTGTCTCTCATAAGCACACATGCCCTACAGCAAATTAAAATAAACAAAATTAAATAATTCTTTAAAAACAATATTATG
>NW_006159715.1:2535248-2596452 GCF_000334495.1 Tupaia belangeri chinensis | reverse complement strand
CCCTACTTTTCCATTTTTATGTTGGGAGCAGCAGACAAATCTTAGCTGTGGACTTTGTGTCCTGATCAAATTTTGAGGCTGCTTAGGAAATGATTTTCCAGAAGCCTAACAACATTACCACTTACCAGGACTGGTTTTGGCTCCATGTCTGTCCCTCCTGCCACACTGAATCCAAGACCCGAGCCTCCTTTTTTATTCAAGACTATAAAGCAAATATCTTCTTTATTCTAGTGAAAAGAAATGGAAAAGAAGTTACAGTCCTTGTGCCATGAGTAAGGAGCTCTGGTGTAAATTCTGCAGTCTTTTGTCACAATGGCCCAGTGATTTTCCAGCTCTCACAGACCTGTCTCAACCTGTGTCCCTTCTGGGCAAGACTCAAAGGTCCATCCTGAATCATACAACCACAGGGAAGGTGGACATGAACCACATGGGGTGGGGGACAAGTTCGAATTCCTAAGTCTGCAAGCCATTGGAGACACCAGATCGTGTCTTCCTCAATCTGATCAAGGAGCATAGTGGAGCATAAATGGAATCCTTTATTCTACAATTCTTAAGTTTATGTATGTCCTTCATGAGAAGGACAAGGAGGATGGACACAGAGAATGGGAGTAGGGAGAGGGAACAACAGACAGATGGACCTACGACAGGGTCTCACCGCGTCACAACCCCCATCACCAGTTTACCAGCCAGCCCAGATCACAGGTACACCCAGAATGCTCCGGTCAACCCAGGATCCAAAACTTGGGCCTTCTCACAGGGCTCCATCATTATGTTGGTGCTCTACCAGCCAGGCCCCTGTGGCTGGGCCTCCAATTCTTCATGTTCACAATTGAGCAAAGCCAGTTCCAGCAAGAGCAAGATAGTAAAGTGCAGGTGCCACCAGGCAGGGTAAGAGTACATGGAGGCCCTGTTCTTTACGTCCCTCCCTCTGTTTGGCTCAGTGGATTTCAGGTGCAATGAATGAACTGGCATCAAGAAATATAAAGTATATTAAAATGTCAACCCATATTAAGTATGTTAAAATGTCAACCCATCTTAGGATGAGAACATTCTTAGTAGCGTCATAGGGTTAAGTAATAAAGATGTCTTTTCTATGTTTCAAGCATTAGTCAAAAGTTTAGATGGAAAGAAAATAGTTTAAACTAAAAGATTAGCTAGGCTTATAATTCTGAATCTTGACTTTCTTCACTCACACACTTGATACGATTCAGCAATGTTCTAAAGGCCGCATTGCTTAGTTTCACATGAAGTCATTTAAAATCCATCACACTTCACACATAGCAGGAGTAAAACAAAACAAAACAAAACAAAAACTAACAATAACTCTAAAGGATTTGATGAGAGAAAGTGAAAATGCTGACAGAGAAAATCACCTCTGTGATGTGCTAGGAGGGAGCTCAGTATTTCAAAGAAACATCCTTTCGTTCCCTGAGTACATCACGTGAACTAATCCCAACTGTTTCATACTTCTTTAAAGATCAGTCACACCGATATGCTGACACTAGGATGTCTTGCAGAACTTATGGGGTTTGGGGATGTTAACTTCTTAGGCCCCTTCAACTATATATGTGCACAGGCACTGAGCCATGGAGAGAAGGATGACTAGGCCTTTCATCCTAAACAAAGACAGGACCAGGTGGCCAGGAAATGATCGTCATGCAGCCTCTGGGAGGTAACGTAGATGCTGAAATATGAGCATTTCTCAGATACTGAAATGCTTTATGGGAACAGAGGAACAGAGTATTTGAAATGAGACTCTTGCATTCTAGGACATGGCCTCACTAACATGTGAACTTATTTGAGTTAGTTTTTATTCCAGTTGTATTTGAAGATACAGTGTGCTAGAAGCTAACGGGCCCCATTTTGCCTTGAAAAGTTTCACACAGCAGATTGACCATCACTAGTGCTCTGAGGTTTAGACATGCTAAAGCCAGAAGACCAGGGTTTGATTCTGGCCTCTCTCTCTCTCGCACAGGGCCACCAGAAGGCTGCAGGAAGTAACCTTGTATGGGTCTTTGTTGAGCACCTGCTAATACGCGTCAAGAAAAAGCATGGTAGGCGGGACCAGCAGTTAGAATAATGGCTATGTCGCTGGACTCCCACGTAGTTGACTGCGGTTTGCGTCTCGGACCTGGTGGCTTAAACTCACGCCAGGCGCGTGTGCGTGCCCAAGATCCAGAGAGGAGAACAGAGGAGAAGGGATTGTGGCGTGGCCATCCCCCTGGGGGGTGATTTCTTGCTTTCTGTCTCCCTGTCTCTCTCTATCTGTCTGACGAGCACATGCGCCCTATCGCAAAAAAACTCTCAAAAGAAAAAAAAAAGAAAAAAGCACGGTAGGAAGCTTCTTTTCTAAAGATGGCAGAGCAAGGACATCTCTGCTCACTGTTCCTCTATAAGATCAACTCAAGACAGCAGCAAAGTGAGGAGAAAAGAAAGCTGCATTCTAATGAAAGTAGGAATAATCTCCAACATGAAACCATGACCCTTGACCGGCAGTAAGTGTCGAGTGTGAGAGAGGGTGAGGGAGGCCCAGAGGGTGGCTCCCATGGGAGTACTCAGCACCCTGACCACACAAAGTCCCCACTAGTTGAGACTTTCTGGTTTGCTCCTTTTACACGTTTTCTGGCACAATCCAGTGTTCAACGTTGCAAAGGGGGCCTGGCTAAGCATGACCCCACCATGTCAATCCCAGTATGAGGCTTCCACATGTAAAATGCTCATGTATGCAACAAGTCAAAGTAGTAAAGGTGGATTATTCTCTTTTACTGCAAGTAAAAAGTGCTTGGTGTCTCCTCTGCAGGTGTTTAACTGCACAGATCCCACCCTGAGAGTCAGGAGGGCATGGAAGGAAGCTCAGGGCACTGGTCTCCTCTCCGCCCTGTCCATCCTGCTTGACTCCTTATTAGATGTCATGGCTGGCTGCTCTTTGGCCGAGGAGCCGCTCAGCCTTCTGGATAATATTTGAATTTATGGAACTGCGTTCTCGGATAGCATTAATGACCCAGGTACATGACCACTATGAAAAAAAAAATAGTTTACATTAGCTTTTCTTCCCCTCAAAACTTTTTATCTCTAAATTTTCATGAGTTAGAGTTCAGCTCTCTGGGCTGTCCTGCGAAATTAATGTTTTCCAGAGGAGTATTCTAGAGGGGAACCCCATGGTTTCTTCTGTTCTCCACTGCCACATCTGATTTATTTAAAGGGTTCATTTGTAATTACTAATTAGCTTCTGTCATGAACTCGGACTCGAGATGCTTCTATATTTCAGGGTAAGGCTGCATCGGTGTAACTCCGCTTTCACCAGCAGGTGGCTTCCTGGACTAGTTTCTGTCCACACTTGGGCAGACAAGGTGCTGTGTTCATTCTCCAAGATTTCCAAGATGCCTAGCTCTGCTGTGAGGACGCTCTGCTGACAAGCTCTGAATAGGGGGAGGGGGAAGATGGCAACTAGCTGCTGTTGGGAGATTAAAATGGCAGGGACACACATCTGGCACCTGCATCAGGAGGAGGTCTAGCTTCTGAAGTCAGCTGGCTGTCAGTGAGGCCAAAGTCAGTGCAGGCTGTAAAAGCTATAACCAAGTGTGGTCCTTTCTAGGACTGAGGCAGGGCTCGCCTTGGCTGTCTGAGCTGGTGACCCAGAGCTGGGCACTAACGTCGACTCAGTTTTCTGCATTCCACTCACCTCTGATTGTGCTTTCGCTTCCTGAATGAGAGTAAGGACAGTAGATTTTGACCCCACCGATGATAAGACAGACTGTAGTCTTTGCTGGTCTCCCACCGAGACTAGAAGTTGATCCAAACTAAACAACAGAAACATATTTTCAGACATTAAGGAAAAAAAGAAATGTCTCCATTTTATAAGATGCAATTAATCTCCTTCTACTGTATTACATGTGTTTTCTGGTCTCCCTGCTCTTTCTCTGTCCTAGCTCTAACTCCAGACTAACTGAAGAATCCTGAATGTTGGGTAGGAATATCATCCCCTGTCGACAGTGGCTGGAAGTGTCATGGATTCAGGGATCCCTCCAACATGTACGGGGACAGTGTAGGAGTTTAACAGAACATTTGTGACATATTTAAACATATTCAATAGAGAGGACCAGCAGGTAGCATGGTGGTGAAGGCGCTGGACAATTGCACATAGCTGACCATGGTTCGAGTCCTGGACCTGGTAGCTTGCTTTCTCACTTTCTGTGTGTGTCTGTGTGTGTGTGTGTATGTGTACATGTGTGTGTGTCTGGTCAAATGAAAATAAATGAATGGATAAAATAATTCTTAAAAAATATTTGATAGATAAACTGGGATGAAATTTTATTTTTTGTTAGGGCTCATTCACTCACTGGAGAGAGACAGAGACAGAGAGGGAAAGTGAGAAATCACCCTGCAGGGTGATGGCCATGCTGCAATCCCTTCTCCTCCATTCTCCTCTCAGGATTTTGGGCACGCACGCATATGTACCTAGTGTGATTTTCAAGTCCCTGTGTCTGGGACTCAAATTGTGGTCAGTCATGTGGGAGTCAAAGGCTTTAACCACTACACCACCTACTGGCTCCTAGAGAGAATATTTAAAAATACATTTGCAATCTCTGTTTTAACTCCAGTTCCTTTCAAAAGCTCAAATTCTACCCTGAGGCACACCCTTCTCTTTTCATCCTAGGGTCCTCTCCACAGAGCAACATTTCAGTAAAAGTCATTCCCTGCAGGGACTCTCATCTCTCTAGCAATAATATGAAAAACAACGGTGTTAAATGCACAGTGGGATTCTAGATTGGATCCTGGAATAGAAAAATGCTATTAATTGAATTTATTCAGCAAAATTTGAAAACAAAAACAAAACCAAAAGCTACAGTATAGCTAATATAGGTTGAGCATCCCTAATCTAAAATCTCCAAAATTCAAAACACTCCAATATCCAAAATTTTTTGCATGCCAACTTGCTGCTACAAATAGAAAATTCCACATTTGATCTGTTGTGATGGGCTGCAGCTGAAACACTGCAATACAAAAATAATGTGGAAAATTACCTTCAGGCTATGTGTGTAAAGCATATATGAAACAAAGTAATTTTGTGTTTGAACATAGGTTCCAATCCCAACATCATGTTGCTTATGCAAATATTTTAAAACCCCAAACACTCCTGGGTCCCAAGTATTTTGGATAAGATTAGACACTCAACCTGAAGTAGTGCTCTCATGTTAATTTATCTGATTTTCGTCAGATGGATCATGGTTATGTAAGATAACATTAGAAAGAGCAGAGTGAGGGACCAGCAGTTAGTGTAACGGTTATGTCGCTGGACTCCTATGTAGTCGACCACAGTTCGAGTCCCGGACCCGGTGGCTTAAACTCACGCTGGGTGCGTGTGCGTGCATGCCCAAGATCCTGAGAGGAGAATGGAGGAGAAGGGATTGCGGTGTGGCCAACCCCCCAGGGGGTGATTTCTCGCTTTCTGTATCTCTGTCTCTCTCTGTCTTTCTTGTGCACGCACGCACTCTATAGCAAAAACCTCTCCAAAAAAAAAAGAAAAAGAAAAAAAAAAGAGCAGAGTGAGAGGTCTGTGCTATCTTTGCAATTTTTCTACAAACTTAAAACTATTTTAAAATGAAACAAGTTTATTTAAATAGAGAGTTCACGTGTGTGCGCGTGCACACGTGTGCAAATACTTACTTAATTGACCAGCTTTTTCCTGAAGGCAAATCCTGGGAGGTTTCACTGGCTGAACTGAGTGGTCCAGACTCACTGGCTTCAGGGCTGCTTCCTCCTGGACAGGCCCTGTTCCCTCCCTTCTCAGGACAGGAAGGGGCAACTGATCCACTGAGGACCGAATGGCCTCCAGAAGGGGAGCCAAGCGACCTCCTGGGCACGATCTCCAGCTCCGTTTTGAAGAGCACCGCGGTTGGCCCTGCCGAGTAGTCCTCAGTGCAGAGCTTGTCAAGGTCAGGCATGCTCAAGGCCCTCAGCTCCTGGAGCTTAGAGCGGGACAAAGGCGAGGGCTGGGTGTGCCGTACGGAGGACTTGTTCCTCTTGATGGGAGAGGAGGGGGTCACTGTCGCAATGGGAATTCCCGAAGGACCAAGTGATTTCTTTTGGTCTGAAACAGGGCCCTTGTTAGTGGTCTCTGGCAGGTTCTGCCTGGAGATGCTCAGTGTCATGCTGGATGGTGACTTGGTCATGTGGGGGAGAAGGGCGCCAGCTTCACTTTGGCTTTCACTGCAGGAACTCAAGCTGCGTCTCAGTGACCTTGCGGCTGCGTCGCTGGGGTGGCTGAGGCTCCCCGAAACAATGCTGCCAGAAGACCGTCTCCCGATGGGGGGCTTAGAGTTCACTGACAGAAACGGCGAAGCCCCAGACTTGGCCGCAGGCCGGTCAGAATTGGCCAGGTTCTCGAAAGACTTGATCCTCTGCTTCACAGAGAAAAATGAGGTAGATTCATGGGGCCAGCTCTGCTCATAGTAGTAATGTCTCCTGGTGACTTTGATCTTGTCTGTAACCAGGCAGCTCGTCTCCTGGACAGAAATGACAGCCCCTTCGTCTGTCGGAAGGTTCCTTGAGGTTTCTAGCAGAGGCTTTATGCTATATATACCCTGTCCATTAACCAGGCCAAGAATACTGCCTTTGGACGCCTTTGCTTCAAGGAAACCATTGCTTGTCACAGGGCTCTGGCTGTGCCGAGGAGAGCGGCCTGGGCTGTGCGGAGAATGATCCTCCCGTCCAAAGTGGCTGGAGAACTGGGCTGGCATGGAGTAGGTCCTGGTTGCTGGCCTTGGTATGAAGTAAGGATGGTCCTCTCCCACAGGGCATATTGGTGTGCCATTCTTGGGCATCCCTGGGGAGTCTGACATCTGGCTTGATTTTCCTTGGGGGGAATATGCCTTTTTAGCAGGCAGCTGTGGGGAGGAGGAGGAAGCCAGCTTGGCCAGGTTGAGTGAGCGTTGCATTTCTTGCTCCACCTGGGAGGCACGAGATGGGAGTGAGGACGGGTAATTTGGGGACGATTCTGCTGCCTGGTGACAGAGTCTGATTTCACTCTTCTCCTGACAGTTGCTCTGGGCTGAGAACTCTTCCCGTCTGTCACTTTCAGCTGGCTTGTCACCACATGCAGTCTTTGGCATTCTCTCAGAAGAAATCTCAACTATTTTCAGCTGGCTCCTTATTTCGAGGGGCTCATTGGCAATTATCTTGCCTCCTTTCTCGCCAGTCGCTCTGGGTTGGGCTGCTTCTGCAGCAGAGTCCGATTGGCTGGATATGCGCTGCTCAGAGCATCGGTTCCCTGCTGTGGACATGCTGTTCCTTGACACTGTGTGACTCATTGGCCCAGGGTCCACCTGGGGCACCTTGGCATCTGGTCCACACTTGGGAGATTTAGGGGCGATTGGGCCACCTCTGTTGAGTTCTGCATGGACAGCCGTGTGGAACCTATTACACGCAACTTGCTCAGCAAGAGTCTTGGGGGAGGTCAGGGGCGAGGTGAAGGTTCCGATGCTTGTGTCTGATGCCGAGGACTTCAGTGACCCGGAGGCAGCGAGGGGCAGCCTGCTGTCCAGCGCACACTGGGGAGGCCTGGGGGTGGCTGTGGCATTTCTGTCAGGGTCCTCAGGATCAGCTCCAAGGCCTCGGGGTGATGCTCCCTTGGAAAGCATTTTGTGGGAGGTCTGTGGTGAAATTAGGGACTTCCTGGGGTCGGCCCCTCCAGCCTTGGCCAGACTTACAGCAGGGGCCTCAGAGCTGACTTTGTTTTTGCCTTTGATGCTGAGTCTCTTTAGCTTGGGACCGCACTTGGGTTTCTGACAGTTATTTAAAAGCGTTTCCACTGAACTTTTTTTAGATGGGTCTTTATTGTCAAGATTCATTTTAGACTGAGGAGGGCTGTTAGGTATAGCAACCCCCTTTTTGTGGCTTGAGCTCAACATCTGAATTTTGGAGTCAGGACTTCTGGCGGGCATCGCAGGCTGCTCCCTCTCGGCTTTGCTCTGTGAGTGCGTACCTTGGCTGCTTTTATTGATTTCTTTAAACCAGGCCATGATGGGCCTCCTGGAGTTCGTTTTTGGTTTCTGCAGCAAGTCATCCAGGTCTTGACTTTCAGAGATGTGCAGGTTGGCCAAAATAGAGTCTCTATCCTCAGGAACATCCACACTCAAGGATGACCCGTTTTCAGTTGTGCTGACACGTGCTGCACACTCGTTCGGGGTTTCGTCATCGAGCAAGTCATGTTCCAAGCCGTTTACCATGCTAAGGGAACTGAGAGTGGCAGGGGGGTTGGGAGAGTCCCCAGTGACCTCAGAAGGCTGATTGCTTTTCACGGCTGAGCTACCGCTGGTGACTCCTGAGGTCTCTTCTGCACACGAGAGCCTATGGTTCTGGGAAACGCTTAGGTCTGCGTGAGTTTCGTGCTCCTGAGACCCCATCCTCAAGACTGAAATGGGCTGGGAAGAGGATTTTGGGATTGAAGTGCATGATGCCCGGGGCAAGAAGGAGGCTCTCCCACATGGCTTTCCCACAGACTCACTCAGAGCACTGTGTTTCAATGGCAGAACTTTGGCTAAAGCGGGGCAGGGTGCAGCCTGGGCTGGAGGATGAGATGGGGTGGAGGGCAGGTTTGGGTAACCATTTGTGGAGCAAATTTCAATCTGTTCCTCCTCAGACTCCATTGCCTCTTCCTTGTGAGAAGACCCATGAGAACGAGGAGGTGACCAGCGATTCCTGGCAGGGGCTCGTGGGGCCTCAGTGAGTGACTCGGGGTCAGAGGATGAGTCCTCGGCATCTCCGTACATGGATGAGAGAGAGGGCTCCGTGCTGTCGCCCAGGCCTGACAGGGAGATGCTGTCTTCATGAAAATTGCTAAAATTTCTAGAGTAGTTGTTCAGAAAGTTTTTGTTCACAGTAAAATGTTTGTCAGGATTAACTGAATCCAAAACCGAAGGCTGGGAGGCCCACTGTGTGGGAGGGGGTGAGCCAGTGGTCCAAGCCCGCCTTGAGGTAGGGGTCTGATCCCCTGGAACTGGCTGGCCAAGGTGGGGACTCCTGCCCCCAGCTCCTGCTGGTGTTCGGCCCTGAGCACTGCCCTCGGGATGCCCAGGGTCCCCTTTCTTAGAAAACTGAAGCCTGGCTTTGGAAGCATCCAACTCCTGGATCACTGTGTCGATGTCTGTGATGGGGCTGTCTGTCCTCCCTGCTGGGCAGCAGTGCCCAGAGCCACTGACACATGCTTCTTTGATCTTGCCAGTGGACGATGGCAGGGAGGGGCTGGTCTGTGATGGCCTTATAGACATGGAATCTGTACCCTGGAGCAGAGCTGACTGCAGGGAGCTCTCAGGGGTGCAGAGGCCTGCCGGGTCCCATGCCTTGCTGTGGTGACCTGGAGCCCCTTGTTTCTTCTCCTCAGGTATGAGTGGGTCTTGGGACAGGATGGCACTGGCTGGAGGTGCCCCTTCTGTCCCAGACCCTACTCCCCTAGGGTTGTGGGATGAGCTGGCTTGGGCAGCTGCCCCTGGCATCTTGCTGGGGTCAGGAGGAGCCGCCACCTTCTCCCCTGGGGACGTGCTGCACTTGCAGGCCAGGCTGATGGCAGATCTGCCTTTGCACTCAGACTTGGGGTCCTCAGACCAACTGACTCGCCTCGTGTCCACTGGGGTCCCACTGGGGCCAGGGCGAGGGGCCCTCTTCTTTCCAAAGGAAGGGGTGAGGTCTGCAGAGCCATCTGGTCCTGGGTGAACAATGTAAACACAAGGCGGGTGTAGGGGAGATAAAGGGGGAAATGTGAGACAATGGAAAACCCCTCCATTTAAAACCAATTGCAAATCACCTTAGTATTTTTTGCCTTTTCAGGAAGGCATTCCACGGCCTGAATGAGGGACTTTTTGTCTTCTATTTTGGTCTCTAAAATTGCAGAGCACCGACAACCAACACCACCACCCTGCTTTAGATGCTCTAAAATTACTCACGCTAGCTGGCAGAATGAACGCTCGCACCTGCCTGCCTTTCTCTCTTTTGGTTGTGCTTCAGGACTGGGACACCAGAAATCCTTCACTTGGGTTTCTTTACATGATCCAGGGTGTGATGGCAAATGCCATAGGAGCCAGGCTGCTGCTCTGACTCCTTGACTTTATCATGGCCAGTCTCGCGCCTCTCTTGGCCCCAACATTCATTCAGCCAATCACATATGAGTTTGGCCTTACCCTCTGAGGTGTCAATATCATACTACGTAAAACGGCCCAAGCTTGAATGTAAGAGGCTTCCTGAAAGTGTAGGAAGTGAGGCCCATGGCGGGGGAATGCAGAGAATGCTCCAGGTGGGACATAGGTCTCCATGGATCTGGAGCCCTGTCTGCATGGGCTGGGAGAGGAAGAAGGCCTGATTATTCCTGAAGGCCTTGACAGAGGATGTGGGGACTTGAGTGACGTCCACTAGGGCCAGAGAGAGATGAGGAAGATGAAGACAGTGGACTGGAAGCAGAGATGCACACATCCCAGGGGAGGCAGGGAGGTGAGCATGACGGTGCACAGCCAGGAGTTCCATCGTGTAGGAGACAGGTTCTGAGAGCCATCTGTGCTGAAGGTGCCTCCTCATATGGCACCAGGTATGCTTGGGCTTATCTGTCCACCTCTGGCATAGATCATCGTGCCAGGAAAAAGCTGGCACAGAAAGGAACACAAGAGGAGCTATTTTCTTAAGAACTGTGTGTCTGAGATTGGAGTGAACACTTGGCCACTTGAAAGCTCCTGGTTTGAGAAGTGTGCCTACTCAAATGTAATAATGCAACCCACGTCCCTCACACAGTCATCTTTATTGCATATCTACTCCTTCCAAAGTCCTTCTGTGAATAATTAAGAATTATTAGGGAGCCAGCAGGTGGTGTGATGGGTAAGGTGCTGGACTCCCATGGGCTGACTATGGTTTGAGTCCCAGACTATGGTGGCTTGTTTTTTTAGACTTTCTCTTTCTCTCTGGTGAGCGCATATGTCCTATAGCCAATTAAAAAATAATATTAAATAATTCTAAATAGAACTCCAACCGGAACTAGTAGTTGGTGTAATGGCTATGTCACTGGACTCCTATGCAGTTGATCGCAGTTTGAGTACTGGACCTGGTGGCGTAAACTCACACTGGGCGCATGTGCGTGCGTGCCCAAGATCCCAAGAGGAGAATGGAGGAGAAGGGCTTGCGGCGTGGCCATCCCCCTTGGGGGGTGATTTCTCGCTTTCTGTCTCTCTGTCTCTCTCTGTCTTTCTGGCGAGCACATGCTCCCTATAGCAAAAACCTCTCAAAAAAAAAAAAGAAAAAAAAAAACTCCAACTAATTATTAGGCCTTCGCACAGTGCTGAGAGTTTTCCACATATTTCATTTTCCTCCCAGCACCAAGGTAGGTCTAGTGACCATCTATATTGGAAGGATAAGGAATGGAAGCGCAGAAGTTAAGCAAAGTATCCAAGGTCAGAGTTCAGAGGTGATAGAGCTAGGAGCTGCCCAGGGAAACTGGTTCCATAACCTACACTCCTACCTATACCCCAACCATGTAGCCTCTGTAGAGAGCACTTGATGATACCAAGGCTGGATCAGCAAGACATCCCTGGAGTCACACGTAACTTTTCTGGGCCTGCTGTGGAAGCCCAAGGGCCTGCCAGAGTTCAAGTCCGTGTTCAAATCCATGTACCCTCACCTATCTCTGCTAGACCTCTTTTGAACTTCCTTAAGAGTAACTTTCATGCTTTGCTGACACCAAGTATGGGGGAAAGTAGCAATGTGTCAAAAGAAGGGGATTTAAAGGCTGTTTTTTAGTTTCAGATTTGCTTATTGAACAAACCCATATGGGCAATTTTTGGTAGCAATTAAACTTTATTGAAAAGTTTGTAATTTGAAGGGTTTTTCTTTCTTTTTTTTTGGAAGATGAAATTATTTTAGGCAGCTTATTTATTTATTTATTTATTTATTTATTTATTTATTTTTTGAGAGATTTTTGCTATAGGGCGCGTGCACATGCCAGAAAGACAGAGAGAGGGAGTGGGGATGGCCACACCACAATCCCTCTCCTCCATTCTCCTCTTCGGATCTGGGGCACGCACGCACATGTGCCCGGCTTTGAGTTTAAGCCATCGGGTCTGGGTCTCGAATCATGGTTGACTACATGGGAGTCCAGAAGCATAGCCATTTCGCCAACTGCTGGTCTCTCTTTAGTCAGTTTTTGATGTCACCTTTCAAAATAATTCTTCATTTGGAACCCCTGTAATACCCAATAATGGGAAGATTGTTGACTCAACCGTGGCATATCCACAGAGAGGAAGGCCCAGTGGCCTCGACAGGTGTGTAGTAGTGGGGAAGGTCTTGGAGGAGATCAGTACAGCTTTCTAACCAGGACAGGTGACAGGTGTGCTGACACCTGGATCGTTAGCACACAGGAGGGCCTGGGAGGGCTGGCACAGTGATGCAGGCTGAGAAGCAGCCCTGATGGCTGGATGTACGAGGTAAGAAAGGTTGTTAGGTATTAGTAACTTTTTTTTTGGTGATTGATATGTTTATTTTACACACATAACAAGACTAAGAGGATATATACCAAAACATCAGTAGAGGCTTTTTTTCTGGGGGCTTAGGTGATTTTTATGCATTCTTTTACATTTTCCCCTCAACTGTTATTTCTTGAGTTTTTATAATAAACATGGATTCTTTCCATAGCAAAATTACTTTAAAAACAAAAAGAAGAAATTAAAAAAAGAAAAGTAAAAAAGCCAGCTCTGTAGTACAACAGTTAAGGGTTATGCAGAAGAAGCTGGATCCTACATGGCTGACCAGGGTTCAAATCCCAGCCTCAACAGCTTGAAAAATACCCTTTGGGCATGTGTGCAAGTGCCCAGGATCCTGACATAATGGAGAATGGAAAGAAAAAGGATGATTGCATATGACCAGAACTTTGGGGGAGTAGATGCACGCACACTATCTGGCATTAAAAAAAAGGTAAAATATGTGAAGATGATGGCCTCAAATAAAGCATTATTTTGGAGATGACATTGAGGACCGCATCAATGTAACTTAATCAAATAAACCCCCTTTAGGTTAACATGCTTTGCAATAAAGTCAAATTGCTACCCAAAAATTGCCAGCTAATGTTTGCTCAGTAAGTGAATGGGAACCTGAAACACAGAACAGAAACCACATAACAGCCTCATCATTGATTGGGGAACAAAGAGCCTCAGACCACAAAACCAAGACATTAGTTGTCTGTCTTTCTGCGAGAAGCCATCGAGGTGTGGGTGAGTATTCCAGGACTACACAGTTCTGGGGTATTGGACAGTCTCACTTCTCTCCAGCCTTCCTTTCCTAACCAATGGCAGGCAATGCTGCAGCAGGTAAAAGGCCTGTTGACTTCCCCAGTGGAGCACAGGGACCCCAAGACTGCAGCCAAGTTCAAGAAGTGGCTTTCCCCCGACCCCCTGCCACTGAGAAGCATGTGCCCTCCCTGTGATGTGCATGTTTAGAATATAGATGCTCAGTAAAAGTCTCTGTTAACAAGAAGCTAAGTCACCTAACGCAGCTTGATTTAAAACAAAACAAAACAAAACAAAACATTTTATGAGGCCAGTGGGTAGTATAGTGGTTGAGGGGCTGGGCTCCCACATGGCTGACTGCTGTTTGAGTCCTGGACCAGGTGGCTTGCTTTCTCACTTTCTCTCTCTCTCTCTCTCTCTCACTCTCTGGTGAGCACACATGCCCTATAGCAAATTTAAAAAGAAAAGAAAAAATAAGGGAAAAAAACACATGGCTTTAGGCACAATGATTTAGCAAAGCTGTTAAATGAAGGCAACATTTAAATATCGTTAATTTGTGTAAGAGCCCCCTTCACCCAAATCATCCATATTTACTACTTCATTCATTCATTCATTCATTCATTGCCTGTCCTTGAACCTTTAACAGTACAATAATCTTACCAGACAGGGATTGCTGCTCCTGCTCTGGTGAAGCTTTGGGCAGGTTCTCTGTGAGGTGTCTGGTATCCGGGTGGGACAGAGCGCTGGCTGGCTCCGTAGGGACCTGCCCATCCCTGATGGTCAGCTTTCCTAGAGATTCCTGGCACAATGAAAATCACGTCAGTATAAATAGCTTCAGGTTTTCTCCATTAGAAGAAACATCACATATGGAGGAGAGCCAGTTCTGGAAAAGCCGAAGAGCTCCGGACTATGAGTCAAAAGATCCAGGATCTAGGTTTAAGGTCCCCTAGAAATTGCCTGGTCTTGTCACTATTACCTAAGCCCCTGTTTGCCCAACATTAAAGTGGGTATGAGGGCCAGCTCTGAGGTGTAGTTGTAACATGCTGCTCGAGAGAAGCCAAATTCCATACAGTGACCACAGTTGGGATCTCCTGTCTGGTTGGTCTGAAACACGAGGTGCATATGTGAGGACTCAGGAGCTGACGGGCTGGATGACTGGAGGGAGGGAACTGTGGTGTGACCGGTAGAGGGTGCCTTCTCCCATTCTCAAATGTGTGTGCACACTGTCATAAATAAAGAAAAAATGAAAAAAACAAAACAAAAACCCAGCATTCAGCATACAAATGGCCACCTAGATGTAAGGTGCTATTGTCACTGTGTCACACAGAGATACCAAGACGATACAATCAACTCTTCAGGTTGGTAGTGAAGGAGAGTACTAATGTGGACACATTGCATTGACATTTAATATGAATATTTTGAGAGATTTGCAGGTGGTGTGGTGGTTAAGGGCACTGGACTCCCATGTGGCTGACCGTGGTTCGAGTCTCAGACCTGGTGGCTTCCTTTCTTTCTCGCTCTCTCTTACTCTTGTTCTGTCCCTTTCTGGTCAAATTAATAAGTAAAGTTAAATAAAATAATTCTAAAAAAATTAGTATTTTAAAATTTCACTGTGGCCAAGTGTCAATTCCTTTCCTTTCCTTTCTTCTAATTCTGAGTGCAAAAAATTCAAGAAAAAAAATGAAAACACACTTGCTAAAAAGTTATAGCCAATTGGGAGCAGCAGTTAGCGAAATGGCTATGTCGCTGGACTCCCATGTAGTCAACCATGGTTCGTGCCCCGGACCCGGTGGCTTAAAACTCACGCCAGGCACATGTGCGTGCGTGCCCAAGATCCCGAGAAGAGAATGGAGGAGAAGGGATTGCGATGTGGCCATCCCCCCTGGGGGGTGATTTCTCGATTTCTATTTCTCTGTCTCTGTCTGTCTGGCAAGTGCATGCGCCCTATAGCAAAAAAAAAAAAAAAAATCTCCCCAAAAAAAAAAAGTTATAGCCAATTGATTTGCAATTTCTCCTCAGCATTCATGGCCTAAAGGTGGCAGCAGAGGAAAGAAGTGGACAGGGAGCCTGTCTCAGTGAGTCTTACACAAAAGTCATTTTATAGAAAGTCAATTACCGGCTGAGAGAAAAACCACACAGGGTTTACTTGGTTTTCCATTTACTAATAAAAAATGTGGAAGAGTTCTGGAACTAGACAGAGGTGGTGGCTGTACTGCGTTGTAAATGTAAGTGCACTGAAATGGGCGCTCCGAAATGGTTCATTTTAGGTGATGTGAATTTCACCTCAGTCAAAAAAGAGAGTAGGAAATGAAAACAGAGGACAATTCATTTGTCAAAAGAGAGAAAAAATATTTTTAAACTTCCAATATTTGAGCATAAATACTATCTGGCAATGCATTCTAGGGATCAGTGTTGCTATCTTCCCCAAAGATTACTAAGATTTGGTTCTGAAGAGTTTTGGTAGAATAATGCTGCTAAGACGTTTGGTGAAGCTTCGCTTTATAAGAGTATTTTAGTTTGTTGAGTGTATCAGTCATTCAGGAAAGCAAAATTTAATTTATCTGTTTTAGAGAAGCCCATCTTTTAAACAGATGGCGGGCCAGCAGGTGACATGGTGGTTAAGGGCGCTGGACTCCCACATGGCCAACTGCAATCCAAGTCCTGGGCCTGGTGACTTGCTTTCTCACTTTCTCTCGCTCTCTCTCTCTCTCTGTCCTTCTCTGGTCAAATTAAAATAAATAAATAAATAAAGTTAAATAATTCTTAAAAAAAATGGACGGCTTTAAAAAATAGCTTTGTATAATGTTTACTCATTAAATGCCACCTTTTTTAGTCACATAGAGATTCCTTACAAAAATAAAATTTTAATTAAAATTAAAATATTTCTTTGTAAGAAAAATTAAATTCTTTTATACTAAAATTTCAAATGTTGGGAGGCAGCAGGTGGCATGATAATTAAGGGGCTGGACTCCCTCAGTCCGACTATGGTTCAAATCCTAGACCCAGTGGCTTGAAATTCAAGCTGATGCATGTGCATACATGCCCCAAACCCCCAGAGACGAATGGAGGAGAAGGGGTTGCCATCATGTGGCTGTTCACCCGTGGGAGGGGGTGGGGCGGTGATTTCTCACTTTCCTTCTCACTATTTTTCTCCCTCTCTCTGTCAGGTGAGTGCACACGTCCTATAGCAAAACCCTTAAAAAAAAAAAGGTACAAACTGATAAAAATTCTTATTAAGGATATGAATTCAAAATTACAAAAGCTCCTACTGTAATAGATATAAATTATTATGAATAAAAATCTTGATTTGGCTTTAGATAGTTATGCAAAACTTGTTGATATGTTTTGAAAGAAGAAATCTGCCCATTGGTCAAACATTAGAGTTTAAAGCAAATGAGCGAGTTGAAGGCCAACATGATTTTTAATGAGGGAGAAAGATGTGTATTTCTACTTTTTTTTTTTTAAAGATTAAAACAACTTTTGCCTTATATAGTTTTTATGACTTCATATAGTTTGGGTCTGTTTCTATCGTTGTATGTATATACCTTTATAAATGTGGCCTTGTAAATCATCTTGGGTTCTCTGCTCAAAGAGAGAGAGAAATCATTTATGTGGACCAGATTGTAAACATTAGTTTTTCTTACTCTCTTCTTTCAAAAGTAGAGGCTTATTGAAATTTTAAAAAATCGACCAATTAGATAATTCAATATACTTGCAATCAAGTAGTAACATAAACAGCATTAAACTTCATTTAATGTGGTGTACTCTAAGTCCCTAAATAAATACAATCCCCATTATTTCATGTGATACAGCAAGGGCATGAGTAGCAATAATTACACATAATTGCTGTAGAAAGCTTGAAAAACAAAAACAAAAAAAGGGTTACTCACAATCTATCAGCTGGAGAAGAATTACATTTAAGGGGACTTCAAAAAGTTCACGGAAAATGGAATTAAAGTACGAGTTTACACTTTAATTACCAGAGAGGATGTATGTTTACCAGCAGGGAGGAGGGAGAAAACACCCTTCCCCAGGTGGGGTGTGGTCAGATCACAATCCCTTTTCCATTTCTTTATCCCATTGGAACTTTGGGCATGCATGTGTATGTGTCTGGTGTTTTTCGAGTTATGGGGCTGGGATATGAACTGGAGTTGGCCATGTGGGATGTGGCTCCCTTAACCACTAAGCTATGGGGTCATCCATCCATGAACTTTTTAAACATCCCTGTCTTCGATCATTGGCAATGCATATTTTTCTGTTTTTCTATGTAAAAGTGCATCATGACCTTTTCGGTGACCCAATATATATTTGATGATCACCCTAACTGTGTGAGATGACCAAGGCACCATCCCTATTTTACAGTCCAGAGAACTAAGGCTCAGAAGGTTCAATAATTGCCCAAATTGACATTCGATTAGTGCCAGCTCCTCAGTGGAGAGGCCAGTAGCAGGCCCAGGCTTTAGTTGACCTGTGCCATGCCACCTTTCATCATCAACTGTGTGTCCTGTGTACAGGTAGGAGAATAGTTCTGTCTTTTGGCTAAAGGATCTCAGGACTGACAACCTGCTGATTTATTAACAGGCTCCCACACAGTCTGTGTACTTAAATGAATGACTCTGCTGAAGGTAGCTCTCCAACTATTATCCTCTTTTTGCTTTACGACAGACTCCACATCCATTCATATAACAGTCACTAAGATTCAAAGCAACTAGGATAAAGTCAGTTACCTTCTCTACACTTCCACCTGGCTGATAATCAGTGATGGTCACTTTGATGGAAGTGGCCTGGACTTTCAAGTCCAGACCACATGGTTCATCGGCTCTGCCAGTCAGGTTCCCAGTCTCTGAGTTGCTGGGCCTGGCCTCAGTCTCAGGCTTCTTGCAGTGTGGGCTGATCCTGGCCACCGGTTTATGCCTGGATCCCAGAACTTCATTCTTCTGCTGGAGGGAACTGGGGCTCTCTGTGTTCATCAAACTCTGGGTTCCTGTATGGATCTTGTATTCCAATTTGGGTGAGCTCCTAGATCCTGACAGTTCCTTCTTCCCTGAGCCTCCAGAGCCCCTTCTGGGAGCCTGTGCAGAATCTAGTAGGTTGGTGGCATGGGAAGGACTGGGTGCCATATCTCCTGGAAGACTCTCCTCTACATCCACCGAGCTGCCTAGGAGAGGCACCGAGGAGGCCTTGCTGATCTGGGTTTTCTGAGGTTGTTCCTCTTGGTTTTTGACATCCATGACCTTGGAAGAGGTCGTTGAGAAATGCCTAGAGTCCTCCTCTGTCAGAGGCCTGCTAGGACCTGGAAGGACCCCTGAAAGCGAAATGCAGTCTCCTTCCCCATCAAACTCTTCCTCATCACTGGCATCATTCGCATCGTAGCACCCCACCTTCCTCTGACGCAGGAGAGGGTTTCGGAGGACCTGTGGGCTTCCAGGGAGACTGGCTTGCCTGGCAACTGTCACTTGCTTGTGGAAGAGCCCAGAAGCCCGCTGGCTTCCTAGAGACACAAGGCTATTGGCTCTGGGTTTTCCTGGCTCCTTATGAGCTATCAGGTGGAAAAAGAAAAGTTAGATGAAATTGAGTTTCCCGTCTAACCCGGTCTTATAATCTAGCCCTGTCCACTCATATGAGCATTTCTACATTCACAAATGCCAGATGCTCAGCCTCTGGTCCCCGGACACCAGGCTTAAACATGTGACTTCTTGGTAGCTACACAGAACAGTCAGCCTCTCTTCTTTTCCTACTGGCTTCCTCCAACCTGCTTTTATTAAAACTCCAAATTCTGGATTGTTTAATGTAACAATGTGTGCCATCTGAAAATAGAATCGTGTAATTCTTTCCTATGGGGCCTCCAGTCAGGAAGGGGATGAAAGGGACTTCTTTGAGAGCTCCTGATGGCTTGGCTGAAGTAGTAAAAATGATGCGTGCTTCCACTTAGAAAGGTTTCTATTAGAGAACAGCTCGGGCTCATCAACAGCTCCAAACCAATCAGATTAGGCATTGTCTGTCTTATTCGGGTGTTGGAAATAAAAAGGAACCCTCACCAGCAGATGTCTGAGAAATCAGGATGGTTCACATCAAATTATTATATTGGGTAGATAATCATTGGGATTTAAAAGAACCACCTTTTGGTAGTATTTGTCTCTCACAAATCCTTAATCTTTCACTTACTGCCTTCTAAAAAGGAGTTAAGTTAGGGCTTTGAGACAGAGGGTTCTGGAATTTGACTGGGATTGCCTAAAATAGTGGGGCATCAGGTTGTTTGCCCTGATTTGATGCCATAAAACGCAAGATCGCACTACAGAAACAGGATCCAAAGGGGGCCTGGTGTAGCCACTGTCAACACCTGGGTACTGGATGTGTGTCCTCCCTTGTGTATAGCACAACCAAGTGTCCAGTCATTAAAGCAGTGACATTTTCTAAGAGTAAACGCTTGTCTGAGGAATCTTCAAAAAGTTCATGGAAAGTGCCATTACAGAGAAACCATCTGTGGACTTCAACATTTTTTTGTACCAAAATTAACTCATACTTTAATTCCATTTTTGTCCACAAACCTTTTGAAGTCCCCTCATATTTAGCTGGGGTAGACAGACAGCTTCTACTGAATCCCAGAGGTATATTTTCCTATGCTTTTCCCTTTTCATATCATAGCATCAGAATAGTTAAACATTGTGGCTTCCAGCGCTGAGGTGGAAACTAGTAATTGCTTACTGGAATGCAGAGCCCAGGGCCCTCAGGGGCTCCCCTGCTTACTGGGGGTGCCAGGAGGCAGGCTACCATCCTCAGATGTGCTGCAGCCACTGCCCGGGTGATCCTCGTCCTCGGAGCCAGCCACCATGAAGTCTGACAAGGGTCCTGGGACGTCGCTACCAAAGTACTGGGAGAGCTCAGATTCAGAAATAAGGGAGTCCTGTTGAAGAGGGGAAAATGGA
The DNA here is from genome assembly GCF_000334495.1 of Tupaia belangeri chinensis. Classification (NCBI taxonomy): domain Eukaryota; kingdom Metazoa; phylum Chordata; class Mammalia; order Scandentia; family Tupaiidae; genus Tupaia; species Tupaia belangeri. Next base: position 2,576,270 of record NW_006159715.1, on the reverse strand, counting down.
TGACTAAGAAGACCAGAAGCAGATTATTTTAAATGGCAATTACTGCCTACTTTTTCCAGAACACTTTGTTCTAATCCATGATCATTCAAAACAGCTGTGATAGTAAACACCCACCTCGATTTACTTTAAGATGGTTAAATGAACAATTAATAAATAAAAAACTTCATGCCAGACCATGTTTTTAGAGATTTTTGGGGGGCCAAATTTTTGGCAAAACCAGAAAAGCCATAGCAGCAGTATATCAACCACTCCAGGAAAAATATTGGGAATAGGGGTTAAAAAAAAAAAGGGATTAAAATACCCAGCCAACCCGTCTAGCCAACTGGTGAAACAACAATAACAACAAAAAAAAAATGGGAGTTTGAATCCTGCACCCTGATCCACTGGGATTTAGAAAGAACCTTGCTGAGGAAGATCCCACAGTCTCCCTAATGTTCTAGGTCCCAAAAAACTGAGTCAGGCTGTTATGAAGCAGTTTGTAAAAGAATTCAAGCAGTTTGGTTCTTCTATTTTGTTGTTCTAGTCTTTTCCTGGATGAATATTTAATCAGAGAAACACACATTTGTACATTTGTTCCCCAATTAGCATAGTTATTTCCTATAGCAAAACTGACTCATGGGCAGAAATATGAACTGGGCCCTCAGGCTGGACTGATGGGCCCTGGGAATTGTGGTGCATGGCACAGTTGAGTGTAGTGGGGTGCAGTGTGCCCTGACTTACCTTTTTTGCAAAAGAGGGGCTCTTCAAGGGAGTACCTGTTGGGGAGAGAAGTTAACCATATTGTCAAAACAATGAAGCTCAAATTGTAAGTAGGCTTACATCCTTAACTAAAAAAGGAGCCAAGTATATTAAACAACACTCCCTTTGCTTGACTGGCACTGATGAGTTGTGGGTGAAGGTACAGGTGTGCATGCAGTCCAGCTGGGTACTCATGCCCCGTCCCATCCCAACTCCCAAGATTCTGCTCATGCTTCAAGTCCTAACCTGGATACCACTTACTACCTCCATGATGATTCCACTTGGAAGTAATTTCTTCTTCTGAATTTCCAAAGTATTTTATATTACCCACACATCCATTTCCATATACACAGTATACTTTAATTAGGAGTAGATGTGTCTCATCTCCATTCCTCAACTGTTTAATAGTCTATAGAGCAGAGAGATTGACTCATCTGACCCTACCACTGCCCCTGGTATCAACTGTTTAGTGATACCTGGTGAACAGATTGAAGGATGAATGAACAAATGGCCACACCTAGGATACTTGTGAAAGCACTGGAGAGAAGGTTAAAAATCTAACATAGATTTTTGTTAGATTTTTAACCAAAGGTTGAAAAGGCTCTGCATCTACCCTTTAAGCTACATGACATAAACAGAGATGTTGGACATGAGGATCATGGCTTATTAAAATCTTTTACAAAGATCGAGTAGAAATGTTGGGGTTCCAGGAGCACAACTTTCAGGCAGTTCAGGATGATGAGCTGGTTGAATAAAGAGGCTGTTAAGATTGTATCCGCTTTAATGATATGAATTATGAATGTGAATAATCAGGGTATTTCACCGTTGCCAAAAAACCCTTTGCCTTCCCTTTTCCTCTGACAGCCAGCAACTCATGTCTCATTTTCTTTTCCTCCTGGACATCAGACTGAACATCAATAAAATCTTGAGCTCAGAAATATTTGAAGAGTCCCTTTAGGCTCCCATACTGTAGGAAATATTGGTTTGAAGACTTGAGACAATGTTTTATACTTTAAATTCACATGAGATTCTTACTATCTTAATTCTTCTTGGCCTGAACGTTTCCATTTAAGGGAAAAATCATGATTTTTGCTGTCTCTATTACTTTCTTTGAATTGAAACTTTAACTCATGTAAAGAAGCCTCAGACTTTTGGATGGATAATACTCAGAATCTACCAAACTACTGATATTTTGGTATCGTTTTACTTTCATCTGGAGCATTTTAGATGAATCGTGCATAAATACATGAAATGCTGCTAACTCACTTGTGCAAATTATCTGAAAGTAGTATAAAAGGCATGCGTGATTAGATCTTTAATGAAGCACATTGAATCACTACAGAAATCAAAAGTAGCAGCCAAGAGAAAGCATACTCTCTTTGACAGCTACTTTTGCCAATCCTGATAATTACAAAGAATCCAGTAATATTGCACGGGAGAGTGCCCCATGGGTGAACCTAACGAGAAAGCTTTCTGAATGTTGAATGAAAATGTGCAGTTACGGTACCTAAGCCGGGAGACGAGCTGCTCTCTTTGCTCTCCTGGTAAGTGCTGCGCGCTATCACTTCATCCATTTCCTGCTCGGAAACCTGATTTTCAGCAGAAAGAACAAATTAGGTGGTTTTATTTATTTATGTCTCCTCATAAAAGTAGCTAAGACCAGAGTTGGAGTTGAGTGCAGATAAAGGGGCAAATCACAGGGACAAAGATTACGACTATCCTCTGAAGCAATAACTTAGGGCGTGTAAGAAGTATGGCAGGGTTACTGGACTGCTCCAAATAACATGTACATAACAAGTCCTCGGATTGGCTCTACAGTTCATTAAGCAAAGCTTTCAGGTGCTATGATTACCAACATTGTGGCTGGTATATATCTTTCTCTAGAACATTCATCTGTCATTATTTTTTAAAACCTTATTTAAACAACCTTAAGGAAAAGTATTATTTTAATCTGATTAATTAATGTGTTTGTTTTAATTTGACAAAAGAGAGACAGAGAAAGAGAGATTGAGAGGGAAAGTGAGAAGGCAAACCACCAGGTCTGGGACTTGAACCGCGGTCAGCCATATGGGAGTGTCCAGCGCATTAAACCACCACGCCACCTACTGGCCCCCTATTTAAACTTTAAGACTACACAAAACACACAAGAATGGTGCAAGAATAGATTAGATTCACTAATTCTTAACATTTTTGCCTCATTTACACACGTCTTCTCTTTGTGCGCACGTGCACGTGCATACACACACACACACACACACACACACAGCTATAACACTTGCTAAACCATTTGCAAGGTAGAGATACAATGACTATTCACTAATAAATATTATAGCATGTATCTCCTAAACACAAGGTCATTCTTTTAGGTAATCACATTACAATTACAGTTTGAGTATCCCTTATCCAAAATGCATGGAACCAGGAAGTGTTTTGGATTTTGGATTTTTTTTCAGGTTTTATGATTCTTGCACATACATAATGAGATACGTGGGGGATAAAACCCAAGTCTAAACACAAAATTCATTTATGTTTTATATATACCTTATACACAAAGATGAAAGGTAATTTTATACTATATATATATATATATATATATATTTTTTTTTTTTTTAGAGGTCATGCCTCAATCTCTTCTCCTCTATTCTCCTGCTGGATCCTTGGGCACGCACACACACACACATACACACACACACACACACACCTGGGGGCGGGATTTCAAAGCCACCAGGTCCAGGACTTGAACCATGGTTGGCCATGTGGAAGTCCAGCAATTTAACCTCCATGCCACCTGCTGGCTCCTACGGTATTTTGAATAATTTTGTGCATGAAACAAAGTTTGTTCATTGAATCATCAGAAAGCAAAGGTGTAAGTATCTCAGTCACCCATGTGGACAGCTGGCTGGCATCATCATCATTCTTGACTCTGAATTTATATGCTAGTGATAAGCAATTATTTTCTTATACGATCAAGTACTTATACATGTAAGTGCTAAACAGTAAAACATATGACCTATCAGTCATACGGTGAAGACAATAATGTGTTCAGGGAAAGTGAGCTTCATCAGCATACCTGTGTCAGCACCTATAAACAAGGGCAGGCTTTGGTCTCCGCTTACAATGCTGTGCTTTAATTAAAAGGTTACTGTACACCATATTTTATTTTATTTTTTTAAAAGTTTATTTCTCCATGAGAGAGAAATAAAGATAAAACCTCCCACAGGGTCTTGATGCCATGCTCCACCACGAGCTTCGGCCAGCCACAAGTCATGGGCACACACATGCCCAGCATAGTGAAGGAGGTCTCTGGTTCTGTGAGCCCAGAACCTTCTCCTGGTCAGCTTTGAGAAATCTTGCTTTTACCATTGAGCCACTGTCCGGTCACTATATTTTATTTTTTTAGGTGACAAGAAGCATCAAAAGGGAGATGGGAGGATCTTTATTGCCAAACTATGAATAGACTGTGTGTTGCATGCCTGTGTTTTGATGTATACTGTCTGGTGTAAAAGTTTCCACTTGTTGATGGCATGTCAGTACTCATGAAGTTTCAGATTTTGAAGCAAACTGGATTTTAGATTTCTAGATTAGGGATGGTCACTCTGTATCAAGGTCAGGAAATCTAAGGTTGATGACTGTCTAGTATACACTTCATGTTCCCATTCATCAGCTGTTCTAATACTGTCCTTTAGAAATGCTATTCAGGGCCAGCAGGTGACACGATGGTTAAGGTGGCTGGGTCCCACATGGCCTACAGCGCAGTTCAAATTCCAGACCCAGTGACTTGAAAAATAGCCTGGGTGCATATGTGTGCATTCCCAAAATCACAAGAAGGGAAGGAATTGTGGTGTGGCCATTCCCCCTAGGGGTGATTTCTCACTTTCCCTCTTTGTGTCTCTGTCTCTCTCTGATGAGCACACATGCTCCCTGTAGCAAACCAAAAAGAAAAAAAAAGAAATGCTGTTCAAAGTACATCTGCAGGCTGCAACTATTAACAGTTCACATAAAGTTTGACACAATCAGGGCTTTACTCCAGAATGCAAATTAGCATAGAGTTTCCCTCATCAGCAACATCTCGCTAGGGAAAAAAATACTGACTGAACTAAATGACGTGAGTATTGATGTAAATGATTCACCTTTGGTACAAGTTTATCTTGTTCCAGACTTGTAGTGGACCGTCACATACCAAATTCTTTGCATGGGAACACTTCATAGAAAAATTGTTTTTGTGTGATTCTCTGTAAGACTGACCCATGTGGGAAGGTTGTGGGTTTGTGTGTGGAGACCTCCCTGAATATACTGGGCATGCACATGCATCCTAAGCTGCCTGAGAGGGGGGTGGATCTTGATATTGACCCTGTCGGGGTGCTCTCTCTCTCTCTCTCTTTTTCCTCTAAAGAATTATTTTATTTAATTAACTAAATAACTTAATTAATTAATTTATTTTAATTCGACCAGAGAGGGACAGAGCAAGAGAGCGAGAGAAAGTGAGAAAGCAAACCACCAGGTCCAAGACTCAGACTACGGTTGGCCACGTGGGAGTCCAGCACCCTTAACCACCTGCTGGCCCCAGGGTGCTCTCCTTCTTGTGGAAGAAATACATATTTAAAAAAATTTGTTTTTGACAATTCAGAATGCCATCAAGGACCTAGTTGTTGTGTCCTTAGTCTCCTTTAATTTGAAACAGTTCCCAAGTCTGTCTTTGTCTTTCATAGTACTGGGACCAGCAGGTGGTGAAATGGTTACATCACTGGACTCCTACATGGCCAACCACAGTTCGAATTCTGGACCTGGAGGCTTGAGATGCATGCTGGGTGCATGCCCAAAATCTCACGAGGAGAATGGAGGAGAAGGGACTGTGGTGTGGTCATTCCTCCTGGGGGTTCTGGGGGGTAATTTCTCACTTCCTCTCTGTCTGGCTCTATCTCTCTGGTGAGCACACACACCCTATAGCAAAAATCTCTCTTTCAAAAAGAAAAGTCTTTCACGATACTAACATTTTAGAAGAAATGAGGTCAATCAAAATCCTCAACTAGGAGCTATCTCATAGTTTCCTCATGCTTAAATTCAGATTATGCATTTTTAGGGGGGCAGAAAAACAACAAAAGTGGTTTCCTTTTCAGTGCATCTAGAGGTGCTCAGGTCAATGAATCTCATAATCAGTGATGGTCGTTTTGATCTCTGTTTTAGGGGGGAATTTGCCATGTTTCTCCATTGCAGCTTTTTTTCAGTCATAATTGTTCAGGAGATAGTTTGAAAATATGTAAACACTGTGCCCTCCAATGTATTTTCAGGCCTGGCTTTAACATCATTGACTGTTCTTTACTGAATCAATTAGTCTAATGAAGTTTTCAAACTAGTGATTTTGCAACTCTTCTACTCCTATCTTTATTAATACCATGGTAGAGTCCTGGATTTTTCCCCCTATAGTCACTATCCATAATTGTCACTATTCCTGGGGAGACTGTTTTAAAACAATCTTTACTGAAATACAGCATGTTAAAAAATAATTAGAAAGGCTGCAGTTTTTTTTTTTAAAGATAAGATTATTTTAAATGTAGAATGGTAATGTATACTGGAAATAAAATTTAGCATAAATAACATTTAGCTGAGTAAAATAATATTTGTCTTAGTGATTAAGTGAATATTTCTATACAGGATTCAGCCTAACATTTTAACCTACCAGATAAATCATAATCCCATCACAGCCTTTGTGTTATACTTATATAGTAAGTTTTATAGGAAGTAAAATATGTACACATGGGGCCAGCAGGTGGTGTGGTGATTAAGGTGCTGAACTCCCAGGTAGCCAACCATGTTTTTTGAGCCCTGAGTCAGGTAGCTTGAAAATGATGCTGGATGCATGTGCATGCATGCCCCACATCTTGAGAAGAGAAGGAGGAAGAAGGGATTGTGGCATGGCCATCCCCTTTGGGGAGTGATTTCTCATGTTCCTTGTCTCTTGTATGGCTATCCCCTTTGGGGAGTGATTTCTCATATTCCTTGTCTCTTATCTCTCTCTCTTTCTCCAGTAAGAGTACTCACCTTATGACAAAAACTGAAGAAAGAAAGGTACACATAGGGGCCAGGTGGTTGCATAGTAACAATTCAACTGCACCCAAATGGGATAGGTCCTAGGTTCATATCCTGGGACCTTCCTGAGCGCCCTGAGCACATGCCTCTGATCTCGGCCAGCTGGGGGTGGATCCCCGTGTGAGGACCTTGTGAGAGGTGCTTACCCTCTCTCTGTGTCTCTGTCATAGAAGACATAAACTAGTAAACTGTTTTAAAAATGTGTACACATACACGCACACAGGCATATACACACACCTCTACAAAGCAAAGAATAATTTAGTATAAATGAGACAGAGGAAATATCAGCTTAAACAGTTGCTATTTTTCTTGATACTAGACTTTTGGTATTTGCAAATGTTTTTCTGAGTGGGAGAAAAATAGACTTCTATTACTTTCTTCTACTTAACATAAGCTGGAAGCTGCCATCCTAGCCTGTCTAGACCTGGAAGGTTTGAATATCCCAACTGGCCAGCCACTGGTCCAGATGTTATGAGAAATAGAAGAAAAAAAGTCCTTGTGGTATTTCTCTTGGAATGACACAAAAACTAAGGAACCATATACATTCAGTCTCAAAATGTACTACTGGCATGAAGTGCTGAAATAAGGGGTACAAAATTACATTAAATGTAAATGGAATCTTGACCAGAAGAAAAACATAGTATGATGTTACAACCAAGAACACCATGTTTACCTAGAAGAAACACGAAATCCAGTCACACAAACACTGAAATTTGGTTTTGCTGGACACATCTCTAACATTATCACAAGAGATCATTGTACTGTGGCTAGAAACATGAATCAACCTGCATGTTTAACGGGATCACAGACCACCAGCCCAACGGGATTATTATGCTTTGAACTGAAATGCTATTCTGATGTTTGATGGTATTGGCAAAATAGGCAGATGCTCTTGGGCTGAGATGAACTGGACCTCTGAACAAATCACGACCCCTGTTTTGCTTGAAAGGATTTTGGAGTCAGACATGCCTTGAAGGCAATGATTACAAACCACTGAAAATTTCATTTTCTGTAATGTTACTGAGGGATGTGTTAGGTCAGCCACAGCTTTCTGGACTGCTTTCTGAGGTGACAGGAGGTGATATGGGTGTTAGAATCCATATGGAAACCTTGGAGGCAGGAGCTGAGAACTGCTGTAGCTATAACTATGAGGTGAATAATGTTAAAAGCCACCAAAAGACAGCCATGGAGACAGCAGTATAACAAGGCAGAGCAGATTCTAAGAGAAAAAGTCAGGACTACTGAATAAAAAGGGAGAAAAATGGGGAATGATAACCAAAAATAGAAAAAGGAAGAAGTAGGACTTGATTTTCTGTTAAAGATATTTATTCATTTTTTTGATGACTTAGAATGCACATATATAAAACAGTCTGAAAAGAAATGATGGAGTAGATTTTGACTCAGTCTAATAGTGATTTTTTTTTTTTTTGGTAAAAGTTTCTTCCTTCCATGAGAAAGAGAGGCAGGCCAGCACACGTGCACACACACATACACACATACACGTAGAGGGCACCCTCAACGGGGACTCCTTTCCTCAGGTTCAGCCACCCCCCGGGTCACAGGCCTGAGTGTGCCCAGTGCACTCAGAGAAAATATCAGCTTAGATAGTGGCTATTTTTCTTGATACGGACTTTTAGTATTTGCAAATGTTTTTCTGAGGAGGAAAATGGACTTCTGTTACTTTCTTCTATTTAATATAACCTGGAACAAACCGGGAACCTTCCCAAGGCAAGGGGTCAGCCTCACAGAGCATGGTGACTGCTGTGGCCACTGTCAGACTCCTAATGGCCACTTTTGAGTCAGGACTACTGAATAAAAAGGGAGAAAAATGGGGAATGATAACCAAAAATAGAAAAAGGAAGAAGTAGGACTTGATTTTCTGTTAAAGATATTTATTCATTTTTTTGATGACTTAGAATGCACATATATAAAACAGTCTGAAAAGAAATGATGGAGTAGATTACTCAGTCTAATAGTGATTTTTTTTTTTTTTTTTGGTAAAAGTTTCTTCCTTCCATGAGAAAGAGAGGCAGGCCAGCACACGTGCACACACACATACACACATACACGTAGAGGGCACCCTCAACGGGGACTCCTTTCCTCAGGTTCAGCCACCCCCCGGGTCACAGGCCTGAGTGTGCCCAGTGCACTCAGAGAAAATATCAGCTTAGATAGTGGCTATTTTTCTTGATACGGACTTTTAGTATTTGCAAATGTTTTTCTGAGGAGGAAAATGGACTTCTGTTACTTTCTTCTATTTAATATAACCTGGAACAAACCGGGAACCTTCCCAAGGCAAGGGGTCAGCCTCACAGAGCATGGTGACTGCTGTGGCCACTGTCAGACTCCTAATGGCCACTTTTGCCCAAATATGTCATAACCCAGAGCAAGACATGGAGTCACAGTTTGATAGTACTTATTGTGCTGGGGAGGGCCAGTATAACAAACAACTATTCACTGAGATCCAGAAATGATGCCACTGGCACTAGCAGATGGTATAATGGTTTTGTCACTGGACTCCCACATAGCCAATTGTGGTTTGAGTCCTGGGCCCGGGGGCTTACAATTCATGCCATGGAATCTGTGCATGTGTGCCTGCCCAAAATGCCAAGAGGAGACTAGAGGAGAAGGGATTGTGGCATGGCCATCCTCCCTAGGGGTTGATTTCTCGATTTCTGTTTCTCTGTCTCTAGGTCTTCGGCAAGTGCCCTATAGCAAAAAAATCTCTCTTAAAAAAAAAAAAGATGCCATCAAGATACCTCGGACATGGCACATGAGGGTACTAACAAGTCTAGTACTCACACATTTCTTACTCTTCCAATGGCATAGGAGTCCATCAAGCACAGCAGCAACCTGGACCTTTTAGGATAAACTCAAAAAATACTACAAATAATACAAAGGGTATGGTCACATGACAGCATGGGTCAGAGCTAATGTTCTTTTTAAAAATAATTATTTATTATTATGTGCTATAGGGCTTGTGTGCTCACAAGGGAGGGAGAGAGAGAGACAGAGTGAAGTGAGAAAGCAAGTCACCAGGTCTGAGACTCGAACCTAGTTAGCCATATGAGAGTCCAGTGCCTTAATCACTGCGCCTCCTTTTGGCCGCAGAGCTAATGTTCTTAATGAGCATTCTGAGTTGTTAAAAGGAACAGGTTAGATTTTTTACATAGAGTATGCAAGAGAGCAAAAAAAAAAAACAAACAGCTCTCCAAGTGGGTTGAACTAAACTTGCTTAAGTGTCCTGTGGTTAGTTGTTAAAATGAAAAGCAACTTATAAGCACAGAAGAACAAGACCAAATAACAGCAGAGGCAAACAACTTTGGGGTTGTGATTATCCGCAAGTCTCGTATGGATCAATAGCATGAAACTGATGCTGAAAAAAAACTAGTGGGTTCTTAGGCCTGAACTACAGAAGTACTCTGTCAGGACAAGGGTAGCCTGGACAGAAGATGAGGTCCCTCTTCAAACCGGGTCTCTGCTTTGACCTAACAATAGTGTTTCCACACTCTGACAAGACGGTTCTCAAATTGGGATCACGAAAGACAGACTTTGCTATGAGCTAGTGACTCCATACACAAATGTAAATATATCACCCAATAATTGTGTAATCAGAAAGGCCCTTTAAGGGTGCATGAATTTCCGGTGAAAAGCCTTTCATGGGCTAGCCCTGCAGCACAGTGGTTAAGCACTGTGCGGAAGCTGCCAGTTCCCACATGGTCACTCTGGGTTTGAAAAACATGCTAGGCATGTGTGTGCACACCCAGGATCCTAACTGAATAGGGAATTAGAGGAAAAAGGATTGAGCAGTGACCAGGCCCCACTGGGGGCACTCCCCCCCTTTTGTTCTCTCTCGGGTATGTGTACATGCCCTCTGGCATTTAAAGCATAAATAAAAAAGGTTCAGGTTAGATCCTAAATTTCTTGAATATCAATATATTCTAATTCACCCTTGAGGTCCTGGCATGGAAACCATTGGATAATAAATTTGATACCGGACAAACATTGATGATCTGAGTCACACCAGCTGGAGGGAGATAGGAAGCTGTCTTGATACCTGGTGACTGCCTGCTTCCAAGTCCCTACACCCACCCCTACTTACCCCCAGGGCCTCCTGCAGTCTCTATGCCTTTTATTCGGTAGCAGGTTCACATGGGCTGGTGTTGTCTACAGCTGAGCTGCTACCATTAGACCTGAAAATCCTTTCTCTTACCTACCAAATAGGATTTCTAAGTTTATAAGAAAGGGATATTTGATTTTTTTTTCTTTTTTTTTTGAGGTTTTTACTATAAGGCGCGTGCACTCACCAGAAAGACAGAGACAGAGAGACAGAAAGCGAGAAATCACCCCCTGGGAGGAGGGCCATGTTGTAATCCCTTCTCCTCCATTCTCCTCTTGGGATCTTGGGCATGCACACACACATGCCCGGCATGAGTTTAAGCCACCAGATCCAGGACTGGAACCGCAGTCGACTACATGTGAGTCCAGTGACATAGCCATTATGCTAACTGCTGGTTCCCCCCTCCCCCCACTATTTTTGGGAGTTTTTTTTCTATAGGGTGCGTGTGCTCGCCAGAAAGAGAGAGAGAGATAGAGAGACAGAAAGTGAGAAATCACCCCCCCCCGGGGGGGGGAATGGCCATGACACAATCCCTTCTCCTCCATTCTCCTCTCGGGATCTTGGCGCGCACGCGCCCAGTGTGAGTTTAAGCCACTGGGTCTGGGACTCCAACTCTGGTCAGCTATGTGGGAGTTCAGCAACATAGCCATTACGCTAACTGCTGGTCCCAGGACATTTGATGTTTTATTCTCAACAGAAGAGTTATATGAGTAACTTCACAACTGAGAGATGTGATGAACTGAAGTGACTTCGTATGTCCTGTGTCTGAAGACCACATGGAGTTCCTCTTCTGCCCCATAGAGCTGTCTACATGTGATATACCGAGAAAGGGCCCAGGGTATATGTTTAGCAGACCTAGCAAAACGAGTATTGGAAAATGTGAATGTAAGCTAAATGACATGGTGGGGAGCATTTCAATATGCATTTATGCTCTTTAGGTAGATTTGAGAACATCTGTATGAGTAGTTACTGGAAAAGACCCTGGCATGAATTTTAAAATTTAGTCTTGAGGACTTGGTCCATCAGCAAGAAAAAAAGGATTTTCCAAAATAGCAGATAAACTTAACACATAACTTCTCCATTATAATTTATTTGAAATGCTGGGTTTTATTTCCCTCCAACTGTGGTGGGGACAAAATTCACTAAGTAACATTTGCAAATAGGTGATTGCTTTGCAAAACCAGAGTTCATCTTATTTCCATTTGTTTAAATTGTACGAAATTGTTTGATAAGATTGTATTTTTTTGACTCAACACACAGTTAAATGAACATTGAGAAAATATTTCTTCTCAAATCTGAAGGCATTTATTTTTCCCTTAAAGTATCAGACAAAGTGTGTACCCTAAAAATTTTATAGAAATGCAGAAATGGGTGTAAGTGAATTATGGGTCATTGGAAAAGTTGTGATGTATTTGTCTATGTTTTCCTATGCAAAAGTGTATCATGACTTTTCTGATGACAAAAAATATATGAAGGAGTCTTTGAAAAGTTCATGGAAAATGCATATTAAGAGTTTTGTATAGATTTAAAAATTTTTTACACCAAAGTAAATTCATGCTTTAAATACATTTTTCATAAACTTTTTGAAGTGCCCTTGTATTATCCAAGTTCAAATTAAATTCTCTCTCTCTCTCTTTTTTTTTTTGTTAAGAGGCTTCATCCAGCATCCAACATAGGACATACTGCCTTTTTTTTTTTTTTTAAGAATTATTTAATTTTATTTATTCATTCATTTATTATCCTTCGACCAGAGAAAGATAGACACACAGAGAGAAGGAAAGTGAGAAAGCAAGCCACCAGGTCCAGGACTTGAACCGTGGTCGGCCATGTGGGAGTATCCAGTGTCTTAATCACCATGCTACCTACTGGCCCTAAATTAAATTCTAAAAAGCCATTTTTTGAACTATCACAAAACTTTATTTTTATACTAGTCTTGTCTTGACATTCTCTTTTTTTTTTTTTTTTGGAGAGATTTTCACTGTAGGGCGCGAGCGCTCGCCAGACAGAGAGAGACATAGAGACAGAAAGCGAGAAATCACCCCCCAGGGGGGATGGTCACGCCGCAATCCCTTCTCCTCCATTCTCCTCTCGGGATCTTGGGCACGCACACACACGCGCCCGGCGTGAGTTTTAAGCCACTGGGTCCGGGACACGAACCGCGGTCGACTACGTGGGAATCCAGCGACATAGCCATTACGCTAACTGCTGGTTCCCGACATTCTCATTTGTGGAAGAAAGTTTAAAACTCATGAAAACTGTCTTAACAATTAATTACTTGCTTAGCATTAAGGAAAAGATGAGAGAATTTCCAACATGTAGGTAAACAAAAGATGTTAACAACAACAACAAAAATTCTTATCTAAAGACTAAAAGGGTCACATAAATAATCTCACCCAACACATGCAGATTCTCCTGATGGAAAAACTCAAAGAGGTTAAGTATTTCACCAGAAATCAGTCAGTGGGAATTATTAGAATTCAGCTGGTATAATTTGAAGATGCCCTTCCATAATTCATGTGTTGAGCCATTATAATGAGATTAGGAGGGTGGAATGTTGATCTAGTTAAGATGGTGAAAGGTGTGTCCTTTGGGAGAATAGGATTAAGGTCATTGGGGCGGAGCCCCATGATTGATCCTGGCAGGTTTATAAGGAGAGGAACACAGAGTTACAGGGAAGCAGATCACACTTCCCTGTTCTCCTGAGTGATGCACTGCAACCAGATGACCCCTACCAGATGTGGCCCTTAGACCTTGGGCTTCCAACCTGTGAGCTGAGTGAAACTCTGTTTTTATTAATCACCCAATTTTAGGTATTTTCCATTATTAGCAACAAAATACTAAAACACCAGCATCCTTACTTTCCACCAGACCAAATTTAAGTTCACCAAATAACACTGTCAAAATTTCCTAATAAAATAACCTAAGATGTGAAGACAAAGAAGTGCAGATCAACAATTCCTTTCCCGTGTGTATCAGCTATAGGCTGACTCCCCACCCCAGCTGGGCACACTGTCACCAAGAGGGCGGGTCATCCCAGGAATGTGCAATACTACTGCAGAACAAAGAGCCACGCCGCCTTCCCACACTCAGAACAGAATGAAATACTTCACCTTTGGATTAGGGTGCCTGCCGATGACAAGGCGAACGGGTCCTGGGGGGCATTTGCTCAAGATGGAGTGAACTTTGCTTAAAGCAGCATGGCGAACGTTGACTGAATTCACTTCCAGGATCTGGTCTCCCCGGCTAGAGAGGAATACATAACCACACTCTTAAAAGCTAAAAAAGTTTTGCTTCTGGGAGAGGTTTATGAGATGAAATGTTTTCTGAATTTAAAGAAGTAAATGGTATCCTTTCATCTTCCCATGCATATAAAAAGGTAACACACTCATATAAACACATTACATTTTAAACTGGCAAAGACCATGATGCTCATCTACTGGCATTTTCAGAAGTAGTAAAGTTGAACTAGCTCCATAGTGCAGTGGTTAAGGGAGCCAGTGGTAATATGGCTGGTGGCTTGTAAAACAAGCCAGGTCCATGTGCATGAGAACCCCCAGGTCCCAACAAGAAGGAGAAAATGGAGGGATTGCAGCATGACTATGCTCCACTGGGGGGGAGGGGGGTTGCTTCCTCTCTCCCTTTCTCTCTCTCCCTGTTTTTTCTCACTGCACATACTCTCTGACAATTCAAAGGGAAGAAAAAGAGGTAATAAAGTTAAATAAAATTGATAATAAGAACATCAGTGAAATCTAACATTTCTTGAGCAAATATTGCATGCCAAGCGCTACACAAAGCAATTTATATAACAATGTTTTGAATAGATACAATTATTCCTATTCGGTACATACAGCCACATGGTCGGAGAGGTCACCTAGATATCACACACTGTTGAACTAACTCAGGTATATCTGACTCTTCACCATCACGTGATAGCTTTTCAACTACCATTGGGTTCTTTCTTCCTACGGTCTTGAAATGATTATTGTAATATAAATTAAGGAGGAAATATCTGAAGCTCAAAGGTTACCCAAGAATTTGTAAAAATGTTTCAAATTTGAATAAATGAGAATTTGGGGACAAGTTGCCCATTTGGACTTGAAATTATAGGGAGAGACCTCAGTGGGAGAGAACAAAGACTCTTTCTATGAGGTTTGAAGAATGTTCATTTGGCAGGCTCCAGACATATGGAACCATTCAAGAAAGAAACATCATCTTGGGATGTCATTAAATGATATTTTTTCCATGATTCTGAAAGTATATTTTCTTTAATGTACTTTGGATGATTTGCTATTTTTCATATGGAAATTCACTCTGATGATTAACTAAAAACCTAATGTAATCTATTAGCAGGGCCCCCAAATGACAACCTCAACCAATGCCATTTTGACAATTCTTCAACTGTTGAAAGGACTTAGAAGCTTACACAGGAGAAATGTGATACTGTGTACACAGAGTGCTTTGTGCAGCGGGTGCACATTCTTGTGGAGTTTAGGTGGGCACTGACCCACTGCAATTACTATCTAACAGCACACCTAGACAGCTCTTGTATAAACAGGATACCCATGCTTTAGTTCAACTATCTGGACTAAGAAGTCAGAATCACTCAGTGATTTCAGATGGGAAGCACCTGGACGTCACCATTTAATAAGAACTGAAAGCAACAGAAAAGATCCGAGAAGTAATACGAGGGTACTTCAAAAAGTTGGTGGGAAAATGGAATTAAAGTATGAGTTTGATTAAAAAAATTTGAAATCCATACATGTTCATTTTCATAATATTCATTCTCCATGAGCTTCTTGGGGATTCGTCAGACTTAATAAGGCGTCCCAAGCAAGGGTATGATTTTCAAGTCTGTTGCATCTAGTGATTCTGAACTCTTATGAGCAGCAGTTCTAGTATTTCTTGTGAATTTTACAGAAATGAATATAAAAGTAAAAGAGAATATTGAGATAATCATGGATATCCATATGGAGTTGTATTTCACCAAGTTTCTAAAACTGAATTTTGGGGTCCAAATGGAACAAACAGGTAGAGAAGCCAAGAATAGGGGTTCCTTAATTCAACCAAATTTCATTTATATCAGCTTTTCATTTTTAGAGATGCTATTAATTCTAATCTTAGCTATCTTCGAGGATATAACTTGACGATTTAGAATCCCACAAAGGAATGTAATTCAGCCATGTCTTCTGGTATCTGTACTCATATATTCATGAACACATCGGAGCCCTATGTCATCGGGTATACACACCTCAGGTTGCTCTCCATCTTGGCCACTGATCCGGGGGCTAGGCTATGAATGTAGATGCCTGGAGGACTGTTTTCTAGAGCCAGGCAGCAGGCACCGATGCCTAATCCAACTCTTGGCTCTGTGAGAGGCATGATTTATAAAAACAAAATCAGAAAAATTACATAGTAATCAGAAAAGTATAACTGATTTGAAACTGCATTAATATAGCATCAGATTGGTAACCATTTATTTTGGGTCCAGACTCAGAATCTAAACCTTGCTTTTCGCTGTCAATGTTACCATATTCTATTAATGAAAGGAGTCTATTCTAACCTGGGCTAACCATGGACTGTGAATGGTCCACCCTCTGTTGAGCCTTAAAAAACTTCCTGGAATCATTATTTGGCAATAGGCATAGTATAAGCAATATTTTTTATTTTGGATATACAACCATAGGCTTTCTTTTGCCTCTATGTAGCAACTAATCTCTTGTTGTTTATCTGTTCATCCTGTTTTTAGTGGGGAGAAAATGGATACAAAGATGAAAAGCAGTAAGTTTGGTGATCACTCATGACCTTTAGTTACTGGTATTAATTGTATTCTTTGCTATAATCTTTTGCTCTTCAACATTTTACATTAGCCCTAGATTGAAACTAGTCAGTGATTGTTTTAACATGAGTCTTTGACACATGGTGATTCATCTGGGCAGAGTTTAGAGAACTTTGTGCTCCTGGTATCTTCCCTTCACTTCTGTAGATGTCTAAAATCTCCCCTTCTGATCCCACTGTCCATCTAGGGAATACCATCTGTTAGTAGCACATTGTTCCAAAGGAACGATTCAGAAGGAAATCTTAAAAATTAGTCTAAGAGCAAATTCCAAATTGTTATTCAGGAGAACCCAACGGAAGTGAGGAATAGCTAGTGTTACCTTTGTTGAGTGTTACTTCCATGACAATCCTGTCTTTTGGTCCAGGGGCCTTCCGACCCAAGGATGAAGAACTGCCTTCATCGGAGCCTCCCGCTGTGGTCCCCCCGCTGGTGTTGAAATTTGGGGAGCTGGATCTGCTCATGTGTGTGGGTGTGGAGCAGGGTGTGAGGCTGGGGCTCAGTAACTTTGTGCGTACCGTCAAGACAAATAGCCCACTCCGAATTTGCTGAGAAAACAAGGAGGAAGATGGGCTAAGACATTGAGATGGTCCTTATGTTAATGGGAGAAAATAAAATCACCAAACCAAACTAGAAGAAAATAAAGGCTAAACAGAGAGAGAATAAAGGAGATCAATAAGAATGTTGTTACCTTAAAGGTATGAATGGCTTCTTGAAACGTCAAGCCCTTTATTGGTATTCCATTTACATCTAGGATTTCATCCCCTAGTGACCAAATATGAGAATTGCATTAACATTCAGCTTTAGTTTACTGGAATCTTAACTGCTGGGTCAGTACTAGAATACGATACCATATGGTCCCTGATTTACTACTCTATAAAATAAACTTTATTGTTTCAATCTACTTTCGTTAGTTTAGCTCCCTCGAATGTCACGAATGGGATGATTAGTGATAATATTCTTTGGTAGTAGTTCTATATTTCAATCTTCAGCTAAAAACAAGTAAGGGAAGCATTAAAATGTTATTCTTTAGCTATTGCCAAGTTTGACAATAGATGTGCTATATTTAGAGATTCAACTGCAGAAACTGAGTGCCAAAGCTTTTCTCATAGTCATTGTTTAAAAACTTAAACCCACTGGCAATGAAGCATGAACACACACAACATTTGAGAAGCCACTCCTTTATTTGCAGAAAGACAAGCTTTCTGAACCCAGAGAACCATTGTAGTGGATAGAAAACGGTTTCAATGGTAGAGGCAAAATAATTGCTGGGATATTATTGAGAAATGGCTGCCCTACCTCCAGAAATAGTCTAGATATCTGTATTATGGATGTGGTTCCAGGTCCTCTGTCATTAAGCTGGCAAGTACTGTAGGATTCTCACTTAGCGATTACATCAGGGTGATGTGAAATTGTGGGGCATGTGCAAGCACACATTCACTCGCCTCCCCTCACACTCATCTGGCCTATCATCTTCAACCTAAGAAGGCGCAGTCAGGTCATTTATCAAGCTGTTGATAGTATCAATCTAAAAGAACTTAGACACCATGTTGACTTATCAGGCCGTGTTTCTGGTTTGTACTCTTAGGACATGGGCTGTTTTTTGGAATAATAGTTCATCAAAAACATTACAAAGATGCTCCAGAGAGAACAGCTGAACTTTGCACAACAGCTCAGTACAAAAGAGAGACTTTGTACACCTATAAGCAAGTACAATGCAGCAATGACACATGCATTTCTACCTCTCTAGACAATCCCAGGAGCATGTTGTGTGGATGACTAAAGGAATCCTGTAGGTGAATTACAAAAATCGAACAGGGCCCCATGCTTTTGTTATATGTTGTCTCTCTAACGCAATTACAGATATTGTAAACGAAGTGAATCATTACCTGGCGTAAACAGTTATTCAGTTAGGTGAGGAGGTTTACATGTTTGGTTGCTTCCAAGTGGGAAAAGGAGCACATATGAAAAATACTATATAAGAGAACCAAGTGCTATTAGCCTTTCTTAACTACTAATTTTTTTATTTCTCCATTTTGTTCCACCACTCTTGCAGGATGAATTTCAATCAAGTGAACACATGGCACATCCATTACAAAAATGCTCTGCTAGAATTTTACATTGTTCTGAAACTAGACACAAATGCCACCTGGGAGTCAACCCTTCCTCTAAGAGAATGAAATAAATATCCTGTCATGCAAGTAGTAAGCCTGGTTATGTCTTATTGTTAATATTACATGTTTCTATGGCTGCTCTGCCTAAAACGGGGAAATTCCACCTTCTATCATTTCTAAAAAAAATAAGCTAGTATAACACAATGGCACCTATAATCTGGGTCAACTAACTGCAAAGTCACTGTGTTTTTGAAAGTAACTAGAAATACTCTCATTCAATCGTTTTATGAAGGAAGTAGTATTCATAAGGGAGAGGAGAAATAAAAATTTATGCATTGGTGAATATTGATTCAAATATGTTTAGAACCTGTTGGTCATTTCATAGAGGTATGTAGTCTCAATTTAGGTAGGTGTTTCATAGTAAATTTATAGATACACAAACATGTACCTAAGAATGGTCTCTTTTTATCAACAGCGGTTACTGGGCTAGCCCTGTGGTACAGTGGTGAAGCACCGTGCAGAGGAAGTTGGACCCAACATGGCTGACCAAGATAGTCCATGCCTCAGTGGCTTATATACTGGACATCTGCCCAGGGTCATGATGGGATGGAGAGCTGGAGGAAAAGGATTGAGGTGGGACCAGGCTCCAAAGGAGGGTATTCTCTTTCTCTTTTGTATGCATGTGCCCTCTGGCATAGTAAAAGAAATAAGAAGTTTGTAGAAAATGCAATCAGTGTACGTGATTCATGAAGGAAGCAATTATTGTAGACATACATTAAAAAAATCTTTGGCTTATTGAAATTTTGTTTTCTCAAGTATGACATGTTAAAGAGGAATGTGCTTTGAGTCTCTGGTCTTATATTTAAACAAGGTAGTGGTAGAAAGGTGGGGAGGTAAACTAAACTTGTGATCAGAAACTGGATTTAAATTTTACTTCTGCTATTTACTAAGGGTGGGACAAGTCTCTAGCCACTTAACATTTCTTTCTTTCTTTCTTTTTTTTTGAGAGGTTTTTGCTATAGGGTGTGTGCACTCTCCAGAAAGATAGAGAGAGACAGAGAGAGAGAAAGTGAAAAATCACCCCCCAGGGGGAATGGCCACGCCACAATCCCTTCTCCTCTATTCTCTCGGGATCTTGGGCACACACACACACACACACGCGCCTGGTGTGAGTTTAAGCCACTGGGTCCGGGAGTCAAACCGTGGTCGGCTACATGGGAGTTCTGCAACATAGCCATTATGCTAACTGCTGGCCTCTAGTCACTTAACATTTCTGAGTGACAACATCCTCATTTGTAAAATTATTATTCCAAAATATCTACTTAATAGGTTTGTAATGCAGTTAATGAAATAATTTAACTATGTGGAAATGCACTGTAATTGGTAAAGCACTAGAAAATAAAAGATGTATTCAAACATTTAAAAAAAATATTTGCAAGGTAGAACTTGGCACATCACTATCAATTTAATTTGCATTCAGAAGCACTTGTCTAATATATTTGTGTGGCAAAATGATATGCGTTATGGGGAATATAAAAGATGTTCACTTAGGAACAAAATTATGTGGTGGTTGATTGCAACGCAGTTGATGTTAGCTGCCTACTAATGACCAAGTACTCTACTAATGATTAGGGTTTCTATGACAGCCCCAAGGCAGGAATGGACTGTAAACTCACAAATTTTCAAGGCAAGAAACATGGTCAAGGACCCAGCAGATGCAACAGACATTTAAAAGCCCTAATAAAAATAGAGAGCCACGTTCCACATATTATCTCATTTAATCTTTACAGTCCTTCAAGGTAGGCATTAATATTCCAAGTTTACAATCAAGGAAAGTGAAGCTTAGTTTATACTGGTAGCTCAAGTCATGATATATAAACGTTGGATTCATTGCAGGTCAACTGGATGCTCTAGCCCATGCCCTTAGCTACTGTGTCATTCACTTCATACTTTGTAAGGGGGCTTGTTCTTATGGGATGGAAACTCACTTCACTGATAACTACCGAGAGGTTTTCTCCTACCTTCTTTAAGTCTTCCATCTTCTGCAGCTGATCCATTAGGGAAAATGGTCTTGACAAAAATTCCCATCTGTCCTCGAATGCAGTCTCGACCTCCAGCAATGCTAAAGCCAAGGCCCTACATCCAGAGCAAGTGGGAGTCCAAGTTGACACAGCAGCATTTAACTAAGGTCATCATTTCCAATGGAGCATGTATTTTACCGAGGCTATCTTTCCCCTTGTAATATTTAACAGAAATGTCCTTCCCAATCAGACTGAATTAAGCAATCAGCTCCAAATTCCCCACTGCCCTTCTCAAATCTATTTCCTTACACTAGCCATGCTTTATGTTAAAAGGAGAAAGTTTTAGGTTGAAACACATGGAATTGTCAATATCTGACAATCTTTGATATCCAAATATGGTAATTTCATATTGATCAACTAGATGACTTACAAGAGTCATTTCATACTGTGGAGGCACCGTATGTGTTTTCTTTTGTTATGGGTTTTCCGTTTCATATACTATCAAAATGGATATTCTGATGTTTGTATAATGTCAAGTGATTCGTATCATTCCTTCTATGGTAATAGCAATGCCATGAAGGTCATTCAAAAAGATAACAGGACTATTCCCTGAAGCTGCAGGTTCAGCTGTTCTTTCAATAGAGGTGAATGCTGAGGTCATTCATTCACCTTGATCCTGCCCTAGCAGCCAGGTGTTGCAACTCCTCATATCATAAGAGTAAAGAGGCTGTGACCATTTCTCTCTATGAGGCCTACAGAAAGGAATGCCAGGGAATCCACTTGAATCTATACAAAGGACACTTAATATAGCTCGTTTTATACCTGTTACTTTTTATTTCATGTTAAAAAAAATGCTGGCTCCATAGCCTGGTGGTTGAGGCAGCAGATCTCACATGGCTAACCCCATGGCTTGAGTCCTGTACCCAGTGTCTTGAGAAACATGCCAAGTGCATGTGTATGCATGCCCAAAATCCTGAAAGGAGGGAGAGAAAGAGAAGAGATTGTGGTGTGACCATCACCCATAGGGGGCCTCTCTACTTTTTCTCTGACAAGTACACATGCACTCTAACTAACTTAATAAATAAACATTTTAAAATTAAAATTATTTATTTATTTCTATTGGTTACTATTTTTTATACATTTTCTTTCTTTTCTTTTTTTTTTTTTTTGGAGAGGTTTTTGCTATAGGGCACGTGCGCTCACCAGACAGAGAGACAGAAAGTGAGAAATCACCCCCTGGGGGGGATAGCCATGCCACAGTCCCTTCTCCTCCATTCTCCTCTCGGGATCTTGGGCACGCACGCACACGCGCCCAGAATGAGTTTAAGCCACCGGGTCCGGGACGCGAACCGCGGTCGACTATGTGGGAGTCCAGCGACATAGCCATTATGTTAACTGCTGGTCCCGGTTGTTATTATTTTTTAATTTAACCAGACAGAGACAGAGAGAAAGGGAAAGCAAGAAAGCAAGCTGCCAGGTCTGGGACTTGAACCATGACTGGGCCATGTGTGAATCCAGTGCCCTTAACCACCATGCCACCTGCTGGTCCCAATGAATAAATACAATTTTAAAAGTCACCATTCAAAAGTACATGAAAACATTCACTTGGAGAGCAAAACAGACTGTAAAAATGAGCTTACCTTGCCCTTTTCTTTGTACAGTCCGATGATAGAGATGACAGATGGCCGTATGAGTCTCCAGGGAGATTCCACCTGAGTAGCACTCAAGGAGCGGGTGGACTTCTTCACGATGTGGTATTCCTAAGGATGAGCATGTGGCAAGGTCAGAGATAGTCAGAGATATACATGTTGTGATCTCAGGCATAGAAATATGCTAAGACTTGGAATATCACGGTTGCCTTTTATGTGAGACAACCATTTACCTGTGGCTCATCTCCGGTCCAGTGGCTTAGAGAAAGTTTATTATGGGCCCAGTTGTGGTACTGTGTGCTGAACACAACGCTGCAGGCTAAGACCACATGACAGGCCCAGGTTTGATTCTCTACCGCCCCTAAAAGCTAGGCACAGTGGTGCACCTATAGTCTCAGCTACTTGAGAGCCTGAGGCAGGAGGGTCATGACATAGGATATCTGCAGCTAACCAAGCACCACATGTGTACACACATACACAAAGAAGAATACTGGAGGAATAGCCCCCATTGCAAAACATTGTCTTCCCCCATGCAAAGAACTGCTTTGAGACCACAAGCACCTTGTGTTGCTCTTTCCTTGACTGCACTGCACAGATCCTACTTCTGGAATGGAGTCAGAAACCCCAAACCAAGAAGCCTCAGAGATGTGGTGTGACCACCCTGTGGTCAGGCTCTCCCTTGGAAGTCACCTACTGCCCCCATCTCAAGCTCATAGTCATGATTGGAAAGCAGCTCACCATTTGAAGCTTAATTTCCTCATTTAAAAACTCAGCAAGCCCTTGTTTCTTATAAAACCCAAACCACAAACCCAGTCCACTATTATTCCACATAAAATATCCCACCGAGAGACGGCAGCAACTTCAGTTCTAATCCCTCACATTTGGAAAATAACAGATTTTCCCAGGAGCTCCACTTTCCCTTTCTGGCACAGAGCAGCCCAAGTCTCAACCCTGTTTTCATGCCCATCACCCACAATTTACGTATGTGTAGGCATGGTGCACAATTTGTAACTAAACACGAGATTAGTGACTCCACTGCTGAAGCATGTCCACAATCTAGTGCGTTGCTATTCTTGAATAATACATTTGGAAAAGATGCACATATTCTAGCATAATCCCCTCCCCAGTCACTTTATATTTAATAAAAGAGACACCACAAAATAGTTCTTACCCTTAACTTCATTTCTACATTCAAATGTAGGAATGAGATGTCCCCCAGTGATATTTCTGTATTCCTGGCATCTTAGAACAATTATGTTTTACAGTTTTACCCAATATCTGCCAGCAACGCTGGCCTTCCCAGGCTCTGACTCATTAATAGAATGATGTGGGCTTGGCAAGGTGACTGCCTTTTTACTGAAACCATCGCAGAGATGGTTGGATAGAGCCCATAGTTGTCCCTCCCCCCACCCCCCATGTTTATTTCCTTTAATGAATATATTCTATTAAAATTGTTCACCTTTATTTCAGAGTAATAGCCCATAGGGTGATTTTCAACCCTTTCACACAGAGATGCATGTGTGAACTCAAGCAGAAACTCTTTCTCTGGTCACCCATCTTCAGCAACACCTCACTCCATTTTTCTTTGGGGAACCAAAGGTCTACATCCTTCACTGGTCTCCAGAGAGGTTTCAAGGGTCCCCTACACTTTTTATTTTTGAAGTTTATTTCTTCATGAGAGTGAGAAACGAAGAGGAAGACAAGCACCCCTCAATTGGGTCTCATGCTGTGATCCCCCATTTTCAGCCTTCCAGTCAGCACCACAGGTGTGTGTGCCTGGACACACGGGTCTGTGGAGGAACCAAATCTGTGACCTTCCCAATGGGTCCAGACTTGTTTGACCAGTGTGAACGTTCTGTGTCACCAAGCTGGCCCCTCCGCATGTTCTAGACCCGGTTTTTTTGTTAGCCACTAGCCACCTGTGGCCATCTATGCTTAAATTAAGGTTAATTAAGATGAAACATATATTCCTTAGTCTCACTAGCCACTTTTCCTGTGCTCAGAAGACATGTGTGTTACCAGATTAGACAGGACAGATAAAAAACATTTTCATCACTGCAGAATGTTTCATTGGCTATCTCTATTCCAAGCAATTCTTTTAAGTGGAAGAAGGGAACAAGAAAAAAGAAAGGCAAATCCTGGGAGAAAAAGAAAGGGGAAAACAATAGGAAGAGAAGAGAAGAGAAGAGAAGAGAAGAAAAGAGAAGAGAAGAGAAGAGAAAAGGACAATTTGAAGAGAGAAAAACTTTCTAAAATGTTTACACTAGCCCATGTTCCTTCATTCCTGTAAGCCTGGTTAAAAATGGATTTTTCTGGGCTATAAATATGGAGAGGTTTCCTCAATGGATTCATTAAGAAATCACTACCTCAAAGCCAGAGCTTTGGCTGTCACAGTAATAAACCCTCTCTTCCCTCACCTTGATGAAAACAGCCTGTCAAAATGGCTCTCCACCACCTCTGATTCTCCTGACTCTGGGTTCCATGGATCATTCTGAGTGAGGCACAGACCTGTCTTCAGCCATCAGACTGGATTAGTTTTAACAGGTTCCATGCAATTTTTCTCTCTGCTTTTTCTTTGTGTCCCAACTACTTGGAGTTACCATTGGGCGAATTTAATACAAAATAGCCCAATCAGCAACTGTCCCTGAAGCCTGGTCACTTTTAATTTTTAAGACCAGGTAAAGAGTATCAGATGCAACACAAAAACTTGATCCTGACATATAATCAACTGGATCTATGCATCTTTCTTCACAGAAATTCTGGTACATCACCTGGAGCTAATTATATAACCTCTTTGATAACCAATTGGCCCATCTATAAAATGGTCATAATACATCAAATGTAAGGGCCTGACCCAGTTGCCCTAATCCAGGTCCTTCAGAACTCTACCACCGGAGTCTCCAAGCCCTTTGGGGGTCATCATTGCCATACTTGTACTCTTCTCCTTCCTCTCTGCCTCACTGTAGGCCTGGGGCTATGGTGCCAGGTGCCGAAGAACACACACAAGCTCGAGAGAGACTGAGCCTGTCTCCAACTTGGAATGAATCTGTCTACCCGGTCTCTGGGTTGAGGATAATATGATTGAGAAGAAACCCTGGAACAGGGTTGTGGAGTATTGCCCTAACTCCCTTCAGTCCTTTTCAGCCCCTCCAGACCTTGGCTGTTTGAGTCATTACTATGTAACAGGAAGGGCCCAGGACAAGCCATAGATAAATGCACGTGCACACCCATGCACAATCCCCCCCTCACACGCATACCCATACCCACTCACACAGTTGCTACGCTGACACATGACGCTCCCATTAAACAAGCGGTGGTGGTTCACCACAGACTGTGAGACGCCATTGTCTCCTGGCAGTTGAAAACAACTCTTAGTTCCAAAAATCACAGTAGGAAGCAGATCAAGACACTAAGATCCAATGAGGGATTTTTTTCCCCCTACTATTTCCAAATATTAGGTTGACTTCTCTCTAGCCTCTTTGAATAAACCTCACTCTGTATTCTTTCTCTCTGTACTGTTGCCCTAGCTCCACATGTTCCCAGCCCACATGGATGGGCAATTGTTTTTTTCACATGGAAACCCTTGTTCATCTAAGAAAAGAAAAGAAAAGAAAAGAAAAGAAAAGAAAAGAAAAGAAAAGAAAAGAAAAGAAAAGAAAGCCTGGAAACCCAGGGGCTAGCCCACATGCTCTTTTGTCCCTAACCAGCTAACTGTAGCTGTGTGTTAAGAGCAAGAGACCCCACGCCATAGGACTGACCTGTGAGGTCCCAGTGGAATCCAGCAGCTGGGGAAGGGAGTGCTTCCGGCCATCTCGCGAGACCTCCAACATCCTGGCCCGGGGGTCCCCATTTCTCAGCATTAGCTCATTATATTCTTCAACAGACTCCAGGCGGTGTACACCCCCTTGAGGAAAAAAGGGAGAAACCCCCCCACAGTTCAAAATGAAATGAATAAAATCTTTATTGGGGGGGGAGATTTTTTTTTCTATAGGGGCGTGTGCTTTCCAGAGCAACAGAGAGACAAAAAGAGAGACATCAACCCCCAGGAGAGATGGCCATGCCATAACCCCTTTCCCTCTACTCTCCTCTCAGGATCTTGGCCATGCATGACCTGTGCCTGGCATGAGTTTTAAGCCACCGGGTCCTGGACTTGAACCTTGGTTGACTATGTAGGAGTCTAGTGACTCCTTGGAGACTCCGGTGGTAGAGTTCCAAAGGATCTGGATTAGGCCCTTACATTTGGTGTATTATGACCATTTTATGGGTGGGCCAGTTGGATATCAAATTATGAAATTATGCCATCTGCTAGTCCCATGAATAGAAGCTTAAGAACATCCATAGGTATAAAGTGGTTGCATGTACACCCACATGTGTGCATTTCAGGAGGCCCAGAGGCTCACATGCACTGAACTCACCATTGCTACCACCAAGCTCTGCACAGGTTAGGTCACCCATGCTGAGCTATGAAAAACTACTAGTTTCAGAAGTGACTAGACTGGGTTGGGGCAATGCATATATTTGGTCCAAGTAAGATAAAAGTGGATGAAGCAGTAAGCAGTAGTGAAAGGCTGTCAGCAGTTGGTTTTCTAGTGATGAGGGAATTTCACTTTAAGACGGGATAGCTCATTGTTGGGCAAATATTTTTCCCGTGTACAGGAATTTTTGTTTGTTTTGTTTTTTTTTTTTGCCATAGGGCATGTGCACTCACTAGAGAGAGACAGAGAGAGGGAAAGTGAGAAATTGTGCCCCCTCCCTGGGGGGTGGGGGATGATCACTCCACAATGCCTTCTCTTCCATTCTCCTTTTGGGATTTTGAGCATGCACGCACATGCACTCGGCATGACTTTTTAAGCTACAGAATCTAGGACTCAAACTGTGGTTGGCCACATGGGAATCTAGGGACCCCACCACCATACCACCTGCTGGCCCCAATAATAATGCTTTTAAAATAAACTTTTTATTAAAGTATAAAAAATTACAGATATCTATTATATTCTTCAACAGACTCCAGGCGGTGTACACCCCCTTGAGGAAAAAAGGGAGAAACCCCCCCACAGTTCAAAATGAAATGAATAAAATCTTTATTGGGGGGGGGAGATTTTTTTTTTCTATAGGGGCGTGTGCTTTCCAGAGCAACAGAGAGACAAAAAGAGAGACATCAACCCCCAGGAGAGATGGCCATGCCATAACCCCTTTCCCTCTACTCTCCTCTCAGGATCTTGGCCATGCATGACCTGTGCCTGGCATGAGTTTTAAGCCACCGGGTCCTGGACTTGAACCTTGGTTGACTATGTAGGAGTCTAGTGACTCCTTGGAGACTCCGGTGGTAGAGTTCCAAAGGATCTGGATTAGGCCCTTACATTTGGTGTATTATGACCATTTTATGGGTGGGCCAGTTGGATATCAAATTATGAAATTATGCCATCTGCTAGTCCCATGAATAGAAGCTTAAGAACATCCATAGGTATAAAGTGGTTGCATGTACACCCACATGTGTGCATTTCAGGAGGCCCAGAGGCTCACATGCACTGAACTCACCATTGCTACCACCAAGCTCTGCACAGGTTAGGTCACCCATGCTGAGCTATGAAAAACTACTAGTTTCAGAAGTGACTAGACTGGGTTGGGGCAATGCATATATTTGGTCCAAGTAAGATAAAAGTGGATGAAGCAGTAAGCAGTAGTGAAAGGCTGTCAGCAGTTGGTTTTCTAGTGATGAGGGAATTTCACTTTAAGACGGGATAGCTCATTGTTGGGCAAATATTTTTCCCGTGTACAGGAATTTTTGTTTGTTTTGTTTTTTTTTTTTTGCCATAGGGCATGTGCACTCACTAGAGAGAGACAGAGAGAGGGAAAGTGAGAAATTGTGCCCCCTCCCTGGGGGGTGGGGGATGATCACTCCACAATGCCTTCTCTTCCATTCTCCTTTTGGGATTTTGAGCATGCACGCACATGCACTCGGCATGACTTTTTAAGCTACAGAATCTAGGACTCAAACTGTGGTTGGCCACATGGGAATCTAGGGACCCCACCACCATACCACCTGCTGGCCCCAATAATAATGCTTTTAAAATAAACTTTTTATTAAAGTATAAAAAATTACAGATATCTGCATGAATTTTAAATGTGTGGTTCAATGAAACTTTACAAAGTGGATACATAATAACCACGATTTAGATCCAGAAAAGAATATTAACCTGAACCTTGAAATCTTCTTTTGTGCCACTATACTTCCCTTGCTCAAGAGTAACCATTATCCCAGCTTCAAACATCAGAGATTATTTTATTTGTTTTCAAACTTTATATGAATGAGTGGATACAATACATGCATTTTTGTGTGTCTGGTTCCTTTTTCTTAGCATTTACTTGTGAGATTTGACCATGTTGTTGCATGCTAATAGTTTGTTCTCCACCATTCTGTATAATATTGCATTGAACATACACATTCTATTGATGGACATGGGTTTGTTTCCAGTTTTAAATTTGCAATAAGGGTCAGTGGGCCAGCTGGTGGTGCAATGGTCAAGGTGGTTAGATCTCCCAAGGCTGACTCTGTGGTGTGAGTCCCAGACCCTTTGGCTTGAGAAACACGCTGGGTTCTTGGGTGTATGTGCCCAAAATCCAGAAGGGAGGGAGAAATGGAGAAGGGGTTGTGAGATTCCTATGTCAGGAGGGTGATTGCTTACTTTCTTCATCTTTGTTTTTCTCTGGTGAGTGACTGTGCCCCCCAGCAAAATTAAAAACAAAAATATTAGAAGAGAGTGACTATGCTTGCCAGAGACAGGGAGAGGGAGAGCGCCCCCTCCAGTGGGATGTGGTCATGTTGGAATCCCTTCTCCATTTCTCCATTCTGTCAAGATTTTGGGTATTCGTGCACATGTGCCTGGTGTGTTTCTCAAGCTGCCAGGTCCAGGACTTGAACCATACACGGCCATGTGGGATCTGGCTCCCTTAACTGCTAGACCATGGAGTCAGCCCTAAAATTTATGTTTTTGCTGTAGTATATGATTTTTTTCCCTTTATGGTTAATACTCTTGTGTCCTGTTTGTGAAACTTTTACCCAGCTTGGTGGCCTGTGTAGTAGCAAGCAGAACTGCAGTGCCAGAAGCCACACGGCTGACTATGGGTTTGGGTCCCTGGACCAATATGAAAACACATCTGCCATGTGCACACATGGCTAAGATCCTGCTGAGCTGGAGGGCTGCAGGAAGATTTTGGCATGGCAAGACCTGTTAAGGAGCTTCTCTTTCTCTTTCTAGTGTGTGAACATCTAGTCTCTATCATGAACAAAAAATAAACTTTGAGAAGCCTTTGTAGTAACACTTTTTAAAGATTATCAATACCTAATCTATATTATATATATTCTAAAATGAAATAATTTAAGGGACTGCAATATATTTTAAAAATACACTTATTTCTTCCATGCGAGAGGGACCCTCAGAAGACTCAATACCGTGATCCATACCCCAGTCTCAGCTAGCCTGGCTCACAGGCATGTGCACATACCTGATGTGCTCCAAGCGGACGTAGGCCATAAAACCAGAACCTGTCCCATGTGGGTCTAATTGTGTTACCTCTGTGCCACCACCTGGCTCAGGGACTTTAAACTTAAGTGATGGATCAATTACATATGAAGATAGCTATAACTGTATTACAACGTTTACATAACACACAATGTTTAGTTACGTATTGCTTAATAATGGGGATATATGGTGAGAAATGCATGGTTAGGCCGTTTTGATATTTGTGCAAATATCACAGAGTGCATTTACACAAACTCACCTGGGATAGATTACCATACACATAGGCTATATAGTATAGCCTGTATGCGTCTTTTGGGACCACCATAACTTCCATGGTCCATTGTTGACCAAAATGTCATTACTCAGCACATGATTATATATGCATGTATATGTGGTAATTCCCCTTGTGTATGGGAAACATATGCTGAGACAACTAGTGGATTCCTGAAACTGGAAAACACAGAACCTTACATATACTATGCCTTTTTCCTATGCATACATATCTATTGGGTTGTCAGAAAAATCACGACATATTTTTTCTATTAAAAAATGCATCACGACTTTTCTGATAACCCAGTATGGTAAAGTTCAATTGATAAACTAGGTGTAGTAAGAGATTAACAACAATCACTAATGATAAAATAGAACAATATGCAAAAATAGAAGTTATGTGAATGTGGTCTCTCTCTCTCGAATTTTATTGTACTGTAGCACAGATAACTGAAACCAAGGAAAGGAAAGTGTAACCGTGGCTATAGGGGACCATATGAGTAAGTTATATGAGTATGGATGTGTTGGTGTATATCTATACACACATACTGATTCTTTGGAATATCAAGTTCTGCTAGACGAGAGAGTATTTAATTTGATGGTTCTACAATCTCAAATTACCTAAACATTTCTCTAAATCATTGTCATGAAACAAAACAAAACTATTCAGGGACTTTTTTTTTTTTTTTTTTTTTTAGAGATATTTGTTACAGGGCACGTGTACTTGTTGCAGAGACAGAGAGAGACAGAAAATGAGAAATCACCCCCCAGGGGGTATGGTCATGCTGCAATCCCTTTTTCTCCATTCTCCGCTGGGGATTTTGGGTACACACACACATGTGCCCGGCATGAATTTCAAGCCACCAGGCCTGGGATTCGAGCCTCAGTCAACTATGCGAGTTCAGCGACATAACCATTACATCATTTGCTGGTTCCATTTCTGGACTTTTAAGGGAAATGTATCGATGAGTTTTGAACAGTGATACAAAGTTAGACGGGTGCTGATGCAGTTATATTATAAAGGATGTCACTAAAGACTTGGTTTTTCAAAAAGCTAAACATTAACTTTGTGATACTGGTTTTAAAATGTCTGGAATTCCTTTGCAACCCAGGAAAATTTTGCATTCAAAAAGATCACAAAGGCATTAACACAGATAAATCAAAGGTGCAAAGAGTAAAAGGGAACTTGCTGGCAAAAGAGGAGGTATGAAGTACAGAAAATTCAGGCTAGAATGTCAGAAAAATGCTGCATAAAATGACAGATGAAGTTGCCTTAGTTATTTTGGAGCCAGATTGAGCAAAACCATAGTGGAAGTGGCTGGGACCTTTTTATAGAAAGTCTCTCATAATTCAGAATTTAATAACTCATGACCAGATTAATCTCTCTTGGTTTGCTTACTCATCTGAAAAAAGTTTATCAGAAGAAAATTCCTTTTGAGCTGACAGAGTCACTTGTCATGAACCACATATGGTAGTGTCTACAGATAATATTCTAATATATGAACACTAGATTGACTCATTTTTGGAAAATATGAAATAAATATCCAAATTTACAGGACTGACAAATTAGAAGCTGATCATATCATAATCTCCTGTGTGCACATATCTTTAGAATGTACACATTTCATAGCACTGAATAGAGGCCCAATTTCTTTCTTTCTTTCTTTTTCTTTTCCTTTTTTTAAGGTTTTGCCAAAGGGTGTGTTTGCTCCCTGGATACAGACAATGAGAGGGAAAGTGAGAAGTCACCCGCTGGGGGAGATGGCCATGCAATAATTCCATCTCCTCTATTCTCCTCCTGGGATTTTGGACATACATACACACCCAGCATGATTTTCAAGTCCCTGGGTCTGGGACTTGAACCATAGTTGGTCATATGGTTAGTCCAGCAACTTAACCACCATACCATGTGCTGGCTCCAGAAGCCCAGTGTCTTTAGCCTCCTGAATATGCCTTCAAATTACTTCTCCATCCTTATCTCCCATGACTCTACTCTGAGTTTTTTGCTGTATCATAATGATTCTCAAGGGAGATTTGTCCTCCATCCCTCTCCTTTCCAAGGCTGGGAAGATTATCAATATCACTTGAAGTTGTACCCAACTTTGCTGGCACCCTCACCTCCTAATCCAAGTTTCTGCTGGATCCTTTTCTCTAAAACTTTGCTGGATTGAATCTTTGTTATGGTCAGATTAGATCAGATTTCCCAAATGGCCAAGGAGGAAGAACAGTTGCTTAAAACATTGCTAATCAGTTTCCCCCCATAGTTCCTAATTATCTCCCAATCACTTTTTCCTACAACTAGACCATTGTCCTTCCCCTTTTCTATTCTACCAAATCCTGCCAAAGTACTAGCACTCCTTTATCTTGCACCATCTGAACACCTCCCCTGAGTGTCATAATCCAGAGAGACTTTCCAGGTTTCCCACCTCTTGGGTGTGCCTCACTGGAGATAGGTTTCCTCTTCCTGGGAATACAAGTTTTGAGGCCTTCCTGTCTGAGCCCATTCAAACATCTTCCCCTCTTAAGAGGAAAAGACATGAGAATAGTAAGAATGAATATGAAAATGAAGATGATCATGATATTAATGACGACGACGGTCCTAACAGTGGCCCCTATCGCATGGTGATGGCCTGTTTCCGCCACTTTGGAATGACAGTGTAATACACACTCTCTCAACTCTATCTTTCAGCAAAGCTTGGCACTTAGAAAACATTCACATTTGTTGGCAGAATACGTGTATGTTACAATCCTCGTTTTACAGGTGAAACTGAAACTCATGGAAGTCAAGTCACTCTTCCAGGTCATGGAACCAGAGGTGGTGGAGCTGCAAATAGAACATGATTCTTACTGATTTATGTATGTGTTTCATCCCTATTCTACATTTCTGGGTGATGGCCTTGGACGTCTGAGAAAGACAGGAAGAGAGGGTGGTATCCATTTGTGGCAAACAGTAGCCATTCCTGGACTGACTGGCCAGCAGAATGTGCTGCTGCTTCTGAATTCCTAGTGTGAGAAGAGTTAGAAAATCATGCATCTGGGAGCAGCTGGTGGTGTGGTGGTTAGGGCAGCTAAATCCCACGTGGCCAACTGTACAGTTCACATCTCAGATAGGTGGCTTGAGGAACATGCCAGGCATGTGCATGCATACCCCAAATCCCAGAGGAGTATGGTGGAGAAGGGACTGCAGCATGGTCATTCCCTCTGGGGAGTGCTCTCTCACCGCCCCCCCTTCTTACCTCCACCCCTCCCATCCCCTACTTCTGTATTTCTCCAGCAAGTTCACACACCCTGTAGCAAAAGAAAAAAAAAAATAGAGAAAGAAGGAAAGAAAGGAAGAAAGAAAAAAGAAGAAAAAATTGTGTATCTGGAAGGTCTTCCAGCTATATGCCCTCTCCACATCTGTACCTAGAAAGCCCCAGAATTCTTCTCAATATCCTCCTGGAAGCCAAAGGGTGCAAAAGAAGAATTCTGGGAGGCAGATCTTTTTCCTAGCATTGACTGAGTGGACTTTGAGATTCTCTTAACTTCCCTGACTTAGCCATAAAATGAGGAATGTGCCTGTGCTGGTTTCAGAGGTCCATATATCCCACAGAGCTCCGTGAACCTCCCTGGAAACCTGTGTATGAGGGGCTGAGCAGCTCTGCCAAGACAGCTGACCTGTGGTCTCCTTCATGTCCTGTAATCCCCGGCCATAAACATAGGATGTGAGTGTAAATCTCCCAGTGGTTCCCAGAGCTCTCCAGGGAGCTGGTCATGAGAACCGTCATGATGACACCTCCCTCATATGTCTCCTCTGGCCATCAACGTTCTATTCTTTTGTTGGTTACAAGTGCATATTCTAATGAACTCATTCAGATGTAACACTCTAATTATTCTGCGTTACAAATACAAAACAATTCATTTTGTTAATCAGGTTTTTAATTTTTTTTTTTTATGATGTATTTTATGGTCCTGCACCTGCCCTCTTATCTGATAATAAACTCAGCAGAGGGCTGGAATGCTGGAGGAAGAGGATCTTGGTTTGCAACTCATGCACTGCTCTCTCCACTGATTTGAGTAGCAAGAAGAAGAAACCAACTTTTTTTTTTTTTTTGGCGAGGTTTTTTGCTATAGGTTGCGTGCGCTCGCCAGAAAGACAGAGAGACAGAAAGCAAGAACTCACCCCCCAGGGGGGATGGCCACGCTGCAATCCCTTCTCCTCCATTCTCCTCTCAGGATCTTGGGCACGCATGCACGCGTGCCTGGTGTGGGTTTAAGCCACCGGGACCTGAATTGCGGTCGACCACATGGGAATCCAGTGACATAGCCATTACACTAACTGCTGGTCCCAAGAAACCAACTTTTGATGGAGTTAACATACTATGTATTGTGCTAGATGCTTGTATGTGTGTTTAAAAATGTCGCTCAGCTTGGGCCAGTTGGTAGCAGGGTAGGTAAGGTGGCTCAAGCCCACATAACCGACTGTACACTTTGCGTCCTGCACCTAGTGGCCTGCGAAACACACCAGGCTTGTGTGTATGTGTATCGGAAATTCCTGAGACAAAAATGGAGGAGAAGGGTTTAAGGTGTAGCCATCCCCTCATGGGGGGCAGGGGCTTTAATACTTTCCCTGTGTCTCCCTATAACATGCATATATAAATAAATAAAAAAGAAAAAAAAAAAACCCAACCCACGTTCCAAAGTCAGGATATCATTTCCTTTTTCCAGTGAGGGAGTAAAAGGTCACTGAGTTTAAATAACCAGTCTAAAGCCATAAAGAACTTCTGCCAGACCCCAAAACTCCTGCTTTCCCTGCCATGCCAGATGTCTGTTGTAGGTGGGCAGCTAGACTGATTTGCCCATCAGGCCAGCGGGCAAAGTGATGAGGTCCATGCCACCTTTAGGGACTCATGAAAATGTCTAATATTAAATGGACATAACAATAATGAATAGCTATTAATAAATCTAGTCTTTATTGTTTTAACAATGCACTCATAAAAAATAAATATGCATGTGTGTACGTGTGTGTTTATTTATTTTAATGGAAGAGCCTCTAAAGGCAAAGATGCCTAGAATCCAGTAAAATCCTTATGTGTCTCCTGTACATAGTCTCTATTTTCCACACTTTTTTGTTTGTTTGTTTGCTTGTTTTTTGAGTTTTTTGCTATAGGGCGCATGCACTTGCCAGAAAGACAGAGAGAGACAGAGAGACAGAAAGTGAGAAATCACCCATCGGGGAGATAGCCATGTCACAATCCCTTCTCTTCCATTCTCCTCTCAAGATCTTGGGCACACACGCACATGCGCCTGGCATGAGTTTAAGCGACCGGGTCCAGGACCCGAACTGCAGTCAACTACATGGGAGTCCAGTGACATAGCCATTATGCTAACTGCTGGTCCCCCACACTGGCTTTCTCAGGGCATAGGCCAGTTACTAGAGGAAATGCCCAAGAGATATAAGGAGAATTTAAAGAGTTTGTGTAAAAATTGAATCAAATGACAAGTTTATTTTGGTGTCATTTTTTTTTTTTTGGAGAGGTTTTCGCTATAGGGTGTGTGCGCTCGCCAGACAGACAGAGAGAGACAGAGAGACAGAAAGTGAGAAATCACCCCCCAGGGGGGATGGTCACACTGCAATCCCTTCTCCTCCATTCTCCTCTTGGGATCTTGGGCATGCATGCACACGTGCCCACTGTGAGTTTTAAGCCACCGGGTCCGGGACGCGAACCGTGGTTGACTACGTAGGAGTCCAGCGACATAGCCATTAGGCTAACTGCTGGTTCCCGGTGTCATTTTTTTTTTTGAAATTCTTTTTTTTATGATAGGTATTCTCCATGAACATTTTGATGATTCTGTGTATGGAATCTATTTGTTCCAAAAGCTATGACTTCATCCTATTTCTTTCCTGCTCAGTTGAGAGTGGGTGTGAGATCAGACACATGGTCCTTCACCTCTCGTTCTGGTGGGCTCGGGGTTGGAAGAAGTGCACTTGCTGGGAAAGTAACACGTCAAGGTATTCTCTACTGAAAAGGTCACCTGAAATCATACCAAAAGAAATGAACCCAACACGCAGGGAATTTAAGCTGCGGCAGAGGCACAGAGAGGTTGATGTTCACTTCTGTTATGACTCAATAAAAACACTACTATGGGGGACCAGCAGGTGGTGTAACGGTTACATCACTGGACTCCCATGTAGTCGTTTGCAGTTTGAGTCCTGGATCTGGAGGCTTAAATTCACACCAGCGTGTGTCTGTGTGCCCAAAATCCTGAGAGGAGAATGGAAGAGAAGGGATTGTGGCATGGCCATCCCCCTAGAGGGTGATTTCTCACCTTCTGTCTGTCTCTGTCTCTCTGGCAAGTACATGTGCCCTATAGCAAAAAAAAAAAAAAAAAAAAAAAAAAAACCTCCTTCAAAAAAAAAAAAACCCAAAAAAAAAAAAAAAAAAAAACTCTCTCTAAAGCAAACAAAAACCACTCATATGGGCAGCCAGGCTGAATGTAGTTGTTATCCAGGCCTGTACCAGCTCAAGGAAAAAACAAATTTGAAGTTTAAGAGGAAAAAGAACAAATCCTGTGAATGGCTTTAAACATTGCAGCCTCACTCCTGAGGCTGGAAGCCCATTTCCAGGCAGAACGAATTTCCACTTACCTGAAAGACGACTCTTGAGCTTTGTTTTATTGTTGCCCTGTTTGGGACTATCCAGGTTCCCCTTGGATTCCTCAGGGCCACACAAATCTTGGGTCTCTTCTGTCCCAGGCATCTGGAATGCAGAAAGCACAGAACTGATGTGATGACTTAACACTATTCCTTCTAAGAAGTTATCTCAAAGCTCAGAAGACAGTAATCCAGGTGTCACATGAGAAGAAAGGTTCACGAGATCAAGGCATAGCCCTTCGAGATAACCTGCCACCAGACAGCCTCTTACAGGCAAGTTCCTCTGTGGCACAGAGCCAGCGAGGTTCAAATGGGAAGAGGCCCCTGAGGCCATTTCCTATTTCGTCCTACATGTGAGGAAGCCTGTTGGTCAAGGCCACCCTGGTGGTCGTGTGGTAGTCCATGCCAAAGCCATGGAAGCCTAGGCTTCTTCCTATAATGCAAGTTGCAACTAATATTAAACCAGAAATTGAAACTCAATTCCAAGTTTCCTAAAACATAGCAAAACTTTGATGCCGTGGCAGTCAAAAAACTACCTCTTTCAGTCAACCAGATAATCCATGTGTTACATACAGATTCAACGCTTCCCAGAATCAAGCATTATCCAGGGTATGTGGAGGTGTTGACATGAAATCAGCTACACATCTATAAGTTGCCTGTCTCTAGTACCAGCCCTCAAGAGGTGATACAGGAGGGACCAGCAGTTAGCGCAATGGCTATGTTGCTGAACTCCCATGTAGTCGACCACGGTTCAAGTCCTGGACCCAGCAGCTTAAACTCACGATGGGCGTGTGTGCGTGCATGCCCAGGATCCTGTGAGGAGAATGGAGGAGAAGGGATTGTGGCATGGCCATCCTCCCCGGGGAGGGTGATTTCTCGCTTTTTGTCTGTCTGTCTGTCTCTGTCTTTCTGGTGAGCGCATGCACTTTATAGAAAAACCTCTCAAAAAAAAGAGGTGATACAGAAAGGATGATCCCAAGGCTCAATGGGTCCACCATCCTCGAAAAGTCAAACGCGACCAACCAAACAAAATCAAGAACCCCAAGATCCAAACTATGCTTACTAGAGAGGAAAGGATTGCCATGCATTGAGAATACTTACAAAAATTTGGGGGAGGGGAGGGTCAGGCATGGTACAGTAGTAAAGCAACTGGACCCACATGGAAAAGGTACTGGGTTTCAGCCCCAGGACTTCCCTGAGCACCCTGGGCATGGCATGAGGACCTCTTTGTGGGTGCCTGTCTCTCTTTCTCTCATTAAATAAGCAAATGAATAAACTTAAGGCTCCCTGTAGCCTCGTAGTTAAGGGAACTGGATTCCACATGGCGAATCCTGACCCTAAAGGCTAGAAAAACATGCTGGGTGTGTATGGCTCAAATCTGGAGAAGTAAAGAAAGATCGTGGTATGCCTATACCCCCATTAGGGGCGGACCACACCCCCATCAGGGGTGCTTTCTCCCTCTCTCCTTATGTCTCTCTGGTAACCAAACAAAAAACAATTTAGAGTGGTACTCACATGTGAAACTTATGAGAGGGCTGGCCCCGTAACTTGTTAGCTAAAGGAGCCCCCTCCTTATGGGCGGCCGAGGTTAGAATCCTGGTGCCCAGCAGCTTGTTAGACAGTCCACGTGTGTGACTCCAGGCACAACATTTCAGTGGAGGAATGGAGGACCGTGGTGTGACCATGCCCCACGGGGGTGCTTTCTGCCTCTCTCTCTGCTTCTCTGTCTCTCTCTGGCAAGTGCATGCCCGCCTCTGGTAACTAAAAAGCAACTTATGAGATATATCAAATAATAAGCCTTCCTATTTAAAATGTATTTCCCTTTGAGGTTCTAGAGAAAAAATTTCTACATCACATTAATATAGATAAGATTCTTGTTAAAGAACATATACATATTTTTTAAAAAAAGCATTCTCTGACACTTAGTAGTCATTGAAAAGGCATGTAATTATAATGCAAGAAAATTCCCTGAATTTTAATAGGTAATAAAAATTATACTGTATATCAAATTCAGTGTATAAAAATACAGGAAGTAAGCAGTAAGTCCCCAAGGAACTCCCTTTTAAGAAGTAATTATTTATATAAATCTTGTATGTGATATGTAAGATTCAGAAGATTCCCTCTTCCTTATCAAGTTCAAGTATCTTTCTAGATAAAGAAGAGGGTAAAAAAAGAGTCTGAGAATGGGGAGAGGCAAGCAATGCTGAAGAAAGGGCATTAGGAAACAAATCGATGCTGCCCTAGGAAACCAAGGTAACAAATTTGCTGCATTCATGTTACATGTCAGGGACTGGCAGGTGTCCAGGCTTAAATGAAGAAGAAAGTGCAAGAATTGAATCCCGAGGATGCCTTCAGAGTTTCTCTAGAGGAATGTCTTCCCCACCCCCACATCCTGACATCTACACATACGCAGTGTAAAAGAACTCTCTTTGATAAGTGTCAGAGACCTGGGCCAAATGCAAATAGGAACAACCCAGAGACAAGTCTCAGGGCCTCTTTTTCACTTGGCTTACAACTTTATGGAGGGCTGGCCTCACAGCCTAGTGGTTAAGAGAGCCAGACTCAGGGGACCCGCAGACGGTATAATGGTTACGTCACTGTACTCCCACATAGTCAACCACAGTTCGAGTCCCAGACCTGGTGGCTTAAAACTCATGCTGGGCATGTATGTGTGTGCCCAAAATCATGAGAGGAGAAGGGATTGCAGCATGGCCATCCCTCCTGGGGGGGATTTCTCACTTTCTGTCTCTCTGGTGAGCACAAGTGCCCTATAGCAAAACTGTATTTCTTAAAGAGAGAGAGAGAGAGAGAGAGAGAGAGAGCGAATGAGCCAGATTCCACATGGCTGACCACAGTTTGAATCCTAGCCCCAGTGACTTGCAAAACATATCAGATGTGACTGAATGAATGTCCCAAATCCCATCAGGATGGAGCAATGCAGGTGAAGGGATTATGGTGTGATCACATCCCATTAGGGAGTACTCTCTCCCTCTTCCTC
Organism: Tupaia belangeri chinensis; assembly: GCF_000334495.1. Taxonomy (NCBI): domain Eukaryota; kingdom Metazoa; phylum Chordata; class Mammalia; order Scandentia; family Tupaiidae; genus Tupaia; species Tupaia belangeri. The sequence continues at coordinate 2,536,283 of NW_006159715.1, read as the reverse complement.
GCTCTGTCTCTCTATGATTCTCTGCCTAGTGCAAATGCCCTCTGCCAATTAAGAAAAGGAAAACAAGAAAAGCCCTAAAAACATTAGAGAAAGAACATGTCCTGAGACTGTAAACAGCTGTTGTCCTGAGGCTATAAACCGCCATTTTAACAGACAGTGAGATGTTCCTGGTTCTTTCTGATGACATCACCCTGCCCAGACTATGACCCTCGAAGTTATCCCCGCTCGACACTCATTACCTACTTTGGTGTCTGAAAATGAGGGGCTTACTACACAGCGGCCTAAGGCCCAAACCATCAGAGAGCCAGGGTGAGATGCTCACATACAGGGAAGGAATCCATCCCAGTCTACCCTTTCTGGACCCGTGAAGTTTCCTCATTCCATTTGCTCTCTGTTTTTCTGACATTGTGCCACGTTTTCATAGAATCAGAGAAATGTTGGAGATGGCATAATCACTCACATGAGTATCTGAGGAGAGTGACCTGCCCAGGCCTCTCAGTTCAGGCAGACAAGACTGCAACTTGATTTTCCACTCCTACCTTCCAGCTTCAGGTATGACTAAGATTTCCTCCATCCTCCCTCCATCAGAAGATTGTTTCTAATTAAATCAATGACTTGGGATGGTCAATACCAGACAAGTATTTAGTTCATTCTTCTCAATTTTTTTCATTTCATTTTTCACAGCAAACTCATGTCCCAAAGCAAGTAAGATTGTCTTTATTTGACAGAAGAGGAAATACAAATCAAGACCTTAAATAACATCGTTTTGTTTGTAATGTAACTGGACCCAATGGGAAAGGCCTGGGACTGCACCCTGGAGCCTCCCTGACATGCTGGGTAGTGCACACGTGCCCATGACCTGGGGTGGCAGAGACTGGGGCCGGGCCACAGTGTGAGGACTCTACTGAGGGGGCCCACCACCTCTCATGACAGAAATGAAAATGTAGAAGGCATTGACAATGTTTTCTTTAATTTGCCAGAAGATGCATGTACTCTCAGGAGGATGGGGAAGGGGCGGGTAGAGGGCAAGCGAAA
>NW_006159715.1:2520057-2535225 GCF_000334495.1 Tupaia belangeri chinensis | reverse complement strand
GAGAAACGCCTTCCAGTGGGGCATGGCCACAGTGCAATCCCCTTTTCTCCATTTCTCCTTCCCATCAGGAATTTGATCGTGCACACACATGCACTTGGCATGTTTTTCAGCTGGGATTTGAACTGTGGTCAGCCATGTGGGAATCTTACTCCCAATTCATTGTGCTTAACCACTGTGCTATAGGCCAGTCCAAAAACATTTTCTTTTTTTCTTAATCCCCAAATACATTAAAGGATGAAATAAGATTTGCTTTCTATGATCTTCAAAATGCCAGTATGATTTTGAACTCTTATGTCATAGAAATCTTATGCTAAAAGTAGTGTATGGTATTAACGAATGCCTGCAGCTTGAACCAATAAAAAGGGGTCAAGAGGCCCAGTTTGGTAGTAGTGCAGCTATTCAGTAGGCTAAGGTCACACGGGAGGCCTGTGCTAGATTCTCAGCTCAGCTAACAGTTGGTGTTCCCATCAGTAGTCTAGCGACTCAAAAGGCTGAGGTGGAGAACTGAAACAGTGAGACTCGGCCTGGAGGTGGGGGTCGTAGGGAGGAAGTGAATGGATTTAGACATCTAGGTTGAGTATCTCTTCTCTGAATGAGAGGAGCCCAAATCCGAGTGAGTGGCAGCATGACACCACAAGTGGAAAATTTTGCACGTCACATCATGTGATGGATTGAACTCAAAAGAGGTCCACAACACACAGTCTAATCAGCATTCCTAGAGGATTCTGTATTAATGGCATGTTGTAATTTTTACATGCATGACTAAGTATAAGAAGGTGATTGCTTATGGCAAGCACATAATTTCGGAATCAGGAGTGATGTGATGAAAAATAACACCAGGCTGTCCACCCAGGTGGCTGGGATGGTGACACCTTTGCATTCTGAGTGTTTAATGTATACAAACCTTGTTTCACATCAATAATTATTTGAAAATGTTGTATAAAATTACCTTTCACCTTTTGTATGTGGTATATATGAAACATAAATGAATTTTGTGCTTAGACTTGGGTCTGCTTCTGAAAATATCTATGTATAAGCAAATATCCCAAAATCTGAAAAAGATTCGGAGTGTAAAACACTTCTGGTACCAAACATTTTGAACAAAAGCTACTCAACCTGTATCTCAAAGTGTTGCAAAGAAAATACTGTTGAGTTCGAGGCAGTGGTGAAATCTTATTTCAGAATCTGCTGAAGGTGTTAGCAAAGGGTTCTGAATTTAAATGGACCATTTCAGGTCAACTTGTGATTGAAGCAGCTGGCTCTCACACGGCTGACTGTGTGGTTTGAGTCTCAGACCCAGTGACTTGGGAAACATGCCAGGCATGTGCATATGTATACCCTGGGCCCAGGGGGCAGGGGGAGGGAGAGATGGAGGAGAAGAGATTGCAGTATGACCATGCCCCGTGGGGGATGCTTTCTCTCTTTCCCACTTACTCTTTTGTCTCACTCTAGCAAGTGCATGTACCCCCTAGGAAGAAAAAAGAAAAGGATAGAAAAGAAAATAATTTCTTCTTGTAATAGAATACTGGTTTGTTGTGATGTTAGATGATTCGCAACTCAGTGGGTAGGAGGTGGGTTGCTTAGACACATTAGTCCAGATTTTGTCAAGAAGCAGCAACATCTAAAGGGCAATTTTGATTACAGTGAACTTCTCCCTATGGTCTGAAAATGTCCACACTCTGAGAGTCCCTTGCTGTATTCTCCCCTCCCCCCAATGCACAGAACAAACCAAACCATTCTGGAAATGATGTCATCCTAGTTGTTCTAAAATGTAATTTGCAAAAAATTCTGGAAGATCTTTGGTTCAGCAAAACAGTTACTATGATCTATTATTAATGAGCAATTTTGAATTCATGTGTTATAAAACAATGCCATTATATTAATGGAATCTAATAGAATTTGCCAATGTTCGTGTTACAGCTCAGCTCTGTTTGGATCATTTCCTTCACCTGTAAACTATGAAATTCTCTCTCAATAAAGAAGCATCTTTGGCTTCTGGTTTTGTTAGTAAGTTAGTGGAGCAGAAAGGTTAAGAATCCAATTGCCTGGGCACAAATTCTGGTGGTATGATTTTTATTAGCAATGTAGACATGTTAATTGACCTCTTTGAGCTTTAATGTCCTTACCTGAAAAATGGGGCCAGTTTTAAGAATGAAATGATGTAGGCTATTGTTTAACAGATTTGTGTCTTAACCGCAATAAAATGACAGGGAAGGGATTTTTTTTTTTTAAATGAAAGACATAGTCCCACAAGGACAAAGAGAATAGACAACAGTGGAAACTAATAAGCAGATAAACATACAGTAATGGATCCAACTTAGGAAAGTTGAAAACTGAATGGGCATTGTAGAAAGCTGAACAATAACCTAGTGTATACAGAGAACTCTTAAAAAGCTTAGGGCTTGCCAAGAGAGGATCTCTAGAAGTGAGCTCAAAGGTAAGACCAGAGCGGAGGTAGAAGACAGCAGACAGAGGCGAAAGTGATGACGTAGGCATTTACAGTGGTGATTTTGCAGGGAATTCCCAGGGGTTGGGAAAGACCTAGACAGACTTTGGTGTGTGTTAGAATCATTCAGAGAGTTAAGAATACATAGGCCCAGGCTTATGGAAACAAAATAGGGCCTGGACCTCTGGAACTCACCCTGCCCGGTAGTTTGGAAAAGTAGCTTCCAATGGAAAAAGAGGACTGAGTTGCAATTTGCCTAGTTCTTTCTGCCCTCCCTCAGTTTCATCCGGTGGTAGAGAATGGGAGAATGGAAGCATCCCACAGCAACGAAGTAGTCCATTAGCCACAAAATGAGGGAGGGTTATTATCAGGTTGCTTCCTATTCAAAACACACATATCTTAACCAGCAATGACAGAAACCTGTCCCACTTGAATATGAACTACCAGCACAGGAAGCATATTCAGGGTAATAATGATAAATAATGCAACTTATATGCACTATGGGTAGCAGCAAGGATTGTAGCCATATTATATCAATTGTCTACACAGTCTTTCATCATGCAAAATAGGAACAATACTACAGGCTGAGGAGCCCTTACCTGCAATGCTTAGGGCCCAAAGTGTTTAGGATTTTTGGATTTTTTTCAGATTTTTGGGTTATTTGCACATACTTAATGAGATATCTTGGAGATGTGACCCGAATCTAAACAAAAAATTTATTTATATTTCACATAGGTCTTACACAGCCTGACGGTTAGTTATACAGTAATTTTGTATTGCAGGAATTTTGTTTGTTTGAAAGTGCATGCATGTGTATGAGAGAGAGAGAATGAGAGACAATCTCTCAACAGGGTCTTGTTACACCACAGTCCTCTCTAGCTCTGCAGGTACTTGGATCCCTACATGCACCCAGTGTGTTTTCGGGCCAACTCAAGGATCTCAGTCCATGGTCAACCATAAAGCTTCCAGTCTTGCAGGGCATTTGCATTCACACTGTGTTCCATGGCAGCTGGGCCTGCATTGCATCATCTCTATTTCAACTTGTCACAAGAGGTCAGGTGTGAAATCGTCCATTGTGGCATCATGACAACACTCGAAACTTTTCAGATAGCTCAGCCTCTATGGGTGCAGGCAATAGTGTGCTGGATTGCAGTGCTGAACACCACTCTGACCATGGGTTCAGATCTCCTGCCTGGTTGATAAGAAACACACCAAGAGTGAGTGTGTATGCCCCAGGTCCTGATAAACTGAAGAGCTGGGGGAATGGGATTGTGGCATGACAAGACCCTGTGAAGATGCTTCTTTCTCTTTCTCATGTGCGTTTACATGTACCAGCACAAATTATTAAAGTTTCAGATTTTTAAGCATTTTGGATTTCAGATTTTTGGCTTAGGGATGCTCAACCTAAACTTTTTTCTTTCAAAAACAACTTGTTTCTTCAAAGAGAGAGAGAAGGTGAAGTGAGAGGAAGGCACCTCCAATAGGGTCTTCATACCACTGTCTACGCCCAGCCTCAGCCAGCCTGGATTATAACTGGCATGTGTGTGTTCCTGATATACACAGAGAGGCCTTGGGACATGAACTCAGGACCTTCCCATAGTGAGTCCAGTATTGCAGAGGATCGCATTACTCCTGCTCCACTGCTTGGCCCTGAGATGAGCTTTTAAATTGAAATAATAATACAATCAACTGAGGCCCTCAGGTGGTGTGGTGGTTAAAGGCACTGAATTCCCACATAGCTGAGAGCAGTTCAAATCCCAGACCTGACGGCTTGCTTTCTCACTTTCTCTCTCTCTCTCTCTGTCTCTCTGTCCCTCTCTGGTCAAATTAAAATAAATAAATAAAGTTAAATAAAGTAATTCTTTTTAAAAATAATACAATAAATTATAAAAAAAAAAAGCTTTAGTAAGATGACTTGGGACACCAAAAGAGATAAAAAAGTACAGACAGATTTAAAGGCTAACTTTTTTTTTTTGAGATATTTTTGCTATAGGGTGTGTGCACTCACCAGACAGACAGAGAGAGACATTAGAGACAGAAAGCGAGAAATTATCCCCCAGGGGGGATGGTCATGCTGCAATCCCTTCTCCATTCTCCTCTCGGGATCTTGGGCACGCATGCACACGCGCCCGGTGTGTTTTAAGCCACCGGGTCCGGGATGCGAACTGCAGTCGACTACATGGGAGTCCAGCGACATAGCCAATATGCTAACTGCTGGTTCCCTTAAAGGCTAATGTTGAGGAAGACCAGGAAAAGTTAAAAAAAAATTAAATTTTAAAGGGACACAGTTATTGTTTTTGTCCTGATAAAAGTAGCCTGAAAAATGTATATGATTAGAACTCTGAAGAAAGTAAACCTGAGAAATGCTGAAGGGGAGCCAGGCAGAGTGATCACAGGGCAGAACTTGATGTTGGTCTGATGGGAGACTATTTCCGGGATGGAATTAAGCGATCAAGATGCATTTGAACAATGGATCCCTTATTAAATAGAAGACTCATTCATTCCATCTCTTTCACAATGATGGACACAAGTGATAGAATCTAGATTAGTATTTTGAGGTGGGGGGGGGGAGTCTGATTCAGAAAGCAAAGGAACAGAGAAATTGTAAAAGGCACCCAAATTGAGCAAGCAGGTCTATGAAAGCAAAAAAGGAATCAATTTAAGTAAAAAGAACCTCAAGTGGGTCTTCCCTAAAGAGAAAGAATATGAAACATCAGAGCGATAGCCAATTACCACCCAAAACTTCGTAGCAGAAAGCAATGCCACTTGACCTCTGAAACATTCCAAACCTGAATAAAAATGAGCCTCACGGAGCAGGTGGCAGAGGTATTAGCCCTTACTAGCTCATTAGGGGCATAAGCTGTAGAATCATCAACAGCAGGCCTGGCTCATGAATCTGCAGAAGGTGTTTTTTCCAGCTGAACAGATGGGGAAGGAGAGATGCAGTTTTTTTCATCTAAGCACTTCCATGCCAAGAGAAGTGGAAATGGAAGATGTGGTCCAGGACTAAAAACTCCCGCTCCTGTGAACATGGATGCTAACATCAGACACACAATCCACACCCAATACAGTACAACAGGAAGCCCTATATTTTTATCTTGAAGTGGAAACGCAAATCAAAAAGCTTTGATGTATACAGGAAAAGCACTCTAAGTAGGATTTTCTCCATTTGGGAGGAAGATTCCTGCCAGTTGAGTTTAAGTTCATGGTCATGAACTTCAGATAACTGTCATAGACTGAATGGCATATTTAAAAGAAGCCAAGAATATTTCCACCATAAATCTTCCTTTACTTGACACTACCAAATCTCTCTGCTATAAACAGTTGGGAGACAGTTCTCTATGGAGTTCTTACATGGCTTAAGAATAGAGGCACAGTCTCTTTTTATCCTGAATCATATTTTCATGCATACTGATAGAAGTTACAGATAGTGCCTATGGAGATAGGAGGAAGGTTTGTTTACTGTCCACTAAAATAAAGATAATTCATCTCTCTGGAGCAGACTAGTCATATTTGCTTCTAGCCAGTCATGAAAGATCAAGGTCGCTTACAACCGGGGTTCCTCAGTTGTGATGCGAATCTACTGTGCGTATATCTACCCGAGGCTCTCCAGCATCATCACCACAGGACTTGGGGGCAGGGTTGGCGAGTCGAGGGAAATGATCTGAACATGAATCTCTAAACTGGGATTAGAGAAAGACAAAAGTCCCTCGCTGGACCACAAATAATAAAGTCATTTGTCTCTGACCCAGGAATCTCATGTCTTCTGCCAGCACCCATGAAGCTGTAATGCAAAATATCAGGTTTTTTACAGTCCTTAACATTGTCATTGACAAAATTAAATAAGGTCCTGGGGACAGAACTGTGCCAGGGACAACTGTCTAGAAGCTGGGGTTTGACTCACTTTGACACTTTTCTAAGTGTCAAAGATGTAGGGTAATGTTTTGAAACTATTGTGGGTCCATTTATTCTTTGTTCATTTACATGTCACTAAAAAAGTAAAGCACATGAAAGACTTGCTGTTGAACAAATTAAACTTTTCTGGAGCTGAAGAAATCATATTTGTTCCAGTGGTAAGTGGCCCAAGCTGCGTATGTTGAAAAACACAATCTCTTTCCAGCACCCAGCATCAAGAATCTTATTTGCTGAGATGGGGCAAAATAAGAACTAGTAGAGATCAAAGGAGGCTATTAAGTGCTTTGGTTTTTAACTCAAAAGGTCAAGGAAATTTTTAGTTTGGATGTTAATTACTTTAGATTTTAACATCTTTGGATTATGACTTGCAAGGGGACCTTTAGTTATTTGAATATCATCATTATGTTGACATTTTATCTCATTGCAGAACCTTGGAAAAGCTGCATTAGACAATGTGGCTAGAAGTAATTTTAGATGAGAAATACCATAAGGATTGAGTTTCAGCTTCTGGCGGTGTGCAGCAAACCATCATTAACCATGAGACAGGCCCCTCGGGTCCAAGCTAAAAGTCTAGTACTTAGAAATGTCCTATAACTGCTGTTCAAAGCATTTATGAGATCTCCTTGAGCACACCGTGACTAATATAATGTCTAACTCCTGAGCATCATCTATCTTTCTCAGTTAGCTCTTGAAGCCCTGCAAACAAACCATGCAAATCATGGCTTTCATCTCCAACCATTTCCATCACGCAAGCATATCTGGTCCCAAGGAAAACTTCAGGACTGGTTGCACCCAGTTCACGTCATGATTTTACGGTTCTCAGCACTTGAAAAAAAAAATAATCTGCAGATGTGACAGGAGACAGCTAAGCTCTGAATCCCCAGGAAGCTTTGTTGGCTCGTTCCCCTGGTCAGTATTCAGAGGACAGAGGAGCATGGTGATTTCCCTTTCATGCTTCAGTCACACTAAGATTATTTTTAGGCTGCCAAAAGAAGCTCATTTTCCAAATCTCTGGGGCAGATGTTTGAGTGACCAAAGGAGAACCAGATGGCCATCAGAGAGGCCTGGGCTGGGAATGAATAACCATTCAGAAAAAGGGAGTCAGAACACCAATAAATCAGCACAGAGTAGCAAGAAGCAGCCTGCAAGTTGCATGAAGAAATTAAAATAGGACTCTATCGCTACACGAGTCACTGCTTTCCAATGGAGAAAGTAACCGGGGACTGAAGAGGTAAACGGTGAGACCGAAAAGTAAAACTTGCCACCCCCGAGCGTGCTCTGGTACACGCAGAGTATGTGTGCACAGATAGAGCAGAGATCATCGGATGCAGTCGGGGGGAGCTGCAGCTGAGGTCCACAGAGACATTCAGGCTGAGGCTCAGTAAATTAAATAATATTGCCCTTGTTCTATCTGAGCCCAGTTCCAGTTTCCTCTCATTCATCATCCCCCAGGAATTTGAATGGGCTTAAAACACTTGTTTGGTGATTAGTTAGATGACTTTTGTGCATAAAAATTAAATAGCTCTCTTGACTCCTTAGAAACTTGAGGCACAGGAATCACCTTTAAGAGCTTAGGAATGTAAAAAATGTACAAAAAGTAGAGGTGGGGACCAGCTCTAGAGCTTAGTGGTTAAGATCTGACATTTTCCATCACAATTTCAGTCTCACCCCAGAGTCTTGAAAAATGCACCAGGTGTGTGTGCTTGCATGTCCCAAATCCCAAAAGGATGAAGACACAGAGGAGAAGGGATTGCAGCATGACCATGTCCCATTGAGGGGTGCTCTCTTTCTCTTTCTCTCTCTGGTGAGGGTGCACACTCTGTGACAATTAAAACAAATTTGAGGTGAGAGGGTTATTAAGAAAGGCATGTGAGGGCCCAGCAGATGGCATAATGGCTATGTCACTGGACTCCCATGTAGTCAACCAAGGTTCAAGTCCTAGACCCAGTGGCTTAAACTCACACTGGGCACGTGTGCATGCATGCCCAAGATCCCAAGAGGACAATGGAGAAGAAGGGATTGCAGCATGGCCATCCCCCGCCACGGGATGATTTCTCGCTTTCTCTCTCTCTCTTTCTGTCTTTCTGGCAAGCGTACATGCCCCATAGCAAAAACCTCTCAGAAAAAAAAAAAAAAAAAAAAGGAAGGCATGTGAAAGAGACCTAAGAAGTAAACAGGAAGAATGGCAGGATAAAAAGTGGGAAAAGAACTGTCAGAGATGCCCTAATACAGCAGCCGAGTCAAATTCAATTCAGCAAGAACAGGGAATGTGTTAGATTCTTCCAAGGTTTTTTTTTTCTTTTAAAGAAACAGGATCTTACTGTATTGTCTAGGTTGACCTCGAACTCACAATCCTCCTGATTCAGCCTGCCAAATATCTGGGACTACAGGTGGGTGCCACTGTGCCTGGCTGCAAATTTTATATTCTCTCATAATAATTTATGATTATTATTTTTAATTTGTTATAATTGAGAGAGAGAAAAAGTGAGAAAGCAAGTCACCAGGTCCAGGACTTAAACTGTGGTTGGCCATTTGGGAGTCTAGCGCTCCAAACCACCACACCACCTGCTGGCCCTGCAAATTTTATATTCTTATCTGGCTTACCATAATAATAATAATAATAACAATAACAACAACAATAAATTGTTCTTAACTGGGCATATTTCAGGCAGGTTTTTAGATGAAGAGTAAGATACTGGCTAAATTTTGGCTCCCTCTTGAATTCTAGGTGGTACACTAAAGTTTCTGTTGCTTTCTCCAGATCAACATAAATTGTATTCTGAATTGATTCTTTTTCAAAAATGTTTATTTACTGAAAGAGAGAGAAAGACAAGCAACCCTCAGTAGGGTCTCACACCATGATCCTCCCTCCAGCCTTCTCCGCCAGTCAAGATTATGGGCTCCTGCATACATGTGCCTGGTGTGTACAGATTAACCTGCAGCTAGATGCCAATCTTCCAGAGAGCCAGCATGTACCACAGAGCTCATGGCATGACACCCTGCACCATCACAGCTGGCCTGTATTCTGCATGCTGTATTTCTAGGGGTGGTACTGAGTCATGGGGCTTTGCTGACATGTATTTCTAAGGGCATGTACTTTAGGAATCTGAAAGGAAAGCAGAGATGTTCTGTGTGGAGCCCAATGGGAAGCAGAAATGAGAGAGGCTGTTCCAAGCTCACAAATGATCATCTAAGGCCAGGCTCAGCAAACTCCTGCCTGGGAGCCAAATTTGACCTGATGCTTGTTTTTGTAACCTGTTACTGGAACATAGTTACACCCAGTAGTTCACTCAGGCTGCTCTCAAACTCTAAAGGCAGAGTGGAGTAGTTGCAACAGAGACTGTTTGGCCAGCCAAACCTGAAATGCACCCTTTGGTCTTTATATTAGGTTGTCGGGAAAGTCACGACCTATTTTTCTATGCAAAAATGCATCATGGACTTTTCTGATGACCCACTAGTCACCATCTCCTCATCTATGGACACAGTCTACAGCCTAGTCCTGCCCATCCGCCACCTCTACCCCTACCTAACATCACTGTGAAGGAACTTGAGAGAACTTTTGGAAAACATAAGTTAGTAAGTCAAAGGGAAGGAACTGACAAATGGGGACATCATCTGAAGGAAACTGCTACCAGAGGCAAGGCTTACTGGTCTACCATAGTGGTTCCTCTAAAAACATCCTTGTCATCCAGGGTATATAATGTTATCCTTAAATTTCATTTTAGAATGATACTAATAAGAAACTCATATGACATAGCAAATGTTCTCAATTTTCAGAGGCACGCACCTTGCTAAATATTACTGGTTAACTTTTAAATTAGTTTGAAATCATATCGCTTTACCGACAAACATACTGCTTTGAAGAAGTGGCAAGGATTTTGTTTGTTTTTTGGTCTTTTGTGCTGCTGCTGCTGCTGCTGGTGGTGGAAGAGAAAATGGCTTTTAGAAAGAATGAAGGATAAGATGCTTGGGAGCCTGAGGCCTCTTAGGGGACAGGAGACATTATGTGGATCTCAAGGAGTGAGTTCAGAGCAGAAGGAGGGTGCTAGATGCCAAGAAACCTGTGAGTCAAGTATCAGCAGTGAGTAGGAGGGTACAACAGGAGGTAGGAGGTTCAAAGGTAATAGAATCCCATTCAAAACACTGCTTAGGATCAACCCTGCCTTCAGGAAAAAAGATCAGGAAACTTTGCATCTTCATCTTCTACCACTGAGGAATCCTTGCTCCTAGATGCCAACATCCCAACTGGAAGGCTGGCCCTGCCTCCTTCCTCCCATTGGCCTGTCACTCACATTGTCACCCACCTTGTCATCATCATGGCCACCTCCTCTTCAGCACAGGCTCTAGTTACTTCTGAGGGGAAGAGGGTTATGGCAAAGGGCCCTAAATGCATCTTTCCACTTCCACCCAGCTTTGCTTCAATCCCACTCTTCCTCTGTGCTACTGCATGAGTGAACTTAAAACAAAAACTCTGACCCTGTCATTCAACTGAAAAACCATTAAAAATCACATTCCTTGTGAAAGAAGTCATAATTACCTAGTCTGGATCTAACAGCATGGGCTGAACATTTGAGCTTAAATAGACTTTTTGTTGAACTTTGACCAGGTCTTAACATTTCCTTGTAGACCATGTGCATGTTATGTTTCTACTCTAGAATGCCACCCTTTTTTGAGGGAACCCTATGGAATAATTGAACACCGCCCCATTCACTGAACCCTTCCCAATTCCTGAAAGGGATCAGAACTCTTTCTTCTAGTTCAATAAAGCATATGAATCCTAAGGGTTTATTTATTACTCAGAAGAGGGAAATATGAAAAGTACAGAAACAACAATAATTCATTTTGGAATAAGTAAACACTGGAAGCAAGGAGGAAAGGCTGTGTCTGTTATCCCTCTGTGCCCCCAGGAGCCCTGAGTGCAGTGCCCAGCACGTGGATGGAGATCCCTAGCTGGTTGGAGTCTACTGCTGACTCATACCCTGACTTGGTCGTAGGACTCCGCAGGCCTATGTTATCAAGTTCTGCAGTTGTATCTGGGGTCAGTGGGAAGAGTGTTAGGAAGAATTAGAGATGTCTGCTCTGGAGCTGAAAAGGAAGTATGTGTGGCTGACAGGAAGGCTATCTAACTGCTACACCTAGCTTAAAAGATAATCTGACAAGGACCAGCAGATGGCATAACAGTTATGTAGCTATACTCTCCTATAGTTGACTGTGGTTCGAGTCCTGGACATAGTAGGTTAGAACTCACGCTGGGCAGGTGGGTATGTATACCCCAAATCCCAAGAGGAGAATGGGGAAGGGACTGTGGCATGGCCATCCCCACTGGTAGGTAATTTTTCACTTTCTGTCTCTCTGTGTTTCTCTGGTGAGTGCATGTACCCTATAGCAAAATTTTTTCTCTCTCTCTCTAAAAAAAAAAAAAAAAAAAAAGACAATTTGACAAATATTTCTGAGGTAAAAGATAATTGTTTTAAAAGGAAATAAATTGGAAAATTGGAATATCCAAACAAGAAGTTTACCAATAAATTTAAGGAAACATTGATAAATATCCATATATAAATCAGAAGCTAATTTTCTGATTTTAAGTGCTAAACTTCAGTGAGAAACCAGAGTAGAGATGGCATAGGTTGGAGTAACAGAAAAGTCTCTTTGTGGAATAAGGAGATTTAGAATCATGACAGTGAAGGAATGGAAGAAAGGAAATTTTAAGTGTGGGAATAAAAGAATTAGAAGGGAGAAGCATAGCCTTCTTTTTCTATAATGTTCTTTACTGAGCTAAATCAGTACAGACGTAAAAGCTGGAAGAGCAAAAACCAGCAAATAAACAACAAACACAAGGCTAGGCAAGCAAAGAGCTCTATTTCTTTGTGAAATTTCTGCCCTGGATTCCACCGGGGACCTTCTGGCCTCTTATATTTTGCTTTGTTTTTATTTCCCAGGCTCTGTGTTACTATGTTGCATAAGACTGGGCTACAAAGAGAAAACGTCAAACAACTCCAATTCTTGCAATACTCACAAAGTATTTAAGTGAGGGGTGTGTGTATGTGTGTGTGTGTTCCCAGCACTTAATGCCCATTGATCTAACTCATCTATGCACCAGCAAAGGCAGTTTTGTCATTTGCCTCAAAAACTGCAGAATAACTGGAGTTGAATTAAGTGCAATCTCCTGTTTCTCTTAGAGTAAGATTCTGACCTTGCCACAGCATGATCTCTGTTGTAAGTCTCAGAAGACACATGCATCTCAAGGACTTTTGTTACCTTGAAGGCTTAGCAAAGCTGGCGAACAAAAGTATCCTGGGATACATAGCACACAAATGAGGGCCATCATCCCATTATCTTTCCTATTTGTTATTGTCATCATTTTCTCTACAACTAAAGATATTTTTATTTCTGAACTGAGGCCTTCCTCTAATCTTTTAATTCTTCTTTTTTTTTCTGGAGAGGTTGTTGCTATAGGGTGCATGCACTTGCCAGAAAGACAGAGAGACAGAAAGCAAGAAATCACCCCCTAGGGGGGATGGTCACGCCGCAATCCCTTCTCCTCCATTCTCCTCTCCGGACCTTGGGCATGCATGCACACGTGCCTGGTGTGAGTTTAAGCCACTGGGTCCGGGACTCAAACCGCAGTCAACTACATAGCAGTCCAGCGACATAACCATTATGCTAACCACTGGTCCCAATCTTTTAATTCTTAACACATTCTACTTTACATTTCAATGTGTGGCTCACAGATTTAAACCTCTAAATGACATGTTACCCTAAATGAAGAAAATAGGGGTAGGCTTCATGAGAGCAAAGTGCACAGTAGGGGCAGGGTTGGAAGACATCTGGGAACACTGTGGTGGAATATGCAAAGACAGGGAACAGTTCGCCTGAAGTGGTAGAGTCACATCACGCTGTTGACACCATTATTTTCATGAAAAAAAAAAAAAATTAACCGTAAGGCAAAGAAACTTTATTCCGTGCTCTAGTGGTTCATATTTTATTTTTACTGAAATTTGAATCTAAAGATAATAAAGTTGATGGCATATTAGATATTAAGATATTTTCTTTCTAGAGATTTTTGCTTTAGGGCACATGCATTCACTGGAGAGAGTGAGACACAGAAAGCAAGAACTCCCCACCCTCTCCCCCCAGAGGGGATGGCCATGCTACAGTCCCTTCTCCTCCATTTTCCTCTTGGGATTTTGGACATGCATGCACCTGTGCCTGGTGTGAGTTTCAAGCTACTGAGTCTGGGACTTGAACTGTGGTCTACCACGTGGGAATTTAGTGTCTTAACCACTATGCCATCCGCTTTTTTTTTAATGAGCGCGAGAGAGGTGTCTTTGATAGTATCTGCCATGACCTCTGCCCCAGGCTCCATGTTAGCTTAAAGCCATACACTACCACGTCTGGACTGTCTGAATTGGTTTGGGATCCTGACCAGAGCTCCCCTGTGGCCACAGTCTTGAGCAGAGGACCCTGTTGCTTGCACCACCATGGCTGGGCCCTACGGGGATTTCTTTAACTGTATTTCCATGCTAGCCTTTCTAGATTGTGAAGCCATTGAGTAGTCCCTACATAGATTCCTATATTCTAAACCCTTACTGCTGTACTAAAGCATACGAGCTATAAAATGAAACGATCTAAGAGGAGATGAAATCGATACAAGTTCTAATACCTTCTTCCTACACCCTGAGGGACCATTTGACTTCCCCACTGAGTGTGCCCACTCTATCTGGAGAGACCATTGTGCTAGGAGACTCTGTGAGGAATACAGTATTTGCCTTTGTATGCAAATGACATCAATTGTTTACTTCTTTAAGAACTGCAAACTGGGACCAGCAGTTAGCATAATGGCTATGTTGCTGGACTCCCACATAGTCGACCGTGGTTCGTGTCCTGGACCCAGTGGCTTAAAACTCATGCCGGGTGCATGTGCGTGCATGCCCAAGATCCTGAGAGGAGAAGGGAGGAGAAGGGATTGTGGTGTGGCCATCCCCCCTGGGGGGTGATTTCTTGCTTTCTGTCTCTCTGTCTCTCTCTGTCTGTCTGGCTGTCTGGCGAGCGCACGCACCCTATAGCAAAAAAAACTCACACACAAAAAAAAAGAACTGCAAACTGCTTGGATGAAAACACAGCACCTGGGATGAAAACATAGCACCTGGGACCAGCAGACGGTGTAATGGTTATGTCACTGGACTCCTCTGTAGTGGACTGTGGTTCGAGTCCTGGACTCATCAGCTTAAAACTCAGGTCAGGTGTGTGTGCATGTGTACCCAAAATCCCAAGAGGAGAATGGGGAAGGAATTGTAGAGAGACCTTCTTCCTGGGGGGGTAGTGGTGATGATTCCTTGCTTTCTGTCTCTCTGTCTGTCTCTGTGTCTCTGGCGAGTGTATGTGCCTTATAGGAAAATTCTCCCTTAAAAAAAAAAATGAAAGAAAGAAAACACAGCACCTGGCCAGGTAGCGAGTTGAAACAGGCCCTTGAAAATGTGCCAGGGAAGAAAAACCCAATTCAAACCTCAGCAGTTTTCTGGGCAATTCATCCCAGCCAAGTAATTCTTATCTCTCTTTTTCCCCCACCTATTTAAATAATCACTTCATCTCCTTAAGTATGAAAGCAAACCAAACAAAAACCACCCCCAAATTTAAATCATATTTTCTTAGGCCGGCAATAATTGCAGCCTTTCCTTTCTTATCTCGCGCTGCCAATTCTACAAGCTGTATTGAGTTTCATGCAATCTCTTATGTCCCTGCCAGCGGAAGGGTTGCTTAAAGAACATCTAAGTGAGCTGAGACCTGCCTGGGGAAGTGTAGGACTG
>NW_006159715.1:2517225-2520026 GCF_000334495.1 Tupaia belangeri chinensis | reverse complement strand
GCGGTTCACAATTTGGGGTAAGGGAGAGAGAATGAACAGTCAGGGAGCTGCGGATCAGGACATGCCGCTGCCTGCTGCAGGCTGGTGCCAGGAATAACACGGTTTCTGCATCCACAGCACTGCTTCCTCTGTATATCAGGAACCGGTGTCTGGGTGGCAGTAAGAACTCTGATGCACAAGCACTCTGTGTCCATGAGTGATCTGGAGCAGGCTAGGGGACATGTGCTTCCAAGTTTTCTGCAAGTGCCATAAACAAGTTGGCCTCCCTGCCCATGACCCCATTCTTCAGGGAGGAAGGAGAAGGCTGGGGCAGATGGCCGGGCAGCTCCTAGTCAGGAGACTCCTGGGAGTCCTGCCACTTTCACTTTTTAAAATCTGGGTGAGAGGGCCGGAAGCTGGTGCCACTGTTCGCCAAGGCTGATTTCCATGGGGAGACTGAAGTTCACTTTCGGAGACCTCCCTGAATATGCTGGGCACACTCATGCCCAGAATCTTGGGCTGGCTGGGGGTGGATTGTGGTGGGAAGACCTATCAGGGATGCTGGCTCTCTGTTAGTCTCTCTGTTTTTCCAACTGATGGAAAAAAACAATTAAGTAAGAATAAAAATATGGGTGAGCATCAGAATCATGTGGGAAGCTTCTGAGAGCCAGACTCCAGGCCCCACCCACCGAGACCTGCTGAGCTCCACGGCAGCGGCTGGAGCCCTATGGGCCTGAGCCATGCCCTCCAGCTGCACGTGAGACCCAGAAGAGCGTGGGAGCTACTCCTGCGTTTATGTGTGCGCATGCGCAGTTAAGCCCCTTGCATTTTGTCAGTCACGGGCATGTGTGCTCACAGAGAGACAGTGAGAGGGAGAGTGAGAAATCATCCCCCAGGGTGGAAGGCATGCCACAGTTTCTTCTCCATTCTCCTCTCAGGATTTTGGGCACACATGCACAGATGCCTGGCATGATTTTCAAGCCACCAGATCCAGGGTCCAAACTACGGTCAGCTACGTGGGAGTTTAGCGCCTTAACCACGATGTCACCTGTTGGTCTCACCTTTTGCGTTTTTGTAAAGCCTGTGACTTAGTGCATTCTCCTTTTCTTCCAGTTTTCCCCTCACAGCTGTCCCACGCTATCACATGACGTTTCCAGGGCGATAAGTTTGCTATCATGACGGTGGTTCCCCTCCCATCATGGCTTTCTAGCCAATGATGGCAAAGTTCGGGCCAGCTAATCCCCAAGTTCCCTTGTAGCTGAGGCTTCATGGTTCTTACCAGGACATTGCCAACACTCACATTTCTGGGCACTTTACCCTGGTGCTTTTTGGCTAGTCTTTTCACCTACATTCCACTTGTTATTTCCTCAACTTCCCTTGGGATGGTTAAGGCTTTGCCATTGCTGTTTATTTGTTAGAAATCAAGTCCTAAATTCCCTTTCTAGCTCCTTGCCCGTTTCTAACCTTAAACAAAAAAGCAATCTTCTTTGTTACTGAGTTGCTACCACAAGTACTCTATTCTCAGGGAAGGGATATTGTGTTCTCCCAACCCTATTCTTGGCAAAAGAATTCCTGTATCACTGATAGTCTCCTCCCAGACAGAAATTCCCAATAGGAGACTGGCCCTGTAGCCTAGTGGTTAAGGGAGCAAATCCCACATGGCTGACTAGGGTTTCTCAGCCTCTATGTGTTTTGGGAGCAGGTACAGGGATGCACAAAATCTCGGGAAGGGATATTGTGTTCTCCCAACCCTATTCTTGGCAAAAGAATTCCTGTATCACTGATAGTCTCCTCCCAGACAGAAATTCCCAATAGGAGACTGGCCCTGTAGCCTAGTGGTTAAGGGAGCAAATCCCACATGGCTGACTAGGGTTTCTCAGCCTCTATGTGTTTTGGGAGCAGGTACAGGGATGCACAAAATCCCGTCAGGATGGAAAAATGTAGGAGAAGGGATTGGAGAAGGGATTGTGGTGTGGCTATAGCCCACTGGAGGATGTTTTCTCCTCTCCCTCTTTCTCTGGTGAATGCATGTGCCCTCTGGCAATTAAAAATAAACAAAGGAAAGAAAATAAAGAGGGAGGGAAGGGGGAGGAAAGAAGGAAGGAAGGAAGGAAGGAAGGGAGAAAGAAAGAAAGAAAAAGAGAAAGAAAGAAAGAAAGAAAGAAAGAAAGAAGAAAAGAAAGAGAGAAAGTTAGTTTCCAGAAGAAGAAAAGCAGATGGACTTTCTAGTTTGGGGTACAAGCAATCATGGCTGCTCTGTGTCATGCCCGTTCTAAATTGATAAATTGATAGTGTGTTGGGAAGATGGGCAAGTCAGTGGAAATGACCCACTCTCATGAAGAGAGTGTGCAGGGCATTATGGGAATGCAGAGGGCACATCTACCATACACCTGCCTGCCTCTCTGTCCAACCACACACCTACCTTACATACAGGTTTCTGAGTTTACTGTAAGCATTTGGGCTATCCAAGTACGTGGACTCGCACACGCACACACACACATATGTAGTCTTTGCCGCCATGGATGCTCTGCTAATGGGAGAAGATGACATAGAGTAAACTGTTCCTTGAGTAACAGTGTCACAGAGATCTATGTTCTGGGCTGTGAAGGACAACATAGGCATAATGTATACTGGGGGCCCAGGAGGTAGGATGTACACATCTGGGAAGTCTTCCTGGGAGAGGCAAACCCTAAAGTAGATAAGAAGGAAGTGGAAACCCAAGGAGAAGGGCAAACTTCTTGCCCCAGGAACAGAGCTGGGTATCTTGAAGCAGAGGCTGCAGCTGCCCTGGGCTCAGAGGGACCCAGGTTCCGCAGCTCCGG
>NW_006159715.1:2511797-2517095 GCF_000334495.1 Tupaia belangeri chinensis | reverse complement strand
GCGCGGGGGTCCCCAGTTTCAGCGGCTCAGGCCCTGCTGCCTATAGGAGCAGTCTGAGTCTCAAACCTCTCCCTTTGAGGCTTTAGAAAAAGAACATTCAATCCACTTACAAAAAGCTCAGGGAGCCCTGTGCTAGTGTCTTGCTGCATTCATAGTTTCACCCTGTGAAGACCTGATTTCTGTCAGACACTGTGTCTTCCTGCTTCAATACTAATCACAGGTTTGTGCACTTGGTGCTCGTTGCTCTTTGTATTAGACTAAGTTCAGTTCACCAGAAAAAGCTAGCTCAGGCCTCAAAGAAGAGACAGCTTCCTGTCTAGGGTATGCCTGTCTAGGGTATGTTGAACCAACCAGGAGTGACACAGTCAGATGCAGCAATGAAGTCCTCAGTGCCCAAACATGTTGGAAACACAGAGTGGGCATTTCCTCAAATATTCAATCCAAATAAAACACAACAGCGTCTCTCCTTTCTTTCTATAGGATTAACGTCTACCTTTGAAGACACCTGCTTTTAGGTTCCGTATCCCACGACTGCTCCACGCACACACAACCAAATACCTGTATCAGACTTACAGCACTGAAAGGTCCGCTTTGCTCGCTTTCCTTCTGAGATGAGGTCTTCATTCCTTCTCCAAACCTAATCATCCACAAGTTCACCAAGATTGTCTCAAACTTATGATTCTAAAAATGTTAGAATTGATTTCCTTGATGCCAAAGGAAGCCGGATACAGGTCTCTTGATTAATGAGCTAAGGAAACTTCTAGCTGTGCTCCGACAATCGCAGGTTTGGCAAAGACAATCCTTATTTCCAATTTGGGGGTTTTTGTTACAAATATTAAAAGGGGAGCCAGCAGATGGTGGTGTGGTGGTTAAAGCATTGGACTGCCCTGTGGCTGACCAGGGTTCGAATCCAGCACCTGGTGGCTTGCTTTATAGTTTTCCCTATCTCTCTCTCTCTTTTTCTCTCTGGTGAGCACACATGCCCTATAGAAAATGAAAAATAAATAAAAATGAATACTTCTTTTAAAAATTATATACATATAAAGGGAAAATAGACTCCCAATCTCTTAAGAAGCAATATCCGTTTTCATATTCCTCTTTTCTGAAATGCTTCCTCTTCTCTTCATTTAAAAGAGTCCCTTTCTAAAAAGGTTGGGACATGGATATTTTTCCCCTGCAAAATCTCACTTTTTTTCTTTTTGTTAGGCGAACTGTAATGATTCACACTGGAGAAAAGACACACAGTTTTCTGAACAGTCAGTAATAATAGCAGGTGTGCCACTCATTCAATTGGCGAGCTCTATAGTGGAGGTTCTCAAACCTCACCCGGAGTCCAAATCACCTGGAAGGCATGATTCAGAACAGGCTGCTGGGTACCACTGTGAGAGCCCCTGGTCCAGCAGGCCTGGAGGGGCCCAAGGACCTGTATTTCTAACAAGTTTCTAAGAGAACCTCACGCTACTGGTCTGGAGAGCATACTTTGAGACCCACTGCTCTATAAATAAGAAATATGCACTGAGTACGAATCGGTACTTACTTCATTGGATGTGGGGGAGTAAAGAGCCGATGTGACTTTGAAAGTTTTTTTTTTTTTTTTTTTAAAGGCTTTTTTGTATAGGGGTCGGGTGCTCACCAGAGAGAGACAGGAAGACAGAAAGACAGAAATCACCCCCCAGGGAGGATGGCCACACTGCAATCCCTTCTCCATTCTCCTCTCGGGATCTTGGGCACATACGCATACACGCCTGGTGTGAGCTTAAGCCACTAGCTCCATGACTTGAACCGTGGTCGACTACATGGGAGTCCAGCGACATAGCTATTACTCTATCTGCTGGTCCCTGAAAGTTTTAAAACTTTCAGTATTGTTATCCCTCTTGAAAGAGATAAGCAGCAACAAAAAGACTTCACAAAGTCCATGGAAAATACATTTTATGAGAAAACTATGCAGGGATTTCAAAGTTCAAAATAAACTAAAATAAACTATATACTTTGAGTCCATTTTCCAACAAACTTTTTGAATTCCCCTTGCAAATAAAGAACAGCTGATCCAAAGTGTCAGGAGAGCAGCGCTTAGTGGATTTGGGAGAGAGAGAAATGACTGTATTACAGATGTGTCAAGCAGAGGGAGGTCACAGATAACTTAGCACTTCTGGACTTTGAGAGGACTCCAGTGCTTATAGAACCAGAGAAGAGGGTACAAGGGCAATGCCTTAAAGCAAAACATCTTAGTTCCTTTTGACACATACTCTCCTTTGCAGGGGATCCGAGCAGTGGAACATGGTTCACCATCTTCCCCAAGCTGGAGCACTTAGCCCTAGCACCCTAGAAGGGCCTCTCTCAACTGGCCACAGAGAGGGATCAGAAGAGCATTGCTTTCTCTTGTTCCCTAACTGGTGGCAAGGCAGGATCTTGAAATGCTTTAGTGCCAGCACCCAAGTTGGTTGAGAAGGCATGGGGCCAGCCCCTCTGAGGGGCCGATGGAGAGGAGCCCAGGTAAGACACAGGTTGGGGACAAGGGTTATAAAGTAGAAGAATTGGTGGCTCAGGGATCCAGGCTTTGCCTCCAGGACCAAGCAAGCTTTAAGGGAAGGGGTGGAAGTGGTCAAGGATTGGCAGAAAGTCATAAGAGAATCTCTCCCTTCAACTTCCTGTATTTCATGTATAATATTAGCTCCAAGGGATAGAGATATGTGTCAGGCACTGTAGCCTTTGCCCTTCAAACATTTATGTCTAGTGAGAAAGGCAGAGCAGTAAAAAAATTAAATTATAGAAACAAGATGATAAGTACTATGGTTGAAAAATACATGAAAGGGGCAGGCCCTGTGGCCTAGTTGTTAAGGAAGCTGGTTCCCAAATGGCCAACCACAGTTCGAGTTTTGGCCCCAGGTGGCTTGAAAATAACATGCTCAGAACGTGTGTGGCAATGCCCCAAATCCCAACAAGATGGAGAATGGAGGAGAATGAATTGCAGTATGACCATACTCCATTGGGGGTGTTTTTCTCTCCTCCCCATCCCCCTCTCTGGCAAGCTTGTGTGCCCTCTGACAAATTTAAAAGAGAGAGAGAAAAAAGAAAGTATGAGTATCCAGGCCCTAGTGATGGGTCAGGCAAGAAGCCCTAATACTCCCCCAATGAGTGCTTTGCGAGACATGGAAGAGGAGAAAGCTTCTTCTGTGTGGTCATGCTGTGATCTCTTTTCCATCCTTTTGGGATTTTGGGCATGCATGCACACATGCCTGGTGTGTTTTTCAAACTGCCAGGGCTAGGACTTGAACCAGGCAGTCAGCCATGTGGGATTAGCTCCCTTGCCTACCAGGGCATGCTGGCCTTATTTTTTAAGATAGCTATTGGTGAGACCAGCAGTTAGTATAATGGGTATGTCACTGAACTCCCATGTAGTTGACTGTGGTTTGAGTCCTGGACCCGGTGGCTTAAACTCACGCCAGGCGTGTGTACATGCGTGCTCAACATCCCAAGAGGAGAATGGAGGAGAAGGGATTGCGGTGTGGCCATCCCCCCGGGGGATGATTTCTCGCTTTCTATCTCTCTGTCTCTGTCTTTCTGGCGAGTGCACATGCCCTATAGCACACAAAAAAAGCTCTCCAAAAAAAAAAAAAAAAAAGATAGCTATTGGTGACAATGGAACTGGTCACTGCTACAGTGACAAGTGTAAATTAGTATAACCTGGAGAGAACCTTTTACTAAGCAATTATACTACTATAACATTTTAGGAATAACATAAAGAACATGCTCAGAGGCCCAGCCGTGGCAATGGCAGCTATAATGTGAGTGCCCTGAAGGACTAGAGGCCACATGAGATCCCTCAATCTGCTTGAAGATATGCAGGGTAGATGTAGGTACCCAAGATCCTGAGAAGCTGCAGCTCAGTACCTGGCAGGACCGTCCAGGGAGCTCATGTGTGTGCAGATGTGCTATCATAAACTAAGGAAAAATATGCATAGATATGTATGTTGGGTTGTTGGCAAAGTCATGATACATTTTTGCGTTGAAAACAGAAAAATACATCATGACTTTTCCAATGACCCAATACATTTGGGCGAAGATACTCTGTGCAGAATTATCATTTGGAAAAAAAAAAAAACTGAATATATGTGGTTGATGTCAATGGAATTTACATGATAAATTGGTGAAAAAAAAGATAGTATTCTATGTAATGAAATATTAGCTATGATAAATCATGTTCCAGAAAACCTTTTAATGATACAAGGAAATGTTGTGATTATGTCGTTGAGACCATGGCAAGTTTCATAACCACATATAATGCATATTTGTTGTGGGTACTTGTTTCTGTCTTAGTCTCTCTTTTTGTCTCTGTTTTTCTCTCTCATGGAAGAGATAAAGTTTAAAGCATTTTCTAAATAAATAAAATTTTAATGCTTCCCCCTTAAAAGACACTTATGTAACAAAACATTCCTTTTGTAATCAGAAAACTCATCTAAATTAAATTTATATAAATACATTTATAAAAAGTATGCTTAAATTATAATCTAAATAAAAATATACACTATGTAACATGCAATGTATTTAATATATTTAAAGAGTCATTTTTTTTTGGAGAGATTTTCGCTATAGGGCAGGTGCGCTCGCCAGACAGACAGAGAGAGACATAGAGACAGAAAGCGGGAAATCACACCCCAGAGGGGATGGTCACACCGCAATCCCTTCTCCTCTATTCTCCTCTTGGGATCTTGGACACGCACGCACACGCGCCTGGCGTGAGTTTTAAGCCACCGGGTCCGGGACGCTAACCGCGGTCGACTATGTGGGAGTCCAGCGACATAGCCATTACGCAAACTGTTGGTTCCCAAGAGTCATTTTTTAGAGCCATATTTAGTATAAAAAATTTCCAGATTCAAAACTGGGTATCCACCTGCAGAAAGATGAAACTGAACCCCCATCTTTCACTATTAACAACAGTCAACTCAAAATGGATCAACGATCTGAACCTAAGACCTCTGACAATAAAACTACTTGTGGAAAATGCTGGGGAAACTCTGGGAGACATTGGAGTAGGCAAAGACTTCTTAAATAAGACTCCCAAAGCACAAGCAATAATCCCTAAAAGAGACAAGTGGGACTATATTAGACTAAGAAGTTTCTGCACAGCAAAGGACACAGTAACAAGTATGAACCGACAACCCTCAGAATGGGAAAATATTTTTGTTAAATATGCCTCAGACAAGGGACTGATAACCAGAATACATAGGGAACTCAAGTGCCTTATGTGAAAAAAAATGATTAACCCAATTAAAAGATGGGAAAATGAGCTGAACAAAA
>NW_006159715.1:2494954-2510992 GCF_000334495.1 Tupaia belangeri chinensis | reverse complement strand
CACGCCGCAATCCCTTCTCCTCCATTCTCCTCTTGGGATCTTGGGCATGCACGCACACGTGCCCGGCGTGAGTTTTAAGCCACCGGGTCCGGGACACGAACCGCGGTCAACTACGTGGGAGTCCAGCGACATAGCCATTACGCTAACTGCTGGTTCCCATGGGCAAAGTATTTTTGTAAGCAAAATGCGAAATAGCGATTGACTGTTTTAAAAAATAATTATAATAATAATAATGATTGGGGAAAACAGAAAAGATATTGAATGTTGAAGCGGGGAGATTAATGTCTTTGTACTGACTGACTTGCATGGCATTCCCTTTTGAAAAAGCAATGTAATACACTGTAAAGTTATATGTAATCCAATGTAATATAAAGAAGATTATGATGATAATAAAAAATTAAAAAAACATTTCCAGACTCAGGTCAGTAGATGGCATAATGGTTATGCCACTGGATTCCCACAGTCAACTGTGGTTCAAATCCTGGACCTAGTGCTTTGAAAATCACACTGGGCACATGTGCATGTGTTCCTCAGATCGCAGCAGGAAAATGACGATGAGGCCCTATGGGGGGTGATTTCTCATTTTCCCTCTCACTGTCTCTATCTGGCTTTCTCTCTCTGGCAAGCCCTATGGCGAAACCCTTAAAAAACATTCCTAGACAATTAAATAATTTCTTGGAGCTTTCTGCAAGAGAATGTGCCTTAGGAAATTTTAGAAAATGTTTGAGACTGCGATGTCTCCACAGAGAGCTGCTGTGTGGCATGAATCCTGAAGGGCTTTATCAGAGCGGGTGTAGATGTGCTGCAGCTTTTCTCTGTTAGGGCCCTGAGCTCACAGTTTTCTACTGAGCTGGCTGAGATGTTCCCGAGCATGGCTGTGAGCAGAGGGCTCCTGTGTAGCAGGTGCCCTCTCCAGATTCTGGGCCTGGGAGGGGAACTCCCTGGGCTGGGGGCGGGCTGGAAAACTGCTAGCCAGGACGTCTGGTTAAAAGGTCAGAACACGAGTTGAGAAATCTGCTCGTCAGATGGTCCCACACTCTACCCTGCTTCTTGTGTTATAAGGAGCCAAGGATAACTGCTGTCCCAGCACAGGGAGTAGCTGGGGCTAGGGAGGCACAGAGAAGGAGGATTCATGGAAGATCTTGGCTGTGAAGGACAGACAGACAGCAGAGGGAGAAGGTAGCAGGAAGAGACACGTGGTTGCTCAGGCTTATTCAGGACACATTCCTGTAAGGTAGGGAGGTCGGAACCTGGATACCCCCCAAAGGCCCTTTGAGGCTGCCAAGCTGTGGTCAGCTGTGAGCCAGGAGGATAGGTATAAAATTTTACAATGGACAAACCTAGCTGGATTTTTATCATTTTTCATTATTTCCTGATCTAGCCCAGAGGCTAGGAAACAGCAGGTAGTCAATGAATGCATGTCTTATTATCTGTTTTTTTTTTTTTTTTAAAAAAAATTTGTTTATAACGCAATAACTGTCCCAGCACAGGGAGTAGCTGGGGCTAGGGAGGCACAGAGAAGGAGGATTCATGGAAGATCTTGGCTGTGAAGGACAGACAGACAGCAGAGGGAGAAGGTAGCAGGAAGAGACACGTGGTTGCTCAGGCTTATTCAGGACACATTCCTGTAAGGTAGGGAGGTCGGAACCTGGATACCCCCCAAAGGCCCTTTGAGGCTGCCAAGCTGTGGTCAGCTGTGAGCCAGGAGGATAGGTATAAAATTTTACAATGGACAAACCTAGCTGGATTTTTATCATTTTTCATTATTTCCTGATCTAGCCCAGAGGCTAGGAAACAGCAGGTAGTCAATGAATGCATGTCTTATTATCTGTTTTTTTTTTTTTTTAAAAAAAAACTTAGTTTATAACGCAATAATAGACGTACTTGCTAAATTCTAGAGATGCACTGAGAACCCAAAGAAGCCATCATGTACCCTTACCTTAGGGGGTTTACAAGGGAGAGGCATATTTTAACCAAATCACTACAAAATAAAGCAGAAGGTGACAAGTCACTCATAGAAGTAGCACATGGTCACAGAAAGAGAGCTGAGATTTACAGAGACTGGGTATTCAGGAAGCTTCCTGAGGAAGTAACATTATAGGATACAAAAGATGAATATGAGTCAGTTAGGAAAAGAAGGTTCCATTGGGACAGAACAGCATTTGCAAAGGTCCTGTGGCAGGAGAACATGTGGCCGTCAGGAACAACCCTCTCTGCCCTGGTTGCTTAGTTCAGATGGTGAGCGTGCGGCAAGTGAGGTCAGGAAGTCGGTAGGGGTCAGTCACAGGGGCGTATATGCCAGGAAAATTAATTTAGCCTTTAGTCTTACTAAAAATAAAAGGAAAGCCATGGAATGGTATAATTCAAAGACAGAGGAATAATCACACGGTTGTTTTTAAACTGTCCATCTCCACGCCGTTTATTCAGCTCTGGTTTGCCTGCTTCAGAGGGTGGCCTTCTCAGAAAGCTCTCCTGTGAGGGAGAAGCAGCTGCAAAAAGGTTTGCAATTAATCCTCCATCCATACCATGCCACTGGGAAACTCATAAAATGGCACCTCTTCTTCCAGATGCTTTTCTTCCATTTCTGGCAAATTGTCCTAATATACCTATTTTGTTAGAGCAAAACTTTTTAGCACCATCTTTCAGAAATTTGTTATAATGAATATAAAATTCTGTGACATGTGTTTTTTTAAAAGAATTATTATTTATTTATTTCTATTTGTTATTTTTTTTAAATATGACCAGAGAGAGAGAGAGAGAGAGAGAGAGAGAGAGAGAAAGGGAAAGGGAGAAAGCAAGTCAAGTCTGGACTCAAACCATGGTCAACCATGTGGGGATCCAGCACCCCCAACCACCATGCCATTGGCGGCTCCAAAATTCTGTGACATTTGCAATTTAACTGGTGCTCTCTTAGATGCTATACCTTTGTGTAGCCCATAATCAGGACAACCACACTCAGTGACCATGCATCTCCAAAGACCAAAAGGAAAGAAGAAAAATAACCATTTTTCCCTTAAAGTAAGATAACATATTGTGGAAAATATAATGAGATGTATTTTCAGTCTTCTAAGGCCTATTTGTTTTAAAATACCAGATGGTGAGAGAGAGAGAGAAAGAAAGAAAGAAAGAAAGGAAGGAAGGATAGAACCCCAAAGAGAGTCTGGTCACATAGCAATTCTCTCTCCCATCAGGATCCTGGGCACATGTATTCACCCAACATGTTTGGGGCAGAGATTCAAACCCTGGTAGGCCACCTGGGATCCAGCTTCCTCCACACATTACTGAACCACTGTGCTACAGACTGGCCCCTTCTCAGGGTTTATTACAAACGAGGCGAATTTCTCAGTGCTTACCTGTGCTGCCTGGGTTCCCAGGGGAGGAATAAGGGGTTCCAAATGGCAGAAAGAGGAGTCGTGTGGGGAACAAGGACTAACAAGAGTTTACGCTAAAAAAGGACACATCTTTAAGATCTGGGGTACAAAGAGGAGACCAGGAGCCACACTGCAGCTCACCCAAAGGCCTCCTGACTGAGTGCCAGCTGGCACGAGAGCACCCCATGAAGGCATGGAATGTCACAGGTGGGGAGAAGGAAGAAAGATGAGCCACGTGAGGTCCCAACCTGATAAAATTGGAAGACGTATTCTCTATAACGTTGTCTGGATGGTTTTTGTCTTACTTTAACATTTTCCTTTCAACCATAAATCTGTCTAAGTTTAAATTCAGTAAGAATAGTTTTCAAATATTCTATCAAGTAGCAACAAAATCCATATATATGTTTATATGATAGAGCATCCTAGAAATTGATATACACACTGACCTCAAGATCCAATTGCTCTCTTATATTCTTTACTTTTTTTTTTTTTCCCTAAAATGAGAAGCATCACCCTCACCCTCATCTATCTTCTGGAAGATTCTGAGAAAAATACAAAGAGAATGTGCTGTGGTCCTTTCCCATCCTGGTCTCTATCATACTATCTCAAGCCCTTATCCTCTGACCCTAGCACCCCAGGTCTTACAGGAAACCGCAATTCCAACAGAGCAGAGCCTGGGAAGCCAGAGCACTTACTGCTCTCCGGATGGAAGATGAGCTGGTTCCTTCGTCCTCTTCCCCGTCGGGCTCCTGGTCTTCGTTGTCAGTCCAAGAGGACACGTCCTCTACCGAGCTGGTCAGTTCAGGCAAACTTTTAGATGTTAACCTGAGGAGGTCCTCTGCAGAGCTTTCCTATGGGACACAATTAAAGGCCCATCAATTATCCCTGGTGCCAACCAGTTCCTGAAGGCAACCTGGCAGGGTTGAGCTCCCAGTCCAAAGGCTCTACGGAATCTCTGTTCTTTCTTTTTTTAAGAGATTTTTGCCTTAGGGCATGTGTGCTTGCTGGAGAGACAGAGACAGTGAGAGGAAAAGTGAGAAATCACCCCTCAGGGGGAATGGCCATGCCGCAATCCCTCCTTCTCCATTCTTCTCCTGGGATCTTGGGCACACACGCACACGTGCCCAGTGTGAGTTTCAAGCCACCAGGTCTGGGATTCCAACCACATCGGCCATGTGAGAGTCCAGTGACATAACGATGACATAGCTATGGCATCTGCTGGTCCAGAACATCTGTTCTGCATCTGCAAGTTCACCACAATGTCAGCGGTGGGGGACCCACCTTAAACCTAAACCATTTCTTCCCCCTGAGTGAAATGTGATGCTTAGGTCAGTGTTACTATGGGCAATCCAAGTTCTAGGAACTTCAGATCCTTCGATGGCCTCTGTTGTGTTGCTTTTGGGATATGGTCTAAGTCCCTTTGTGGGCAGGCCAGCATCATAAAGGATTTCGCCTCTGCCGGGCTCTCCAAGCTCATCTCTTCCCCACTCTCTACTCCACTCCAGGCTTTCCATTCAAGTCCTATTGCCCTGCAAATTCTCTAGTCTCCCCCTTGCCCCACCACCTCTCTACCAATATCTCCCTCTGCTTAGATGACCTCTCCTTTCCTGACTGTGGCCTTCCTGGGTCATCTCAGGGGGGCATTACACTTGTCCCTCCTTGTTTCTCTAATGTCCCTGACTGTTCCTTTGATGTCCCCACAGTATATTTCTAACTTGGTATATCTTGCCTGCTTATCCAAGAGTTCTTCCAACCTAACACCATTTCTACTCAATGCTGTGTGCCCATGCCTGGTACTGAGCTCAAATATCCAATGCATTCTCCTCCCCTTTGCTCATTTTTCTAGCATATGCTCATTAGAAAGAGATTAGATTGTTTACTAAATCAAAATGCCAAGGTGGATAACTAGTATGTATTTTCAACGGAAGCAGCCCTTGAACAACTTTCAAAGGTCAACAAAATTACATGGAATTCGACTCTATTAAAGATTAGACCCTAAAGGAGGCTTCATCAACACATTCCTTTGTTCCTGTGCACAGACAAGCTCAGAGTAGGTTGTGGGATGCAGGTGAGGTCGTCAAGGCCTTGGGACAATCCCAACTGTACATGGGAAACACACAGAAGCCAGAGTTCCCCTAGGAAGTGCCGCAGCCCATAAGCCTGGGGAGCAGGGAGGCCAGGCCTACAGAGCCAGCCTAAGGATGGCAAAAGGAGAAATGTCTTTTCTCCTCATTCTGCCACACCAGCTGTTTCTACAAGGAAGGAAACATGTAGAAAGCTGTAATCGTTCTATTGCATGAGAGTTGACAGAAAAAGGATATAAAGAAATTCTCATCCTAAACATTTGACTTTGCAAACTATTGTGAATTGGTACCTAATAACAGTGACATTTCTTTCAGTCTGACGCCAGTGGTACCTTCAAGGCATCTGAAGATAACTCTCGGCCCCCAAGCCGCTGGGTCCAGAACTCAAACCACAGAGTGGACCATGTGGATCCGTGCCTAACCACCATACACTCTACTCAGGTAAAAGCAGGCTACAATAATACGTGCTAGCTGTGGTGCCAGTAACTATGCAGCCATAAGCAAATGTGGTAATACACAACAACCCCGAAGGCAAATATTTCTCCTGTGCTCTTGTGACCAGCCGTGCTGACCAGGACCTACTTATTTTTCTTTTTAAAGAGAGATTTTTGTGGCTTCCGGCTTTCAATTCCTGCAGGAGACATGTAGGCCTCAGATTCTCTACTGTCTCTTGGCTGTTTGAAGAGTCTAACCCAAACATGGATATCCGACCAAATCATACAATTTATATCAATAATATGAACGACAAAATTAAAAAAGAAGAATTGAAGAGATCCCTGTATGTGCTTTTTTCTCAGCCTGGCCATGGGGTAGATAATGTGGCTTTAAAGATCACGAAGATGAGGGAGCAGGCCTCTGTTATATTTAAGGAATTGAGCTCATCCATGAACGCTTTGAGACAGTTATAAGGGTTTCCTCTTCATGGTAAACCAATGCGAACCCAGTATGCAAAAACAGACTCCGATATAATATCTAAAATGTGTAGCACTTTTGCTGACAAAGAGAAGAAAAAAGAAAAGAAAAAAGCCAAAACTGTGGAACAGGCTGTCACAACCGCAAACCAAAAACCTGGCCAGGGAATACCAAATTCAATCAATACCCAAGGAAATTCAACACCAAATCCTCAGGTTCCTGATTACCCTCCAAACTTTATTTTGTTCCTTAATAATTTACCAGAAGAGACTAACGAGATGATGTTATCCTTGCTGTTTAATCAGTTCCCTGGCTTCAAGGAAGTACGTTTGGTACCTGGGAGGCACGACATTGCTTTTGTTGAATTTGAGAACGCTGGGCAGGCTGGAGCTGCCAGGGATGCTTTTCAAGGATTTAAGATCACACCATCGCATGCTATGAAGATCACCAGCTTTCCAAGAGGGAATAAATACTGCACAATATGATTCCTACCAATTTAGAAATAATGCATTACAGAGAATGTTATCAATTTTTTTAAAAAAAAAAACCTTTATAACCAAGTTTCTAGCCTTCTTTTCCCAATTCCCCTAGACTTCATCTTCAAATGCTGTCACTTTCATGACCAAAGGCTTAACAATTATACTTTGAAAACCCAGGCCCTCTGTTAATGCACCAAAGGAATTTTTTTTTAGGAGGGGAGAGGTTTTTGCTATAGGGCACATTGTGCTCATCAGAGAAACAGAGAGATAGAAAGTGAGAAATCACCCCCCTGGGGGGGGATGGCTACACTGCAATCCCTTCTCCTCTATTCTCCTGGGATCTTGGGCACACAGGCACATGTACCCGGTGTGAGTTTTAAGCTGCCGGGTCTGGGACTTGAACTATGGTTGACTACATGGGAGTCCAGTGATGTAACTATTAAGTCATCTGTTGGTCCTAATTAGGGCCCTTTTGATCGTGTTTAATCTTCCATTCCTTGAGGTAGGTGCTGATTCTCACTGTACACAGGAGAAAACTGCACTTTAGAGAGAGATTACGACTGGCCCAGGATATAAATGGCTTCTTGTTTTCATTGTTAAAAGTGAGTGTATGAGTGAGTGAGTGCGAGAGGGAGGGAGGGAGCAGACCCCCACTGGGGGGCATGGTCATGCTGCAATCCTTTCTCCTCCTTCTTGCGCATCAGGATCCTGGGCACACACACTTGTGTCTAATGTACTTTTCAAGCCGGGGAGGTCTGGATTCAAACAGCAGTTGACCACATGGGATCGGGCTCCCTCCACATAGCACTGGGCTGGTCCCAGTCCCAGTTACATAGATTTTAAAGTGCCATGCTGTCACATGAAGCCCAGGTGGGACTATCCTCTCTTCTGTGTTTGAGTCCTTTTAAAAGAAAACATGTGTGCACGTGTGTGTGCACACGCACACACACATGTGCTCCTGGCTGAAAAGACCCAACACGTGATGGACAGAACTACTGATGATGTTCCAAAAAATTTATCTTCTTTTTCTTCTCTACTTTTTTTTTATGGTTTTAATACATTAGCTGTAATAAATGCATCTGACTTTTAAATAAAAACTGAGAGAAAAAAAAAGAAAAAAATAAAGCCTGCAAGAGAATCTGTATTACTTCTAGGAATACCAGACCAAACTTGGATTTCTGAATTGGACAGGAACTTTCTAAGCTCATAGAATAGCACACGACATGTCTGTGTGGAAACATGAGCCATCTTCTCCCCAAGAAAGTGAGTGCTGTACTTCCAAAACAATGTCTGAAAGTTCTGTGACAAGGTGATTATTATCACTAATACCAATAATTTACATTTTTTCTTTTATTATCACTAATACCAATAATTTACATTTTCTCTTCACATATTTGCCACAGGGTACATGCACTTGCTGGAGAGAGACAGAGAGAGTGAGTGAGAGAAAGCGAGAGTGAGAAATCACCTCCCAGGGAGGTGGCCACACCACAATCCCTTTTCCATTTTTGTCTCAGTCATTTTGGACATGCATGCACACATGCCTGATGTGTTTCTCAAATCATGAGGTCCAGGACTCAAACTGTAGTTGGTCATATGGGATCCAGCCACCTTAACCACCATACCACCTGATTGGCCCAATAATTCACGTTTTTATTATTCTTTTTATTCAGCAAGTCAAAAGCTCTTCCCTCCACTTTCAAATATGGAGACAGAAATAAAGCCTGTGAATTATTTGCTTTTATTGGATAGAGAAGAGGGACACATAGCAAGATGCCGCGGTTGACCCCTTTTCTCCTACGTGGATGAGCAGCTTGGTGGTGCAGCTGGCTCGAGAAGCAGCAGCAGCAGCTGCTGTGGCACCTCACTGCCCAGCTGGAGATGGAGCTCATGGAAGCAGCAAAGGCATTATTCCGCTGTGGTCTGGGTCAGCTTTGGGACTACGGCTCAGTACGGATGCCAGTGCCCAGTGGGTTGAGACCTAGAATGGACACCCATTCTCTGGCTCTAGAATATGCTGGTTGGCCCTGCACAGAATCCAGCAGGTGGCCCTAAAAGTCAAGCCCTGACAGAAACAAATGATTTTTTTTTTTTTTTTTTGCTATAGGGTGCCTACACTTGGTGGAGAGACAGAGAGAGACACAAAGAGACAGAAAATGAGAAATCAACACCCCCCCCCCCCAGGGGGATGGCCACATTGCAATCCCTTCTCCTCCATTCTCCTCTTGGGATTTTGGGAATGCACACAAATGTGCCTGGCGTAAGTTTTAAGTCACCAGGTCCAGGACTTGAACCGTGGTCGACTCTGTGGGAATCCAGTGATGTAACCATTTCGCCATCTGCTGGTTCCCCCGTGATCTTTTTCTACTACCATTGGATCTGGTGTCCTTCATATCTTATGTGCTTAGGTAGCAGTTTGGTGTACGTGAAGAAATATAAACCTTGGATCTGGCGAAAACCTGCTTCTGCCTATCTACTGCAGGTGTGACCCTGGAGCAAGTTAATTAATGATTAGATTTTTTTTCCAGAGGATGTGTGCACTCACTAAAGAGAGACAGACAGTGAAAGAGATGGAGAATGAAAAAGCACCCCCCCCTCCCATGGGGCATGGTCATGCTCAATCCCTTCTCCCCATTTCCCCATCCTGTCAAGGTCCTGAGCATGCATGCACACAAGCCTAGTGTGTTTCTCAAGCTGGATTTGAACCACAGTCAGCCATGTGGAATCCAGCTCTCTTACCCATGGGGCTGATTCTAATGAATAGGTTTTAATTCTGTCTATAGAAAGAGCTAATACCTGCCTCACGGGTCTTTTATTTTTTGGAGAGGTTTGTGCTATAGGGTGCGTGCACTCACCAGAAAGACAGAGAGAGACAGAAAGCGAGAAATTAACCCCTGGGGGGATGGCCACGCCACAATCCTTTCTCTCCATTCTACTCTCGGGATCTTGGGCACACACGCACACACGCCTGGTGTGAGTTTTAAGCCCCCGGGTCTGGGACTCAAACTGCAGTCGACTACATGGGAGTCCAGTGACATAGCCATTACGCTAACTGCTGGTCCCTTTTTAAATTTTTTTAAAGCACTATGAAGATAATAGGTAAAAAAGCATCTGGTCCCCGTGGGCACCTGCTACATACAGTGTCCTTTAGGTTGGTGCGTTCTATCAGCAGGCCTCACCCAGAAACTCATTTTCAGAATCCTCAGTATGCCCACAAATGATCAGGAGTGGCCCGTTTCCATTGTTTACCTCAGGTTTTCTCGGGGTATGTTTGTAGATACTGGCCTGACAAGGGCCAAACTAGCAGGAGAACGAAGGCGGCACAGGAATGAAGGTTTGGTGGCTTCTCAGTGTTTCAGCTAAGATCAAGTGTAGAAATGAGGTGTGGTGGCACCTCAGGTAACTAACGCCTATGCAAAAGCCCGTGTTCTTCGGCCTCGAGGGTGGGAGGAGGGCTGCACAAACAAAGGTGTGCTCTCTGCACACACAGGCCCCCATGTGTGTAGGACTGATAGTGCTTTTGGACCCCAGTGCACCTGGCAAACCAGCATCTGTTTCTCCTCCCGCTGCAGCATTTTCCTGCTTGTTGAATTCACCAGACTGAGCAGAACAGCCCGGATTCTGCTCTCCTTCCTGATTCCCACTACAGGGATGCATCCAGCCCACAGGCAGAAATGCTGGTGCAGGCAGGAAGGGGCTCAGTGCATGTAAGAGGACCCCAGTGCACCCCCTGGGACTCTGGGAGGGGAGGAAAGGCCCCTGGAATGGAGAATGGTCTCATTTCCCACTGCCAGGGACTCAGGTGCCTCCTCTTCCTGCCTAGTCTTCACCAAGTCTTGACAGATTTCTTTTTGGCTGACTCAGAGTCTGGGTCGAGGTATGGGGTTGAAAGGTGTACTGGGAGGAAAGCAGGAGTTTCCATGTTTTTATTTAACCTGTTTGATAAATACTCCAAAAATGGCCAATAGAGCTAGCTTTCTTTTTCTTTCTTTCTTTCTTTCTTTCTTTCTTTCTTTCTTTCTTTCTTTCTTTCTTTCTTTCTTTCTTTCTTTCGTTCTTTCTTTCATTCCTTCCTTACTCACCAGAAAGACAGAGACAGAGAGACAGAAAGCCTTCCTTCCTTCCTTCCTTCCTCCCTTCCCTCCTTCCTTCCTTCCTTCCTTCCTTCCTTTCTTTCTTTTTGGAGAGGTTTTTGCTATAGGGCGTGCACTCACCAGAAAGACAGAGACAGAGAGACAGAAAGCAAGAAATCACCCCCGGGGGGGATGGTCACACTGCAATCCCTTCTCCGCTCAGAATCTTGGGCATGTACACACATGCCTGGCGTGAGTTTAAGCCGCCGGGTCCAGGAATCTAACAGTGGTCAACTACATGGGAGTCCCGTGACATAGCCATTATGCCAACTGCTAGTACCCCAATAGAGCTTTCTTAGATGGGAATTATATAAAAGCCACAGATGCCAGGGTCAAAGACGACAGCAGGGATAATGGAAAACGAACGATCCACACTGGCAAGAGGGCAGGGTTGCTGTGGCCTTGGCCTTGTACTGGTGCTTCTCTGCCAGAATCAAGAGGATTCTGCCACTTTACTAGGCATGTGGACTCTCAGTCTCAGCAAAAGCACAGATGACAGATCAGTCATCAGAGAGGTCAACGTCACCTATTCTTCATCATAGTTGTCGAGACCTGCAGCCCTTTCTCAGGCTGGGAAAGCAGAGGCTGGGGGCCCAGAACACAGGCCCTGCATGAACACACTGAGGATTGTGGGGTGGTGGTGGAAGAAGCCCCACCCTGAGCCCAGAGCCCATGCAGAGAGAATCAGGAAGATGAGGTGACAGAAAGACAGGGACCAATAGCAGGCTGTGCAATAGCAGCCCAGGCCCCGTACCTGCTGAAGGCAACCCAGTATCCAGCCATGAACACTCTGCTCAATAGCTCAGTGGTAAATCTGGGGAGGAAAAACGGGAGGAGGAGGACTGGGGATGCAGGACTCACAGGCTTCCTTCAGTTCCAGCATTCCGTGAGGCCCCAAATGGGAATCAGGTCCATGACCAGTCCCTGGGACCCAAGCCTGCCTTCGCCCCGTACCTGCTGAAGGCAACCCAGTATCCAGCCATGAACACTCTGCTCAATAGCTCAGTGGTAAATCTGGGGAGGAAAAACGGGAGGAGGAGGACTGGGGATGCAGGACTCACAGGCTTCCTTCAGTTCCAGCATTCCGTGAGGCCCCAAATGGGAATCAGGTCCATGACCAGTCCCTGGGACCCAAGCCTGCCTTCCTTAGAGAGAGAAGTCCCTGGGACCCAAGCCTGCCTTCCTTCAGAGAGAGAGAGAGAAAGAGAGAGAGAGAGAGGGAGGGAGGGAGGGAGGGAGGGAGGGAGACAGAGGCGTGAGGGATGGACAGTGGGAGGAACACCCTCCATGGGTCTGGTCATGCCATGATCCCCTTCCTCCAGTCCTGCAGCCTATCGGTTTTGGGCACTTGTGCATGTGCTTGGCTTTCTTCAGGCTGACCCAGCTGGGAACTTGAACTACAGCTGCCACGGGGAATTTGGCTTCTACTGAGCAGCACGTTGTCATAAACCACAGAACTGCCTTTACCCTACCATTCTTTTTGTTGCTGTTGTTGTTTTTAATAATTTGCTATAGGGTACATGAACTTACAGGAGAAAGAGAGAGACAGGGAAAGTGAGAATATACCCCTCAGGGGTTTATTGCATGCTCCAATCCCTTCTCCATTCTGCTCTTTGGATTTGGGGCATGCATGCGTATGCACCCAGCATGGTTTTTAAGCCACTGCATCTAGGACTCAAATCATGCAGTAAGCCATGTGTGATCCAGCTACTTTAACTACCATGCCACTGGTTGGCTTCCCTTATTTTACTGTTCTTAACTTACTATCCTCATTTTTTCCTTGGTTGTACCATTTCTTTTCTACTTCCTTGCCTATAAAGTTTTTTTTTTTTTTTTTTTTTTTGAGACATTTTTGCTATAGGTGTGTGTGCTCACCAGAAAGACACAGAGAGGCAGAAAACAAGAAATCATCCTTCAGGGGGGATGGCTATGCTGCAATCCCTTCTCCTCCATTCTCCTCTTGGGATCTTGGGCACACACACACCCACACACACACACACCTGGCATGAGTTTAAGCCATTGAGTCTGGGACTCAAACCATGGTCAACTACATGGGAGTCCAGTGACATAGCCATTATGCCAGCTGCTGGTCCCAGTCTATAAAGAATCTTAAAGGAAAGCAAAATAATTAAATGCACTTCAGCTAAGGGGCTCCGTGTGGGCTCGCTCTGTAGAATCTTGGCTCTCTGAATGGCCCTAGGTGAATGCACAAGTGCACACACACGTTTGTGTGTGGCATAGAGAGGGCTCACGTCCAAATTCACCACCACCATTACAAATATGAAAAGCCAAGACTACCTACCTTGCTGGCCACCACCAGCTGCACCATTCCAGTGGCTGAGCGAAGAATGGCCACAGCTTCCTCGTGGGAGAGCCCGACCAGTAAGTGACCATTGATTACCAGCAGCTCATCTCCTAAGGACAGTCTGCCATCCCTAAGGAAACGGAGATGGGAAACAAATCCCTTGTCAAGACATTCTGGGTCTGAGAAGGGACATTTTCTTGGAGCTAGGGAAGGTCATGAGAAGGGACAGTTAAAACTGGGCTAAGGAGGAAGCAGGGATGACCAGAGACAGCGAGGATGGAGACTGTCTCCTTCATGTCCAGATGCCCACTACGGGAGTGAAAAGCTCCTGGATTTCAGTGGTGGTTAAGCAATAAACATATTCTGAAGCTGCCAATGTGCCACGCATCAGTGTTAACAAAACTCCATCCAGGTGGGGAGGGCATGGGTTTTAGGAGAGTCATGTCATTCTTTTCTCACTCCTACCTGCCATTCTGCTCTGACGGCTCACATCAGCACAGGGCTGAGTCACTGAGCTTCGCCCCTACTCACTGAGAGTATCCTAAGCCTACCAGGACTCTTTTCCTTTCCCACTGCTCCCTTCTCCTCGTAAGTGCCAGAGTCCTGTCCAGATTTCCTCTGGGGGACCTGTGCTTGAGCTCTAGGGCATGAGTTCGTACCTGCACCCCTCCCCCCATGCAGTTCCAGGACTTTGAGGATAAAGTGTAGTTTATATTTTTGTGTCCATACAGCCAAGCTTCAATAAGCAGAATGATAAAAAACAAACAAAAGCAAAAAACCAAACCAATAAACAAAACCCTGAACAAATAAGCTACTCAAGTTGCTGCTGTTGTAGGTATTAGAGCTGGGCTACAAACATTCTCTGCTTATCACCTTTCAGTGAAACTCTGGCCTCCTTGAGCTTCCTTCCCACTGGGCTGGGAGGAGACTCAGTGTGACTGGGACTGCCTCCCCAGGGTGGGAGAGGGCTCAGGGCGGCATGTCATGCCACAGCATTGGGCAGGCCCCTTTGATTACAGAGGGTCAGCAGTCCAGTGGTTTCCAGTTGAGTTGCCAATGGGCTGGTCTCCCATGATCCCAAATGAGCCAGAGATCACCAACTACGGAATAGGAAATCTGGTGAGCTAGAGGGACCCTGAGCCTAGAGTCTGTCATCCCCTCTAAAGGCTTCCCATCCCATGTATGTCTCCAATAT
This sequence comes from Tupaia belangeri chinensis, assembly GCF_000334495.1. NCBI lineage: Eukaryota > Metazoa > Chordata > Mammalia > Scandentia > Tupaiidae > Tupaia > Tupaia belangeri. The sequence goes on along the minus strand of NW_006159715.1, from coordinate 2,496,513 downwards.
GGCCAGATTCGCCCAACTCCATTATCTCCAATCTGTAGACTCCCCCCACCCCACTTCCCTATTTCCTCTTTAATTCCATTTCTCTGATTCCCTGCTATTAACTAGAATGCCCCACTAGTGAGTCATAAACCTCAGAGGCAGGGAGAGACCTAACTCCAGGCTAAGAATGAAAAGAAAATGATGAGATTCTCTAGAATATCTTGAACAGAAAATAGATAAGCATAGTTCCACTAAAGCCGGTCTCTGGGCACAGGAATTCCTAACTGCCAACTTGCCAAGGAGAGCTAGAACCTAAGACCTAGGATTAATGGGACAATAGTCACCTGAGAAGAGTTCTCTAATGCATATATCATTGGGAAGTTTAGTAACGCCCTTCAGAGGAAAAATCATCTAAGGTCTTAATCCTTCAATAGTTACTTCCACCCAGATAACTGACAATTGCAGGTACTCTTATCTCCAGTTCGGTTCTTAGCATCCTACTCTCTAATCAGAGAACTGATGAACATAAAATCGTCGTTTGTGTCCTAGTCCTCTTCTCAGTTTTCAACTCTTCGGATTAACTACTTCTAGCTCCTTCAATGACATCTTATGGCACATATTTTTGAGTTCTCTCCCAAGCTTGGGCAGGTCAATCCTTCTCTGGTTCATACCCCCTTGGAATGAGGATTCCTGCACTGAACACCCAAATTCCAGACTAGATAATAACCTCCTTCATTGGGGAAGCTCATCCTTTATACATCTACTTAGTACATGTGTGCACATACAACATTCGAACACACTCCATGTGCCTGCACATGGCAGACGCCCTATGCACATGGAAGCAATTAGCTTGCAGGAAAGGAGCATGCCTGGTATTTTGGGATAGAAACATCCCTTGAACTCAAAATAAGCTCATTTTTTGCACATGCTTGAGCTAAACACTGTCCCTTCTCCCTATTTCAGATAATTCTTTAGACTAAAAGAGAAGTTTTGAAGTATAAATTATTTTTAGGTCACAAAGAGGAAAGTTCACACTTTATTTTTCTCCTTTCACATCTGCATGCCAGAGCCAAGCGTATCTAAGTGTGTGTGAAATCCTGATAGACCTGACAAGGGAAGCCCCAGCACATGAACTGTGGTCACGTTTAAAGCCAATCACTTTCTAAAGTTATTAGTCACAGTCTTGGGGAGTTAAGATGTCAGGAATGTGGTGTTCTAGTCAGTGGCACGGTCTTGATTAGTAACCCCATATTACCATAGTTGTTGCATCCCAAAAGCTAGGATAAGTAACATTCGCTTGGAGCTGAGACTGGACCAAGAAAGAAATGCAATCTTTCCTACACGGGTTGGAAGATCCCGCAGCATCGCCTGTAATTAGCCACTTCCTGTGCTCAGAGGTGTGTCTGATTAGAACTGCTCTGGCCTGACTTCTTTCTCTGCTCCAACATAATCTTTATGAACTGTAATTACCATGGCTTTGACCAAGTGGAAGAAGAGTATTAGCACCCCGGGGCGGAGGGGGGGGGAAGGGAGGGGAGGGGAAGAGGCAGAGGGATGGGGAGGGGTATCTAGGCACCTGT
>NW_006159715.1:2465625-2494916 GCF_000334495.1 Tupaia belangeri chinensis | reverse complement strand
GGAAGGGAGGGGAGGGGAAGAGGCAGAGAGATGGGGAGAGTTATCTAGTCACCTGTGAGCGGCACCTCCTTCCTTCACTTGAGTGACAACGATAGCGTGAGGTGAGCGCTTTGATCCTCGGCCTCCACTAACCTGAATTCCCAGCCCATCCGATTCTTTGAGCAGCTCCATCTTCCATATCCGGCCAACTTCCTCCTTGGAAGAAAAAGTGAGCACACCGTGAAGGATATGGAGAGACACTTGACATTGACACAGGAGAGCGGAGCTGTCACGTCAGGCCCAATATCCATCACTTGTCAATCGATGTTACAGAATCATCGCAGAAGAAAAAAGTTCCGTGGATTGGATCAAAGTCTCTGGCTGGCAGTGCTGTCCAATAGCACTTTCTGCGATAATTGAGATGGATTTCTGTGCCATCCAGTTTGGAGCCACATGCCAGGGGTGGCTATGGCATGTTTAAAATGTGATAAATGTGGTTAATGGCAACTGAAGAACTGAACTTTTAATTCCATGGACTCCTAATTAAATTTCAATAGCCCCCTGTGTCTAGTGTCTATGACAGTAAACAACATGGCAAGCGTGAACAGGACCAGGGTTCTGTTAGGTGAAGTTCTTTCTGCCCCTGTGTGTGTACACACGGGTTGTGTGAGCGTTGCCGTTACTTGTGCATGGGTATTAACTAAGAAAGGAAGATGAGAGGAAGGTGAAGGTCAGGTCTGGGTGCCTAGAGACTAGTTCGAACCCAGTTCTGCCATTTACAATTCATGAAAGTTGTTGAACACCTAAAACTCTCAGTTTGCTTGCCTTTCCAGTAGGAATAATCATTTAATACTTGGCAGGCTTATTGTTAGCATTAAATGAGATATTTATGAAAATAGGTAGCAGCTGACAACACCTAGTAGATACACAATCAATGCTGATAGGTAATCATATGTTACTTATATTGTGTGTGTGTGTGTGTAATATATGTTAAAAACATCAAATTGGATTTAATTTCAAACATCTTTAAAACATGTAAATGAGATCTTTGGTAGGAGAAACCAAAACAGAAACTTAATTGAAGAATTTGCTATTGACTACTACAGACATTGGTCTGCATACTCTTTAAATATATTGCAAAATGCTTTGAGTCCAGCTGCCATGGTGCAAGCAATAGGATGCTGCTGTGTGATTGCTGAGGCCACATGGGAGGCCCAGGTTTCGTTGCCAGCCCAACCTAAACAGGCTAGGGGCCTAGGCATGTACCTATGATCCTAGCTAACTGGAAGGTATGGGGAAACTCTGTCAAAAATAGCTGAATGGGCCGGCCTCATAGTGAAGCAGTTAAGTGCTATGGAGTGGGAGTCAGATCCTACATGGCTGACCATGGTTCAAATTCCAGTGCTGGCAGACTGAAAACCATGCCTGGCACATGTGCATGAATGCTCACCTCCTGATGGGATGGAGAAATGAAGGCAAAAGGATTGCAGGGTGACCGCAGCCCATTGAGGAGTACACACACATACTCTCTTGCTCTCTTTCTCTGGTGAGGGTAAACACCCTCTAGCAATTAAAAAAATTCTGTCACTCTTCCTGTCTTTTAAAAATAGCTAGTAAATGTCTCTAAGCCATCTGATCAGCTGGTAGTCTTTGCTTTGGTTTATCTTCCACTTGACTCCCTATTTCACTTCAAGGACACAAACATATGTTCTTGGCAAAATTGTTGAGTTCCCTTGGATCCTTAGCTGTTCAGAGAAATGAAACCAAAACCTTCAAAAGTGATTTATTTTGTGGGCTTCATTTAGGCTCACCCCTATAGTTCTTTTCAGCACTAGATATATGGGCATGGGTTATAATATACTCCTTAACATTTAAAACAAAAGCCATCTGCTTTTTTCATCCCTGTGAAGGTCCAATGGAACCATTACAAGCCAATATGGACAAAGTCATCAACCCCTAGGGGTAGGCAACCTGCCCATTCAAGCTGCTTGCAAAGGAGAAAGAATGTGAAGCATTTAGAAAATCTGAAATACACACTGTCAGAAAATAAAATGAAACTTTATGCAATAGTAAAGAAACAGATGTTGAACGATCACTGATGTGCAGCAATAGGAATGTCTGGGGAAATTATTACCGGTCAGAGACCTGCTAGATTCCACTTTTGCTAGTACAGCACTGCTTGATGGGGCTCCATAAGCCCAGCACATGCAGGGGTGCCAACTGCCTCCTCCAGCCACCGACTACAGACGGACGAAGGCTGTCTGGCCAAATGTAACTTCAGAAGTCACTGGCTCACCACAGTAGTTCATGAACTTGTCAACAATCCTTATTTCATCTAATCATCTCACTTTAGACTCCATGGGTTTTTTGGTTTGCTGCCTCTGACCTCTGGAATACCTTTTTCTTCCCCATTCAGAAACATCCTTCCTGGCCTTCAATGTCTCTCATCGCTCCACTACTTCCAAAAGGCCATCCTCGAGGACCAGTGTGACTGCCAAGAGGGCAGCTTTCAACACATGCACTACATGAGCCCTTACAGCCTGGCAGACACCACCGAAAGGAGCGGAGTCAGTGATGAGAGGATCAGGGGCTGTGCTAGCATGCTGGGTCTCCCATGCCAGCATACAGGATAGCCCTGTGGCTGCCTTCCTGGACCTCACGGCGCAGTAGAGAAACTAGAGCAAGGATGGGGCTTTTTCCATGGTATTCCATGACGCCCAGATTCTAGAAGATGAGACAGAGCCCCTCCCTCCTCCAGTTTAGAAAAGCTGTGAATCTCTTTCTTGAGTGCAACAGGGACTCCAGAAATATGAACATCCATTTGATTTTATCTCGAATGAGTAAAAACTCATCCACCCTAATATTTACACCATCATTCTTTTTCCCTTTACCCTCCTCTTAAACAGAACATGTAAGTATGGCTCACAGAGGGTGTGACAATACTATTTATTGGGTCACTGGGAAAGTCATGATGTATTTGCTCTATGCAAAAATGCATCATGACTTTCCTGATGACCTAATAGCTACATTCCTTAACTTTGTTTTTTTTAAGTTCATTTACTTATTTATTCCATATGGTGTGGGAACAGGCACCACCACCAACAGGGTCCTCATACTGCAATCCACCCCCAGCCTCAGCCAGCCTGGATCAATGATGTATGTGTGCGTGTGTGTGTGTGTGTGCAGGGAGGCCTGGAAATATAAACCCAAGACTTTCCACCTGGGTTCTGCATTACAGAGCACTGTGTTACTGCTGTGCCACTGTCTTGCCCTCCTTGTTGACTTTTCAATGCTTTTAAAAGTACAGCTAGCAACAAGGAACGTGCAAAACTATGCTTGTGGGAATGGAATAATGGCTCAAATATATACTTGACAAAAGAGTTAAATGCAGTTTTCATCAAGGGCACCCACATGCCCACTCCACACTCCTGCCCTCAGTCTAATACACACACACCTAGTTAAAGCAAAACACACATCTAATAAAAATGGCTTCAGAGGGTAGACCCGACCAATCTGTAATATAGCCTCTAAAAGTCAAGAAACAGATCATCTCTTTCACTTTCAGCCAATAAAATTTTTTCCCCAATATTTGAAAAGAAGAACTATAAGGGGAGTGTTCAAAGAAATCGATGCGGTATCCCTTCCCTAGAATTTCTGGATTATCTAACAAAGGGGGTCAGAGGAAGATACAGGAGACAGAAGTATCAAAAGGCAAATGTTGGTTTCAAGGGTACAGTTTGTCAGTATTAGATGTAACTGCCCACAGCAAAATCAATTTTCAGTTAAAAATAAAATCTGTCTCAAGTTTATTAGGCTCAAGCTGGTACTGGCCAAACCCCAACAGGTCAAAGTATTTACAGATGGTCACCAACTTGGGATGGTTTGACTTAATTTTTGACTTTACGATGGTGTGAGAGTTTTGTATTCAGTCGAAACCATACTTTGAGTACCCACACAATGATTATGTTTTTCACTTTCAGTACAGTATTCAATAAATTATGTGAGCTATTCAATATTTTATTATAAAATAGGCTTTTTAGGGGCTGGCAGATGGCATGGTGGTTTAGGTACTGGACTCTCACACGGCCAACCATGGTTTTAGGTCTGGACCTGATGGCTTGCTTTCTCACTTTCTGTCTTTCTCTCTCTTTCCATCTCTGTGGTCAAATTAAATAAATAATAATAATAATAAATGAAATAGGCTCTATCTTAGAGGATTTTGCCCAACAATAGCTTAATGTAAGTGTGCTACACTCAAGGTAGGCTAGGCCAAGCTATGATGTTCAATAGGACATGTACCTCACCCAACCTAAATGTACTAAATAGACTTTAATTTTTTAGAGAATTAAAATTTTATTTTAATTTTTAAAATTTATTTTTATTTTTTGCTATAGGGCACATGTGCTTGTCAGAGACACACAGAGACACAGAAAGCAAGAAATCACCCCCTGGGGGGATAGTCATGCCATAATTCCTTCTCCATTCTGCTCTCAGGGTTTTGGGCATGCACTCACACAGGCCTGGCATGAGTTTCAAGCCACCAGGTCTGGGACTCAAATTGCAGTCAGCCATATTGAAGTCCAGTGATGTAACATTACTACAACTGTAGGTACCTTGTGTGCATTTTTGACTTGCAATATTTTCAACTTATGATGAGTTTATTAGGACATAACCCCACTGTAAATCAAGAAGCATCTGCATAATCATCTGAAGAATATTTCCGACTGCCTCCTTACAATTCCACTTGGGCATCTAATATACACTTCAGTAGGGTCAAAACTGGACCCTTCCCCTTCTAATTCTGGCTTTCTTGTCTCAATGGGAGCAGCACTACCATTTACTCAAGCTCAGGATGACACCCAGAGCTCCGGACTTAACCTTCCACTTCATCTCCCACATTTGAATCATGAGCAAGATCTGCAGGCTTTATTTCCGAAAAAGATCCTGCATCCATCTACTTCTGCTCATCTTCCCCACTACCACCATGGTCAAGGCCACCAGCAATCTTTAGCTTGGGTTACCTCTGATCTAGTATCCCTTTTTTCTTTACTGCCTACAACTCATTATTCTCCATTTAGGGTGAAGTTTAAAAAACATACATTATAATGCACTCGATCCAACCTTCCCATGTCTCCCCACTGGACTGAGAATAAGGTCCAAACTCTTCCTGAAGACACACATGGCCCTTTGTAGTCTAGCCTGTCCACATCTCCTGAGTTACTTCCTAGTTCCCTGTTATTTCGCTCTTGGAGCCTTAAGGATGTTGCTTTTGCTAGTTCTTCCCTGGGTACATTCTGTCCTCAGATTTTGCAAGGCTGTTCTTTCTTTAAATTTTGTCTGAGGGTGCATGTGCTCACTGGAGGGAGGGAGGGAGAGAAAGAGAGAGAGGAAGAGAGAAAGAAGGAAAGCAAGAAAGTATCCCCCCATGGGGATGGTCACATCACAACCCCTTCTCCTCCATCTCTCCCTTCTTTCAGGATTTTGGGCATACACACACGTACCCTTCATGTTTTTCAAACTGTTGGATCCAAGACCTGAACTGTGTACTCAACTATATGCAATTCAGCTGCCTGAATCATCAGGCCCTGGGCTGGTCTGAACATCTTCTGAACACTCATTCAGTTAAACATTACCTCTTTAATGAGATCTCCTTTGCTGACACTCAAAATCAACCAGCCCCAACTTTACCCTGTTTTATTTTCATTTTACTTATTTTGCTTTATTTTTCTTATCACTGTCTGACATTCTGATTCATTTATTTGCTTATTTACTATTTGTGGTCTCTTATGCACTATAAATACCATGGGACAGAGATCGTGTCTACTTTGTTTACCAACAAATTCTCTAGCAACCATATAATGACAACAGTCCATAAATATCACTGAATTAGCAATACAGAATGTTTATACACTAATCTTCTCGTTCTTTGGCAGTCATTGAGGCTGATGTTCAGAGGCCCACTCTGGCCTAACCAATGGTGAAGTCAGTAGCAAATTGAACTGCAGTGCTGGAAGCCATATGGCTGACAGTGGTTTGGATCCTTGGGTGGGCTTGTAAACACACTGGACACATGCACATGTGCCCAAGATCCTGAGGAACTGGAGGGTTGGGGAAAGGGGACTGAGGCATAGCAAGATCCTACAGAGAAGGTTTCTCTAACTCTCATGTGCATGGACATAAACAGAATAAACATACTTAAAAGAGATCTCACTCAAATGGGAGACCTGTATGTTTGCCAATGTTCAATGAGTGAACACCGTCCAGTTGTAGCAACCACTGAGCTCTGAAAACAGACCCTGTCCAGACAGATGGTTCAGGCATTCGTTTCCTTTCATGTTCCCTTAAAGGGCAATGAGACTTTGTCAGTCTACTGAGAAAAAGCCAATCCACGAGAAGTTGAATGCTATGAACTCCTGTACTAATGTCAGAGTGTTACTCTTCCCTATAAACTGCTTGATATGTGGGAGTTCACACATGTGTCTCTTCGCTGAATCTAGTGAAGGGATTTACTTACCAAAATGGGGTGGTACTTAAAGGGAGCTGTCTCACAGCGCTTAAATGACCTAATTTCTGCTGGAACCAAAAATAAAATTTTACAACAGCATCTTTGCCCCAAACGTGAGAAGACACATCACCCAACTAGAATTTCACAGCAGCAAATGCTCTGGCACTGGTTACAAGCCTGTTCTGAGACTGTTTGCTTATCCCTGCTCATTTAGAATGATTGGTAAGCAGTGATGACATGAGTGACCATGATGTCAGAGCTGAAAGTCCCAAAGCCATTGGACCAAAATGCTCAGTTTCTAGGTGAGAAAACAGAAGCCCAGAGAAACTCTGGGGCAGCCTGAAGGCCAGAGTTGGGAATGGAAAGACTAGGACTGGGACTCGGTGTCCTATCTTCCAGGCCTCTTGTTCCAGATCACCTTCATTAAGGAATATCTACAGAGCACCTATGGGTGCAATGCACTGAGCTAGGACTGGTAACAGAAAGACAAATTAGGCTCTGCTTTTAAGCCTACTAGGGACACAAGTCAATGGTAATTGGAATATGTGGGGTCTAGGCATAGTGAGGGTAAACAGGGAGGACAATGTGGGAGTCCAGAGAGGAGATGTCCGATGGCATCCAGCAGGTATGTCACAGAGGCCTCCTACCAGAGGGTATCTCAGTGCTTAGTACCTCAGGAAAGGAAGAAGCTAAGTTACAGAGGGGAGGGAAGAAGACACTGGATTGAAAGAACAACACATGCAATGGCTCAGGGACAAGATGAGTATGACCTTTAAGAAAACCTGCAGCAAGTTCAGCTCAACCTGGGGAGGAAGAAAGTAGTGAAAAGCTGGATATCCTGGGTTGCTTCAGGGCAAGTCTGGTTGCCAAAAAGACAAAGCTATGGGGACCAGTAGATAGTGTAATGGTTATGTCATTAGACTACTACATAGTTGACCAAGGTTCGAGGCCTGGACCCAGCTGCTTGAATCTCACACAAGGTGTCTGCATGCATACCACAGATCCTGAGAGGAGAATGGAGAAGGTATTGTGGGATGGCCATCCCCTTTGTCTCTGCCTCTGTCTCTCCTGGTATACATGCCCTATAACAAAAACTCTACTAAAAAAAAAAAAGACAAAGCCATGGTGATAAGGCTGGAACTTTCTGCAGCAAGCCCCACTCTCCAGGGAGAGGAGAAGCATTGCAGTTTGAATTCACAGTTGATATTGCCTACGTGATGAACTTTCCACAAAAATCCCTGAAGTGTGGGATTTGGGGCACTTCAGGGTTGGTGAATTCATCTGTGTGTCAGGAGGCTGGTGCACCACAGCCATGGGAGCTGAAGCTCCTGTCCGCGGGCTACTTTTGGACCTCACCCTGTACCCCTTCAAATGGCTGTTTATTAGTATCCTGTGCCATGCTCTTTATTACATAGCAAACCCATAAACAAACAAACAAACAAAAAAGGAAGAAAAAATAAAGCAGTGAGAGATGTGGGCAGGGATCAGATAATGAGGGGCCTCAAATGACATGCTGTGGCATTTAGTTGTTAACCCTGAAGTCAAAGTGGACCCAACAAAAGGATTTTTGAAGTTACAGTGGGGTGTGTGTGTGTGTGTGTGTGTGTGTGAGAGAGAGAGAGAGAGAGAGAGAAGAGAGAGAGAGAGAGAGAGAGAAAGAGAGAGAGTTAAAGAGAGAGAGATTGATTGATTGATTGATTGACTGACTGATGGATGGTTGGATTCCCTTTCTGGAGAGGTCCTCTGGTTGCAGTGGGGACAGTGGGGCAATGAGGTGGCAGAGGCTATTCTTTTTTGTTTTTTTTTGGAGAGGTATTCACTATAGGGCGCGTGTGCTCGCCAGACAGACAGAGACATAGAGACAGAAAGCGAGAAATCACCTCCCAGGGGGGATGGTCACGCCGCAATCCCTTCTCCCCCATTCTCCTCTTGGGATCTTGGGCATGTACACACACGCGCCCAGCGTGAGTTTAAGCCACCGGGTCCAGGACGCGAACTGCGGTCGACTACGGGGGAGTCCAGCGACATAGCCATTACGCTAACTGCTGGTTCCCGGGCAGAGGCTATTCTGACTGCCCAGGTATAAAATGAAAGCCGCATAGCACTGACTGAAATGGGAGATCTTTAAAGGAGATTGGGTCGAGAGGACTTGGAGATAGACTGCACATGGTGTAAGGAGAACACAGCATGTCCTTCAACTCAAGGAGGACCAACTGTCCCAGTGTGTCTGGAATGGAATTCCCAGGACTTTCAGTATGAAACCAGGGCAAGTCCTGAGGAAATCAGGACAGTTGGTCTCCCCTATTGAATCTTAGGTTTCTGGCCTTGGACAGTTCTGTGGATGGTGAGATGTGGAACCCTAGAGTGGGTTTGGTGGTAGAGGAAAGGGATGCGTTGAGTTTTAGCATGGTGTGAAGTCTCCAATTTGGCAACATCCTGCAGGCAGTTGGTCTGAAGTGAGGGGGGGTGGGCTCAGAAGAGAGGTGAAGGTGTAGACGTGAATTGGGTACACATCACTACAGAGGAAGCAACAAGTTGACCCAGTAACTAGGGGGGCTTCCTACGAGAGGATCACCTTCGTGCTGCCTCTGTGTGATCAGGTAGCCAGGAGCACTGGGGAAATGTGAATCTACTGGTGGGTTTTCCCCAGGGAAACTGCAGATTCTGCTCTGGGGCAGGTTTCATGAGGTCTCTGGGGAACCACTAATGGAGAAGGCATTGGAAAAGGTCTGATACTGTACAGGGTGGATCTTGATGACTAGGGTAAGAACATGAATTCCCTATACACTTGCAAATGCCAGTTGTGAATAAACTTGTCTGCCTGGCAAATGCTAGAGATTCTTTTTTAAAATGTGATTATGCTTGCTTTATTCATTTTTACTAGGCAACATTCTGAAAATACACATTCTATATACACGTATTTGAAGAAACAGTCATCTTGGATGAATAATGATCACTGCTAGGAAGATGGTAAGGAATTCTCAATTCATTTCTAAAACTGCTTGTCCAGGTCCTAGGAGAGTCTTATGTTATAGAGGATGGACTCAATTTTCATATTTTAAAATTTTAATCCACTTGTATTCATACCATGTGTAAATATTTCATAGAAACATACTGCTTTAAAAAGAAGGTATTTGTTAAGAGGAAATAACTTTCTATTGCTCTGTTAAGGGAGAAGAGAATAAAAAAAACAAAGATTGAGGATTTATTTTAATGTGATATTTTTTTAGAACCCATATTAGTCTATGAAAAAGTACCTGACAAACAAAAATAGTCTGAATGGTCATAATAAGACCTTTCTGTAATTTATTGAGTCTTTGTAGATATATTAAATCATTAATAAAGTAAAAATGGAGCAACATTGACACGTCTAATCTCTCATTATTCAAATCAAATGAACTTTTTTCCCTAAAGGCTTAAGAGGTAAATAGCTGATTTCTTTGTATCTGGAAATTCCATTTTAGCATAACTTTGGTCTCAACTATGCTGGAATAAAAAATAAAAATTTACTCAATCCCAAGAACCTAAGCAATGTTTTGTGAAGGTCTATTGGTTCCAATCAGGGTGCCACAAGGATGTAGGGGAAAGCTGTGAGGATCTTCCTTTCACCGAATCCTCAATCCTGGGCAATCATTGAATAAAGACATTTCCGGGGTTGAAAAGGGTGCAAAAATATCTGTGCCTGAGAAGGTGTATGGTCCATTCTGACTCATCAAACCAAAAGTATCACCCAAGGCCAATAAGCAGTTTATGAATTTTGGGCAGTTATGAAAAATGTAAATTCTAGATGTCAAGTCTCTCTTTTCTATATGCATGTGGCTTTGTGGGTTGTGGGTACCCTCAAGGCAAGCATTCAAGGCTTTGTGTGTGTGTGTGTGTGTGTGTGTGTGTGTGTGTGTTTTGTCCTGTTATAGGGTGCATGCACTCACACATATGCGAGATAGTAGAATAGGTAAGAAAGCATCCCCATGGAGGTCTGGCAATGCGACAATCCTTCTCCGCTATCCTTTTGGGATTTGGGGCACACATATACATGTGCTTGGCATGTTTGTTTTTTATTTCTTAAGTTGCTGGGTTCTGGATTTGAACTGCTCAATTGGCCATGTAGAATCCAGTTGCCTTAACCACCACACCACTGGCTGGCCCAATTCAAGGTTCCCCCAACTCCCTTTTCATTTATACCTTCTTGGACATTTGCCCTTGAGGATACACAGCAAGCAAAGGAACTGTGATACGTGTAAATCTAATCAAGAAACCCAAGTATTTTTTTTTTTTTTCAGTGTGGTCACTGAAGGGAGGGAGGAAGGGAGGGAAGAGGGGAGAGAGAGAAAGAGTGATTGATTGAGAGGAGAAAGCACCGCCCCCACTCCCCCCAATGGGCATGGTCATCGCATAATCCTTCTTTTCCATTTCTATCTCCTTTCAGGATTCTGGGCGCACATGTACATGCACTTGGCATGTTTCTCAAGCTACTGGGTCCAGGACTCAAACTACAAGGTCAGGCTCTGGAAATTTAATTTTATGTTACTGTTTTTAATTCAGATGAGAAGATAGGTACTCTTCTTGAAAGTTTGGTGTTATTTACCCCGTCCCCCTTTTAAAGCCATTGTAAATTACTTTCACTGAATCCTAGGCCAAAAGAAAGCCTGTTCTTGGACTGTATGTGAAATTCAACAGCCTCTGGTACCTTAAACCTTCAATATCATGAAAAGAACCAAATACTCCCACACTTTTTTTTATGTTAGGCTTTCTGTGTACTCACAATCTAGTACTTGGGGAAAAAAGTTTTATGGAGTGGTCACTATGCACAATCATGCACATTACAATTTTTTTATTTAAAGAGAGATTTTGCTATAGGATGAGTGAGCTCACTGGAGAGACAGAGAAACAGAAAGCAAGAAATCACCACCACCCCCTCCCCGCCCAGGGTGGATGGCCACACTATAATCCCTTCTCCTCTTGGGATTTTGGGCATGCCTGCACATGCACCTGGTGTGAATTTTAAGCCAGGTCTGGGACTCAAACCATGATTGACTATGTGGGAGTCTAGTGATATAACCATTATGTCATCTGCTGATCCCAATATTTTTAGTGACCTTAATTTGGGGAGTGTTCATTATAATCTTTTTGTCCTTAATCCTTTTTGCAAGGCTCCATACAATTGGTAGGATTCTGTTGCTAGAGACACCAACTTTTTTTCTCATTAGTTTATAAATTCCACCTATAAATAATGCCTCCTCTGAATAAGTTTTTATGACGATCTCCCAGTCCCTCAAGTAAAGTACATGATCTTTTGAGCAAGGGGTTATCTGAATTCTTCTCAACCCATCACATAGATGGGCCACAATCGCAGAGATGTGCATGAAAGAGCCTTATTAGAGACCGTATCCACTCCCAGGGTACCATTTCTCAGCATGCAAAGCTGACTAGATACTTCCAATCCCATTTTCCATCTTATCCACTATTTCTTTCATCCCCAGAGGGTGTCTCCCAAATGGGATAATGAACAAGTCATCCCTACCTGGGAAGTCATTGCTTCCAGAGGAGCCATGGGACTATCTGCCAAGAGGATTCTTGGAATGAACATATTTACTCTAAAGAAACATAACTCTGATATGAGAAAATGTTGGTTATACTGGGGAAAAATGGTTTGAGACTACAAGCTCACCAATTACCATTCAGAATATACTACATCTGCTTTGCTTTTGGGTAAGACTGACCTTGACCATCACAGCTGGTTATCCTAGCATCAGAGATGTCTCTGATGCTTCTAAACTTCACTGGAATTCATTAATGTAATAACATGATCCCATAAAAATGTCACTAGTTTTGAATTAAAAATAAAAGCAGATGCTTCCCTGTATGTTGAATACTCTTCCTGGGTAATACTGGAGCTTGGATGTTTGTGCTATCAACTGCCACCAGGAATTCTTGGCCTTGAAGTAGCAATTCCACTGGTGACAGCGGTGATAAATAATGATGTAGCTCAAGTATTTTATCTGTGTCTCACATGAGTCTCAAATTTTACCACCAAAGGCTTGAATTTTCCACTTACAATCCCCTGAGAAGCTCTTTATTTAAGTAGGATAAAATAACTTGAACTCTGTTGTTGTTGTCATATTCTCTGATCATCTGCCTTAAAGAATGTGTTGGCTTCTAAATGCAGGCTCATCTTAGATATATTTTCTAAACCTTAAAGACAACTTCAAACAATGGTTCTTTAAAATCTCCGGTTCTACAATGGAACCAAACCTTACCCGTGCAAGGCAGTCACTTGACTGGAAGTCAGTCTTTCCAGCTTTTGAAAAGCGGTGTTTGTCATTACTTGTGGTCAGAGCAGCATCAGTCTTTGGAATTTTATGCTCTGTCCCTCTGTCCACTTCTGACCTCTCTACATGAGGTCCTGTCTCCTTGAGAGAATCTGGGCCATTTTCGAGCTCTGAGGCATGGCCATTTCCAAGTTCAGGGTCTGGGCCATTCTCCAGCTCAGAGCTGGGGTCATTATTCAGCTCACAGCCAGCACTGCCCTTGGACTCTTCAGTGACTCTGTTGGGAGAAGGCCTGGAAATGACCCCAAACTTTCTTGTTCTTTTCCCCTTTTTCGCAGTTCGGTCACTTGGCTCCAAGGTGGGCGTCTCTCCGGGTTCCGAGCTGTTGCTACTGTTGCCATTATAAGTAGAATGGGCTTTGTGCTTAAAGCGACGCAGCATGATCAGGTAGATAAAGCCGCCATTCCAACACTGCTCAGCCAGGTAACTGCAACAAACAGAGAGGTGCCGGTTAGAACCTCAAACATCCTCACTAAGGCCAGCTGCAGCATCCTAGTGGACACACCACTTTCTACAATCCAGAAACCACATGGTAAGGTCCATGTTTGCATCCTGTGGCCTCCCTGTACATGCAGGGCCTGCTCATACCCATGACTCTGGCTGGCTGGGAATAGATTGTGGCATGAAAACCCTGGTGTAAGGTGCTTTTTTCTCTCTGTATCTCTCTCTCATGATATAAATAAATGAATGAACTTAACGCCCTCCCCCCAACACCCTCCTGAATATTATAGCAGGTATATGTATTCAATGGTCCACACAGGACCTAAGTGATTAAAAATTGAGCTGACAGAGTTAGATAGTGGTGCAGTGGAAATACAACTGGATCCACATGTGAAAGTACCTGGGTTCATATCCTAAGACCTGAGTATAAACACATGCCCGTGATCTGAGCCAGCTGAAACTGGGGTAGATGGGGGCATGAAGAACCTGTTGGGGTGTCTCTCTCTCTCTCTCTGTTGGTCAGTCTCTCTCTCACTTTCACTCAGGGAACAGATAAATGAATTCATTAAAAAAAAAATCTGGCTGACAGATTGAGGTATTAAGCTTCCTAAAGAGGCTAAGTATTCAATTCATTCTTTCAATTTATATAATCATTGATGCTGAAAATAACTAACTCTCCTTCTTCCCCAAATGAATAAAAAAATACTATGAACTAGAAATTACTAATGAAGCACCCTAGGGTTGGGAATCAGAAAAGGACTCTTCAATTAACAAAGCCAATCCTAACCTATCATTAGGAAGAGCAATAATCATTTCTCTCCATTCCCTCAAAATTATGCCAGACTCCCATCCACGTTTCTGATGTAATGCCACAAGTCCCCAGGGTAAATAAAGATCGGATAATGTGGACTGGGAGAAATGTGAAGTTCTGCTCTTAGGATAAACAAATCAACTGCACAACAGGAACCTCTGTCTTACAGAGGTTCAACTGAAAAAAGACACGGAGTAGGGGGTGGTGGGATGTTGGCCACTATCAAGATGCAACTGCGGAATAAGTGCTGGCAAGTGTATGCTGCGCTAAATGATATCAGGTTCCTTTCCTGGTGAGGGTCCTTGTCAGAGCTGTTGACAGTATGTGTGGAGTCATTTCCAGCACAAGAATCATTAAGAACGGCACTGACCAAATAGAAAACACATAGACATAGGGTGACCAGGGCAAACGGAACTGTTGGCTACTGTGTCATCCAAGAATAGGAAGGGACACTCAGCATGGAGAAGACACAGGGCAGGGTCGGGTTGTTGTTGCTGTTTTTCATATATTCGAGGGCTGGCAAATATTTGTAAGAAGGAAACAATGAGATAATGTATGTGACGCATGACGCCCAGTAACTGCTCTAGATCTTAATAACGAGAAAATAGAACATCAAATGAAGTGAATAATTAGTGGTATTCAGGTCCTGATGATTAAAGCTTTAGCGAAGAAAACAGTCAGGAAACCAGACTGGGCTGGACCCCTCTACTCATGCCAACTATGATAAAGAAACACAAATGCCTGATGAACCTAGGGAAATGCCTTCACACTGGCCTTGTGCCCATTCTACGCTTCACTGGTTCCCAAGCAAAGGGGATCAACAATCAAATCTTTCACAGATTGACCTGCTTCCTGTCATCATATGCACACAAAGAGAAGGCCAGGGGCTACGTTGCCTACGACTTCTTTAAGTGAAAAACAGAATCTTTCCACATATACCAAGCCAGTTGTTCTCCCTCCAGGTGCAATGTTACCTCTGAATAAGTGAGGCCTGCAGGCAAACAGAGGCTTCTATGATCTCATCACTGGGGAACATCAGACTTGAGAGCCAGGGCAGTCAGTAGGTGGGAAAGAAACCAAATCATAAAAGTCTCTCTTCTCATGATAAGCTTTGACTTGGGTACCAGGCACTGGCAGGGAGAGGGAGATGTGAGCAGCTGTGTTTGAAATACTAAATCCTGAACCAAAGGCCTATATTCCCCATACCTTACGGTCAGGCTAATGCAGTGACAGTGATGTCTAACCAAAGAAGAGAATAATTATACATTTTGCCATGGAGTAAAGTCAGCTAGAAAGAAAATACTCAAAAAACAACCAAACCTACTTTAGGTTGAGCATCCCTCATCCAAAAATGTAAAATACCAAATTTTACAAAATTCAAAAATCTTTCACAGATTGACCTGCTTCCTGTCATCATATGCACACAAAGAGAAGGCCAGGGGCTACGTTGCCTACGACTTCTTTAAGTGAAAAACAGAATCTTTCCACATATACCAAGCCAGTTGTTCTCCCTCCAGGTGCAATGTTACCTCTGAATAAGTGAGGCCTGCAGGCAAACAGAGGCTTCTATGATCTCATCACTGGGGAACATCAGACTTGAGAGCCAGGGCAGTCAGTAGGTGGGAAAGAAACCAAATCATAAAAGTCTCTCTTCTCATGATAAGCTTTGACTTGGGTACCAGGCACTGGCAGGGAGAGGGAGATGTGAGCAGCTGTGTTTGAAATACTAAATCCTGAACCAAAGGCCTATATTCCCCATACCTTACGGTCAGGCTAATGCAGTGACAGTGATGTCTAACCAAAGAAGAGAATAATTATACATTTTTGCCATGGAGTAAAGCCAGCTAGAAAGAAAATACTCAAAAAACAACCAAACCTACTTTAGGTTGAGCATCCCTCATCCAAAAATATAAAATACCAAATTTTACAAAATTCAAAACTGTTTTTAGCTCCAACCTGATGCCACTGTGGAAAATCCCACCTCATGTGATGGGTCATGATCAGAACACAGGCTCATGGTACATGGTTTATTCAGCATCCTGCAGGGAAAAAACACTCTCTCCATCCCCTTTAGCTGTGGTGTATCCTTTTAGGCATGCCTACATTCCCCTAAGCAAGGATGTCCACAAAGATTTTCATTATTTAAAATATTATATACAATTACCTTCTATGTTATATGTATATGTATAGGTGTATATAAAGTATAAATAAATCTCACGTTTAAAATGGAGACAGTGTTAGGAAGAGGGTGGAAGAAGTGGGAGAGTGTAAGGAAAGAAATTGAGGAATATAGAGAGGCAAGACATTTATGGGTCACAGAAATAGATTATTACCTGTTGATGATAATGTGTGTTGTATCCTCAACTGGACTGAAATGTATATTCATGTGGGGTAAATACAACTTACAAGGTGAGCAATGTATAATTTATAAAATAATTTTTTGAAATAATAAATTAATTAAAAGAAATTGGGGTTCCATCTCCAAGCTGTCACTATATATGTGCTAATATTCCAAAATCTTAAAAAAAATAAATAAAAGAAAATCCAAAATATTCTTTTGGCATTTTAGATAAGGTATACTCAACCTATAAAAACCTTCTTTGGGGACCAGCAGTTAGCATAATGGCTATGTCGCTGGACTCTCATGTAGTCGACCGCGGTTTGAGTCCTGGACCCGGTGGCTTAAACTCATGCTGGGCGCGTGTGCGTGCGTGCCCAAGATCCAGAGAGGAGAATGGAGGAGAAGAGATTGTGGCATGGCCATTCCCCCTGAGGGGTGATTTCTCACTTTCTGTCTCTCTGGTGAGTGCACGCGCCCTATAGCAAACACCTCTCCAAAAAAGAGAAAACAAACAACCAACCAACCAAAAAACCTTCTTTGACTTTGAGCTTCTACCCACATTCCCCCCCACCAAAGAAAAAAGGGTAGATACAATTTAGACCTCATGTCATTCTGTGAAATACTGTGGGACGAGGAGGCATGAACACCATCCACTGGAATCTAGAAAATGAAACTTAAACCTGGTTGTCAGCACAAGTTTTATTTAAATTTTATTTCTTTGAATTATGTATTTTTTCCTTTATACTGAAAAATTATTATTTTTAAAAAATTCATGATAGAGTGTATGAGAGAGAGACAAAGAGAGAGGAGGGGCACTCTGCATAGGATCTGTGTACAATCCCCTTTCCATGTTGGAAAGATGATTGTAAAGGTAGAAAATTCCAGGAGTAGGTAGCTAGGGTGTAAGGTTGGTTTCTCTTTCTCTATGTCCTTCCACTCTTTCTTCTTTCCTTTCTCTCTTCCTCCCTCCTCCTCCTCCTCTCTCTCTCTTTCTGACATACAGTGCATGCATGAGAAACACCCTTGACAATGTCTCATCAGACTCTCATCCCTTGCCCCAGCCCTCCAGTTCCTCAGGATCCTGGTGTTCATACATGTACTCAGAGTGCTTTCAGGCTCACCTGGGAACTTGAACCCAAGGTTGGCCAGGTGGCTTCTAGCCTTGCAGGTACACAGTTACATTCTTGTATGGTTTCTTTGGGCAAACCATTACTATTTAACACAGTCCAGATGTTCAGCTATTATGAGCATCTCCTACCACCCTACAGTGCAGGATAGTAACAACAGGACTAGGCTGAAAGTTGGACACCCAACGCCTCACTCTGCTTTGATCCAACTATGTAAATCCAGGGCAGTTATACCAGTTTTCAGTCAGCTGATGAATGGATAAACAAAACGTGGTAAATCCATACAATGCCATATTATTCCATAATGAAAAATAATGAGGGACCAGAAGTTAGCGTAATGGCTATGTCGCTGGACTCCCATGTAGTCGACCACGGTTCAAGTCCTGGACCCGGTGACTTAAACTCATGTTGGGTGTGTGTGCATGCATGCGTGCTCATGATACGGAAAGGAGAATGGAAGAGAAGGGATTGCAGCGTGGCCATCCCCCCTGGGGGGTGATTTCTCACTTTCTGTCTCTCTGTCTCTCTCTGTCTTTCTGGCGAGCACACGTGCCCTATAGCAAAAACCTCTCCAAAAAGAAAAAAAAGAAAAAGAAAAGTAATGAATGATACGCTACAGCATGGGAAACTTGGAAACATTATGCCAGGTTAAAGAAGCCAGACCACAAAAGACCGTATATGACTCCACTTACATGACACATCCAGAACATGTAATCTATACATAGAAAGTAGATTAGTGGTTTCCAGGGTGAAAAGCAATGGGAATTAGGACTAAGTGTTAAGAGGTTTAGAATTTGGGAAGGTGGGTAATGAAAATGTCCTGGAGTTAGGCAGTGGAGACGGTTGCAGAGCTAGTGCCTATGCCAAAACTCACTGAATTATATTCACTTTAAAATGGTCAGTTTTAGGGGTCCATGGTAGCACCGCAGTAACATAATGCTTTATAAGGCTCATGTCACAAGGGAAAGTTCCAGGTTCAAGTCCCGAGAGTTCCTTGAATGTGCTGCAGACGTACACATGTGTCTATAGTCCAGGGCTGGCTGAAGCTGAGAGTAGATAGCAGAAGAATAATCTTGTTGGGAGCAACTCTCTCTGTGTGTCTCACTCATAGGAAAAAGAAACAAACTTTTTAAAAATTATTATTTTTTTAAAAGGTTTTTGCTATAGGGTGTGTTTTTTAAAAGGTTTTTGCTATAGGGCGGCGCGTTCACTCGCCAGAAAGACAGAGACAGAGAGAGACAGGAAGTGAGAAATCACCCCCCCGGGGGGATGGCCACACTGCAATCCCTTCTCCTCCATTCTCCTCTCAGGATCTTGGGCACGCACACACACGCCTGGTGTGAGTTTAAGCCACCGGGTCTGGAATTTGAACCGCGGTTGACTACATGGGAGTTCAGCGGCATAGCCATTATGCTAACTGGTCCCTTTAAAACTATTTTTTAATTCATTACAGAGGATGTGCCCTTATATGTGTGTGTATGTGTGTGTGTGTGTGTGTGAGAGAGAGAGAGAGAGAGAGAGAGAGAGAGAGAAAAGAGAGAAAGGGAGCGGGAGAAAGAAAGAGGGGGTAGGGGAGTGTAGCGGGGGAGAGAGAGAAGAGCCCTTCATAGGGCCGGTCGTGCAGTAATCCCCTCCTCCAGTTCTCTAGCTGTTGGGTTTTGGGCACTTGTGCACATGCCAGGCGTGTCTCAGGCTGACTGGGCTGTGGATTCTAACTGTGTTGCCATGTAGGATCTGGCTCTTTTTTTTTTTTTTTTTTTGGAGAGATTTTCACTGTAAGGCGCGTGCGCTCGCCAGACAGACAGAGAGAGACATAGAGACAGAAAGCGAGAAATCACCCCCCAGAGGGGATGGTCACGCCCCAATCCCTTCTCCTCCATTCTCCTCTCGGGATCTTGGGCACGCACGCACATGCGCCCGGCGTGAGTTTTAAGCCACCGGGTCCGAGACGCGAACCGCGGTTGACTACGTGGGAGTCCAGTGACATAGCCATTACGCTAACTGTTGGTTCCCTAGGATCTGGCTCCTTTTAAACTGCACATTGCCATTGTGCCACAGAACTAGTCCAAGAAATAACTTTTAAAAAAATGGTGATCATGTTTCGATGAAAATAAAACCAGTAGTAAATATATTGGGTTGCCAGGAAATATGCATCATGACTTTCCCCAAAAAACCAATAATAATGCTGTACACATTTTGAGTTCCATCTTTGAGTAGGTGCTGTCTAGACACAATTTCCTTAAGAATTATCTTACGAAGAAACTACAGCTCAGAATCGTTAATGAGCTTGCTCAACCTCGCATTGCTACCAAGTCTATCTGATTCCACAGGCTGTGCCGTTCTCACTGTGCAATTCGCTCCTGAAATCATTATCAACCCTGTGCTTTAGTCTCCTCATCTGTAAAGTGAAGGTGTTTAGAAAAATCTTCTCTAAGCTGCTTTCACGTTTCAGGAATTGTGAATGTTGTATCTGTTCAAGTCCCAGGAAGAGTTCTGGGGATAAGACGAGCAAGCCATCTCAACAGTATGAATCCAGGGCCCAGGATAAAACATCAAACTGGAAAAATAGAATCATTCATTTATGTCCAAGTTGTCCTTGGTCTCTTGGGCATTTGCCATCACCCTGAAAAAGGTTTAGCCTGGAGAGGCAGTCCATTTAACACGGCTTTTGGGAGATTTACCTTTGTAGTACAACTCTGAATGACTTGGTAAGTTGGTGCAGAGACGTCCTTTTCAATAACCCAAAAGCTGAGGCATAGATTTGAAACACAAGCTCTCAAATAACTCCCCCTCTGTGCTCTCGCAGAAGTTCCAGGAACCTTAGAAGGTGCCCATGACTGATACAATTTTTACTTTTTCAGCAGGTCTATGTGCATCAAGATTACAAAGCAGGAATTTATCTTCAGCTCACACCATTTCCCTGTCCTCTTCTGGCTTCCTAGCAATAAATTAGACCCTGACAACGTAAAGGAACTGTGTGACAGGTTATTGTAGTCTTTCATGGACACTGACTTTTCTAAGGTCACCCTGAGACAAAAGGTAATGCATGAGTTACAGACACTGTAGCAAGCTGGTGGGCAGTGGACTTGTAGGAGGGGGTGACTTTCTTTGAAGTCTTCGAATCACCTTAAACACAATGCCCCCACTATCCTTCTGTATTTAAATGATTTCGTTAAAATCCCAACACCTTCCTAGCTAATTCATATAACTCTGTTTTTTTCTTCAGCAGGTTTTTAACTCTCTTTGTATTTTATGACTCATACAACACATAGAATTCTGGAAGTCGGACTTTTCAGCAAAGCAGACATTCCTACTTCATCTGAGCACGTCAGGTCCCCAGTATAGACAATAACAGAATAAACACTGACTGCCAAGGAATGTTGATAGGTGAGTTATCATGGCGGAGTCTGAGTGCTATCCAACAAGACTAGCCGCTCATCAGCACCTGTCTAACACACAGAAGGAACGGAGAACAAATGGTCTTGCCTATGATTTCCCTTCTCCTAAGCAGAGGAGGCTGAAACGGTGTTTGTGGTCCTATGAAAACCTGCTAAGCCTAGTTAACTCAGAGGCTGTCTGAGGCTGTAAATCCATTGGTTCCCAGAGAACAAGGGGTTGAGAGGAAATGTTAAATATAGGCTGCTTAATTTTCCCATTGAAGTCTTCTCTGGGAAACAGAGAGAGGCAAGTTTGGACAGCCACTTAAGAAGGGATGGGACCCAGTCTGTGACCAAGGGCAGTTCCAGTGTTGCCCCTGAATTTTGAGCACACTTCTCATAGACTCTATAACTTTCTTAAGAAAGAGTCCAACTCTTCTTGGAGGACTCTGAAGGTGAAATTTTGGGGCTATATGCTGGTAAGACTAACTGATATCCTGTGTGTGCTCATAAGGCCTTTTTTGAAAATAACAACTACTTCTTGGCTAACACAGGAAGGGAAAAATTCCTCCCTGACTTGGTGGATGAGCATGGGCTTCAGGCACATGAGGCTTTGGATCCAGGACAGAGTCTAGGCTTAGGAACAGATATGACTAGAATAGTGTAGGACAACTTCTAGGTGAAGCAGCAAACTGAGGAAGTCAGTTTCTGCTGCTTCTAGTCTCCTCTAGTCAGCCATGCTAAATGGCAAACCTTAGAAATTCTTACTTCCCCTCCCTAATGCAGAATCTAGAGTAGGGAATGTGAATAAATGATACGCTCTCTTTATTATAAAGTGTGTCCATTCAATTATTTTAAAAACATTTATTTATCTATTTATTTGCAGTGATTTTCAAGTTGCTGGGTCCAGGACTCAAGCTATGGTTGACCCCAGGGGAATCCAGCGCCTCGGTCACCATGCCACCTGCTGACTCTCATTATTTTTAATATAAAAATTTGGATTGGGGAACACAAGAGTAAAGAATTAATTAGGGTGGATAATTGAGCTTTTTTTTTTCTGACCTATGACACAATAATAGCCATTCAAACTTGACTGAAATTATCCACTACTAAAACTTATAACCATAGATTTTCAGTGAAATTAACACCAGCACTATAATACATGCCCCTTGACACACCAGGACAGAGGTCCATATTATCCTTGGGACAATGGAATTGGGGCTTGAGGAATCAGTACAAACATGCTAACACTATGGCTACTGTGATTTCTGTGAATGGTGACCTGTGTCAACACAGGTGTCCCATGTGTTCTGCCAACACGCACAAATCTGTGGCAGGCTAACTCGGGAGCTTACTATTGGGGTAAAATCAAAGTTTTGATACATACAGCAGGGACAATAATGCCAGATCTTGTTTCCTAACACCAAACTTATAAAAGTAGTTCAGTGAGATCTTACTCTTGAAGTCAGTGACTAAAACATAAGTTGCTAAATGCTTCCAATCAAATTAATGTTGAAAATAGATTTTTTTCTTTAAGGCAGAATCGCAGAGGTAGAATTAAGATGAGTGAAAAATGAGCCAGCAGATAGCATGATGATTAAGGTGCTGGATCCCAAATGGCCAACTCTGTAATTTGAGTACCAAACCCAGGGGCTTGAAAACACACTGGGCGTGTGTGTCCAAAATCCTGAAAAGAGAATGGAGAAGAGGGAATTGTGGTGTGGTTGTTTCCCCACCCCGAGAGAATGGAGAAGAGGGAATTGTGGTGTGGCTGTTTCCCCACCCCGAGAGGGTGATTTCTCTTTTTCTCTCTCTCTGAGGAAATTGTTGAGGTAGAATATACAAAAAAAAAAAAAAAAAAAAAAAGTGGCCAGTCCCAAGGCATTTTTAAAAGAAATGAGTAAGAAAGAAGGTGGAGGGGCCAGCAGGTGGTGTAGTGGTTAAGGTGATGGACTCCCACGTGGTTAACCATGACCTAATGGCTTGAAACTCGTGCTGGGCGCATTTGCATGCACGCCCAAGGTCCTGAGAGGAGAATGGAGGAGAAGGGGATTACACACGGCCATCCCTCCTGGGAGGTGATTTCGCACATTCCGTCTCTCTCTCTCTCTCTCTTTGGTGAGCACACATGCCCTCTAGCAAAAATCTAAAAAAAAAAAAAAAAAAAGAAAAAGAAAAGAAACAAGGTAGATATTTTACCCTATGAGTCCACAGACACACTGATTAAATTTAGGGTGCCAGCCCCAAGACAGCAGCTATAGTTGTGTCTATCAGCAAGACCTATATACTTCTCTGCCCTCCCCCTTCTTAAAGGCCAGCTCTTACAACCACTGGGCTATTGGCTACAATTTCCCTTTTGTGCTCAAGTAGAGCTGGTTCTCTCTCTGTGCCCTACCAAGACCTTCTGACTATGAATGGATGGCTGGGGGTGATATACTGCAGAAAACAGCTAAATCATGTGACTGATGGAAAAATTTATTTTGACTTTCTTATAGCAAGGTATCCCTGATTTTCACATTCATCTTGAAAGTTCACATCTCAAACTAACAAGACTGATTTAAATTCACAACCCTTACAGCCAAGTATCTTACATGAGGATACATTACACATTTCAACTCCAATAAGGCTTCACAGGAAGGAAGCAAAGTAGAGCCCTTTTTATCACACAGCTGTAAGTTCACACAAAAGTTCAGTTTTCCACAAAGGTGTTCAAGTACCTTACTTCTGCGTGAATCAATAAAAACATTTAAAACCACCATTTGCCTACTGGAAATAAGAATTCAGAAGCTAAATTAAGTAGAAAATGCCTGATCAATGATGAGAACTGATCTTACAAATCATACTTCAGAGATATTGGTCCTAAAAAGAGCACCTCCAGGCAAATGATTGCATTTCTTTGTTAAATTACTGTGCGTGAATCAGAGTTTCTTATGACTATATAAAATCACCCTGCGGTCTATACACAATCAGATTGTAACTCCGGTCACACAGCTTTGCCAACCCAAACTGATGATGCTGGTCACATTTTCCTGGGGGAAGGGTGGCAGGAAGTGATAGACGATACTGGTCAGTCAGACTTTGCTGTACCTGAATGAGTTAATCTCACTTTGTCAGGGAATTGATGAGTGTCAGAAAAGGTACACGGAACGCATTTCTTTCTTTTTGAGAGGTTTTTGCTATAGGATGCATGCACTCCCTGGAGAGACAGAGAAGCACAGAGAAATCATCTTCCAGGGAGGTGGCCACATTGCAATCCCATCTCTTCCATTCTCCTCTTGGGATTTTGGGCATATATGCACACACATGACCAGTGTGAGTTTCAAGCTACTGGGTCCAGACTCAAAGAGCAGTTGACTATATGGGTGTCCACTATGCCACCTGTTGGCCCCATTTCATTTCTTAAAAATAGTTATTTCATTCATGACAGAGAACACATGTGCACAAGAGAGACAGAGAGATACAAACACACACCCTCAACAGGACCTGATGTGACTAGGAGAGTGACTACCCTTCAGTTCATCAGGATCCTGGACACACGTGCATGGTCACCTGGTATGTTTCAGATTGAGCAGGTCAGGGATTGAGCCTGCAGTTGGCCACACGGCTTCCTGCACTGCAATTCAGTACACTGCTGAATGTGCTACCAAGGCTAGGTCTCATTTCACTTTTTTCTCTTGAGACATAATGCTATTTTTAAAATTTCCACTTGTGCATTATGGATTTACTCATTCTTCATTCAACAAACAGTCATTGAACAGTTGCTATTATCAGCACTGTTCTAAGCATTTGGCAGTACAGAAGTGAACATGACAAGGTTCCTGTCTTTATGGATTTTACAATCTAGCAGGTGTACCAGACAATAAACAATAGATCTATTAAAATAAGCACACAACTGCAAAGTGTACTAGAAGGCAAGATTTGCTATGAAAATAGAAAATTTTGAATAGCGTGAAGTTCAAGTACATCACTAGTCCATAATAACTAGTGAGCCAAAATTCTCAGTAGTCATTGACTTCTTTGAGAATTGCCTATATAGGCTCTTCATTTGTAAAATCCTTCAATTTGTGTAACCTCGTGTACTAGTACCATGGCTGACACATGTTAATTACCACAACATATGCTGTTTGATGAGAATATCCCTTCTAGCAATGGTTTTAAAAAGATTCTTTTAAAATGGCTTGATTAAGGCATTTCTTACGTATATAATTCATACATAACCAGTCAATCACAGGTCACAACCAGCCAGTAAGAATCAAGCCTGTATCGTGTACCATTCAAAGACAGCCACCACTCCCTTTCCTTCCTCTGAGATGATTTTAAAAGATGGGAGATTTCTGTGGGACCATGAAACTCGGAATGCACCCGATGCTTCTCATACACTAACTCAAACACTGACGACATGTCTGTACCCCCAGTTCTATTCCCTTTCAAGTGGATCCAGCTCCATCTTGAAACAATTTCCCCAGCTCGCCTCAGTCCTTCCATGGTCTGTTCCATTGGTTTGGCCAGAGCCTGCCCCCACCTCGTGCCAAGGCTGGTTTCATTTATGTCAAAACAGCTTCCATCAAAATAGTGGGCTTCTTTCCGAATTCCTTTCACAGTTTTGAAGTCAGCAGAGAAGAAATACTTAAGAAATTGCAAAATGACTATGTCTGTCAATATGTTCTGTCTAATGTCATGCGTGGTTCTTCTCCTAAATCTCCTCTACAGAGTGTGCTGAGGGTTTTTTAAAAATTGAATTTTCTTTTTCTTTCTTCTCAAAGGCTCTCAGGCAGGCATGGCTGGGCTGGACAGGTCCCATTAGCTAGTAAGGTTCATGCAGGCTGGCTAGCTAAGTTTTCTGACCTTCCTCCCTGAGCAAGGGCAGTTCTTTAGAGGTTGGGTTATTGGATATTTTCCTTGTTTGTCCATCTTTAAGATTCTTGAGGACTCCTCCTTTTGGTTTAGATGGTTGAGATTACAAAAAAGCCAAATCAACTGAACCCTGGCCTAGAAAAACAGATAAGCAACTCTTTACATATGTGGGCAGAACGTTTAAATCTTGCCTTCCAATCAGGGGGCTTTTGTGTGTCTGTAATGTGGTTGGCTGTCTCTGAGGCCCTGGTTCTTAGTTATGTTCAGACAAGGAAGATGCAGAGGCATCTGTATTTATCCATAGGGATTTAAAAACTAACTTCAAGTGAAGTGGTAAGGAAAACTAAATTAATGGATGTATAAGCACACATGTTTGAAAATGCAAAGCTCAATGGTGTGTTTATGATAGAAGTTCCCCAAAAAACAATGTGAGCTTTATAATAGACATGAGGATATGTACTGATAACGATTAAGATGTCACTACAAAGGGTCTTAAAGAGTTCCTGGAAAGTGTGTATTATGAAAAAATAAACGTGGACTTCAAATTTTTTGTACCAAAATAACTCATATTTTAAAATTCAGTTTTAACACTTCACTTGAGCTTCTGGAAGTTTCCTTGTATTTGCCATGCATTGTGTAAACTGCATACACAATATAACATCATTTTAATCTAAAACAATCCCACTAAGTTCGACTTTACCATCTTTTCTTAAAGAGAGATTTTTGCTACAGGATACACGCACTTGCCAAAAAGACAGAGAAAAAGAGAAAGCGAGAAGCTGCAATCGCTTCTCCATTCTCCCCTTTGGATTTTGGGCAAGCATGCACATACGCTCAGCCTGAGTTTCAGGTCTCTGGGTCCAGGACTCGAACTGCAGTTGGCTATGTGGGAATTCAGCACCTAAACCACTAAACCATCTGCTGGCCCTATGATCCCTCTTGTAGAGATGAGAAAACTGAGACTTAGAGAGATTAACTCATCCAAGTTCATAGAGCTCGTAAGGGTGGAGCTGGGTTTCAACTTTCTGACTATCCGATTCCAAACAAACCTGGCAATGACCTTGGGATTCTCTGGGCAAAGCCTGATCCTAATATTGCTCCTTAGACCAGGTTTGCAAGAAGGAAAAGGGTTGGAACTTCTAACAGCTCAATGAGGCCTCTCCCTTTGAAATTCTCCCTTATGAGATTCTATCATAAGGAATTTCACTTTCTGTATGGTAACACCCAAAATATGTCCCACACCCATACGAAAAGGGCCTGAGGGAAAACAAGATATTTTCGGGCAGGTCCACATGGCAGGGGCAGGGGTGAGGTTGTTTCTCATCATGTGGGTGGAAGTGGCCAACTAACCCATTCCATTTCTCGGTTATGAGCTTGAGTTTTCAAGAATTCTAGAAAACTGGAGGCAATACTTGCTCAGATTACCCAGAATCAGAAGACAAACTAACTTGGTTGCCCAGCCCAGGTGAGGTCAAGCAAAACAGAAAACACAGGACCGACTGCTCCAACACTGGTTTTTCCCTTTGAGGCCCCCTGGGGCTCAGTCACCTGTCTCCCTTTCTGCACCCTCAGCAGTGGCTCCAGTCCAGACCTGCTCTCCCAAACTGTCCCAGCTCTCTCCAGGCAAGGCTGGAGACCTACCTCTCCCTCTGTAGCGAATGGCCCTTCTTTACTGCATGCAGTTAGCATGCTCCTATAAATATGAACTGTCTTAATGCTTTGTGGTTCCTGTGGATTCTTGTAGAAGATGTGCTGATAGAAACCAGGATAAGAGAGAGGCAGGCATGTGCTTGGTTGTGTGGCCAAATGAAGAAGCACGGCTCAGATCCTTCCTTGTGAAAGGACTTGCTGTGACCAATGTGGTTAGCATACCACCTCCAGCTGTGAGCACTGCCAGGGCCCACCTCAGCTTTCAAGTCAAGGTCATGTTCTTCTGAGGTGATGCCTGACCAGTGGCCGAGGAAAATCAGGACATTAGGCCTGGTCATTTTCCCCTAGTGCCAAGGCTCACTCCAGACCTCCCTGTTGGGCTGACAGACCTAGTTAGGTCTGCATCATGGTGAGCCAGCTCCCTGCCAAGGCCCCTCTCTTTTTATAGGTGTTAGCCTAACAATCAAGTTGCATTCATAGCTCCAGTTTAGCGTTTGCCTCCTGAGAACCCAAGGTGAGAGATGGCAGAATGATGAGAACAACAAAGTATTTCCCGAAAAGGAGATGATGGGAAAAAATAGTAGTCCAAAACAGTCAGTCAGGGGCCAGTTGGTGGCATGGTGGCTAAAATGGCTGGATTCCACACAGCCAACTGCACAGCTTGAGTTCCAGATCCTGTAGTAAGTCAGGAGATATGGATATTAAACATACAGACAGAGTAAAGGCCCAACATAGAGACACAGTAAACTTTACCCAAGATGGAGTCACAGTGGCTAAGTTTTCACAAAGAGTTAGCTGGCTGCATTAGGGCTCAAAACAACTATAGTAAGGGCAGCAGTTTCTATTTGCTAACTACATTCTAATAAAAAGTGCGGATCACTATGATCTGTTGACCCCATGAAGAATGGGGAACTAAATACCCGACTGCCATGTAACTACTTTTTAAAAAATTTTAAAATTGTATTTATTTATTTATTTTTTGGAGAGGTTTTTGTTAAAGGGCGTGTGCACTTGCCAGAAAGACAGAGAGAGACAGAGAGACAGAAAATGAAAAATCACTCCTCCCCTCCGTGGGGATGGTCACACCACAATCTTTTCTTCTCCATTCTCCTCTTGGGATCTTGGGCACGCATGCACATGTCCCTAGTGTGAGTTTAAGCCACTGGGTCCAGTACTTGAACCACAGTTGACTACATGGGAGTCCAGCAACATAGCCATTACACCAACTGCTGGTCCCACTAATTTCTTTTTTTAATAAAGAATTATTTTTTATTCAACTTAATTTTATTTATTTTAATTTGTAACTGTCTTCTGAAGCCTACGTCCTTATCAGAGAGCCAGCCTACTGCTTGAACTGCCTGATAAAAACCCCTGCCTCAGCTCCTCTTCTGCAACCCTTCTCAGGGACCCCTCTCTGCTTTGGGAGCTATCTTCTCCTTCAATAAACTTTGCTTTGCTGCTTCTCCATTAGTCTGCATCTCTAATTCCTCATGAGCATGAGACAAGAACTGGGTTATCTTGGGTCCTGAATCAGGCACTGGTGCTGGGCCTGATCACCTCAACATCCTGTGTCAATAGCTTAAAAAACATGCCAGGTGGATGTGTGGGCACGTCTAAAACCTGAGAGGAGAATGAATGAGAGGGGACTGTAGCATGGCCATACCTGTTGGGGATTGATTTCTCACTTTCCGGCTCTCTCTGGTGAGCACATGTGCCCTATAGAAGCAGTTAGGACTAGCTAGGACTTTGTTAATCTGGATATAAAAGAAAACTGGTGGAGATACTTTGAGAAGTGAAGTTGGATAAACAGTATGCCCAAAGATTTTCTTTAAATCTGTTCACTGGTAGTAGAAAAAAACAAACAAACAAACAAACAA
>NW_006159715.1:2461838-2463317 GCF_000334495.1 Tupaia belangeri chinensis | reverse complement strand
GAAGGGCTCCTTCTGATTGGAATCCTTTTTACCTAAAACCTAAATATACCTAATCAAAATTCATCTGAATATTAATTATTTAAAGCAGGAGTATCCCTGGTTCCAGTCTTAGAACTGTCAGTTAAGCACTTGGACAAGACACTTAACTTCAGAGACAAACCCTTCAGTGTCATCAACCTATGGGGCTCTTGGGAGGATTAGATAGGGTAATGGATTAAGATAGGGTAATGGATTAATGGTTTTGCTGCCTGGAAAACAGTAAATGTTAGTTCTTCTCCTTTCAGAAAGTTGCTTGGTAATCGTAGGTTAATCATAGGTCAACTAGTTAAGCCTGCCTGCTGCTACAGTCTGGGTTAGAATTTCCAGAAGTTGAACTTAGATGGGGGTGGGGTGGGGTGGTTTAAAACTGATTGTGTGGTAGGAATGGGGCAAAGGGAACTGCAGTCAAGTTTGGGAAAAGGGGTCTTTGGAAAAATCAAGTTCACAGGGACAAACAGAGAGTCAGATACGGGTTCCAAAAGTAAAGGACTGAAGAAGTAGAAAAAATAGGCCTCGGAATCACAGCTCTTATGAACCCCTCAAGGCACAGAGGGCCACATGGATTTAAGTCATTGCACAGAGGAAAATGGGCGTGTGCGTGCATGCACATCTGCACATGTCCTGGAGGGATCACACTGTGTAGACAATAACACAGAGTATGGCCAATTATAGGCCATATTCTCTGCCAGAGAGAAAGAAGACAGATGTCTCTCAAAACACAGACCAGCAGTGGCTGCTTGTTTTGTTTCTGTGTCCATCTGGCCAGTGGCTGACTCCCAACTCCCAGAGCCACTGTAAGCTCTCTGGCCTGACCTGAACTCTGAGGCTGGCCCCAGAGGTCCTAGAAATACCCCAGGATTCAAGATGGAGTCTAGAAGGCTGCCCATCCCAACCAGGCTTCTAGATCGGCTGACACTCCGAAATATGTTGTAAAGTATGCAGGGTGCTCACACTGATAGAAACAACTGCCACAAATAAATCAAATACATAATCACACAAATAAATAAGTCACATGCGTTGAGATGCTACCTCTCCAGCATCCAGCACCCTCTGACCTTCTAGTCAGAATGACTGTTCTCTTAGTTTTCCTCTGTTTATCCCAAATATTTGATCAACCCTCCCTTTTGATTCATCTGCCTCCTTTAAAAGGACCTTTTCCACTTTTCTTAGACAGGAGTTTCAAAAGTTCAGTTGCTTTAATATTAGATGTGTCAACATATGACAATTCTATCAGAGAGTCAACAGTACGAAGCTTTTAAATGTCTAGTGGTCTCTGTAAACGTACAACTTAACTGTGGGAGAAAACATTCCCAGTCTGCAGCATGAATAGTCAGCCCCACTGTTTCTGCATAGCCTGGCTTCAGGAGTGCAGGCAGGTGTGGGTTTCTGATCCACCAGTGTGTTATTAGGATCTCAGTTCATTACCAAGTGCTCTCAGCA
>NW_006159715.1:2430440-2461807 GCF_000334495.1 Tupaia belangeri chinensis | reverse complement strand
AGACGGCACACACTAGTCTTGGAAGCCTCCTATTCAGAGCAAACGGAAAACATCCAAAAACAAAATTGAAGCCATGGGCTGCCTGGAAAAATAAACACGCTGAAAAGTTATTTCGTGAACAGCACACCAGGAAGAATGTGATCTGGAAGAATCTGGGAGAAACAAAATAATTTAACCAGAGGACCTTCTTGAATCTCTGGAGGAAAACCCCCCAGAGAGTTTTCCACTGTGACACTCTCATTTAGACGCAGAAATATTTCTACCCAATAACGGGGCATCATACCTTGTTTGAGCTCTCCAGGCTGGGAGAAAAACGACACTCGTTTTCCACATAGACTGGAGGTTTACAAGGACGGCAGCTGTCCTGGTTGAGGGTTGGCACACACAAGTCACCAGATGCTTTCAGGGCTCAAGATGGGCATGCTGCCAAGGACAGTGTAACACTTAGCCAATGGGTTTCATGCTGTTGACACTGGGCATGCCGACTTCTCATCAGAGATTTTCTCCAAAGAGACTTACTGCAATATTTTGAAATGAGCTCTTATGGAGGCCAGTGGGTGGCATGGTGGTTGAGAAGCTGGACTCCCACATGGCTGACTATGGTTTGAACTCTGGACCCAGTGGCTTGAAAATCACACTGGAAGGGACCATCAGATGGCATAATGGTTACATGACTGGACTCCCATATAGTTGACTGTGGTTTGAGTCTCGGACCTGGGCACATGTGCGTGCGTGTCTAATACTTTGAAAGAATGGAAGAGAAGGGATTGCAATATGACCATCCCCCTGGGAGGTGATTTCTCGCTTTCTGTTTCTCTAGTGAGCGCACATACTCTACAGCAAAAATCTCTCTCCAAAAAATAAAGGAAAATCACACCAGGCAAGTGTGTGCACATGCTCAAAATCCTAAAATCCCAAGAGAGAAAAATGGAGACAAGACTGAAGTGTGCCCATCTCCCCTGGGAGGTGATTTCTCACCTTCCCATTCTCTACCTCTCTCTATACCTCACTTTCCCTCTCTTTGTATCTCTCTGGTGAATGTACACACCCTATGACAAAAATCTGAAAAAGAAAATAAATGAAACGAGCTCTTCTGGTCTGAGAGTGTCAAGAGGAGATTGACTTATTTTCCCTCCTGGTCCAACTACCCCAAAGGATTTACACATTGGCATCACCTTTGGGCAAAAGGGCTATCTCCAGGTACTTTGGCTTTGACCAAAAGCAGATAAGCCCAGGTATAATCGAAAGGAAAGAATAGTTTTATAAGCAGATCTGTGGAAAATGTCAATATCGTGTCTTTCTTTATTTTCAATTACCAGAGAATGCATGTGCTCACGAAAAAGAGAGAGAGGAAGAAAGCATCCCCTAGAGGGATGTAGTCAGGCTACAATTCTTTCTCCTCCATTTCTTCACCCTCTAAGGGTTTTGAGAATGCACACACGTACATGTTTTGTTTTATTTTGTTTTGTTTTGTTTTTCTTAGCCACAAGGGCTGAGATTCAAACTGTGGTTGGTTATGTGGGATCCAGGTACCTGAACCACTAGACCATGGGCTGGCCCAATATTGTCTCTTAAAAAACAGGAAATGGGAATCCTTTAAATCATCAGGCACAAAGTTTATAATGTCCAATCTCATTGGAAACCTCTTCATAAAATGTAAATAACTAATTCCCAAGGGCCTTCTCACAAGACCCCTTCAAATGGCTGATGTTCCAAATCAAAGAGTCTACTAACCTCATCTAAAGAAATTCTCTGATTTTTGATGTTTGAACACCCCAGTCCTCTCTCCCTGGCATAGGGTTGGGGTGGAGAAAGGAAAAGGCGGAGGGTCGGGGGAGCAACTGAGAACAAATAAGAAAATTGAGCTTTTAGATTTCATTCTTTTTTCAAATTTCAACACGCGTCATTTAATAATGTTATATTTTAAATACCTTGTTTCATATTTCAAGACAGCATAGACATCCCTTGATAACCACTGAGTCCAGCTATAGATATTTCTCCTGTTATGTCAGATCTGAAAGCTGATAGAGGAAATACACAGCTCCTCCAGGCTCCACTCCCACCTCCCAAAAGAGGAATTCCTAACATGGTCAATAGCAGACCTAGTGGGGAGTCAGCTTTGTGCTGAGAAATAGATTTTCCTCTAAAAATTAAGAGATAATATAAAGAGAATAGGCTCAAAAATTGAGTGGAGGGCACAACCACGGTGGCACACTGGTAGCCCCCCATTTAGAAATCTCAAAGCTGATATGGGAGGCCAGGCCAATCTGAACGGGCTGAGTGAGGTTTTATGTGCTTGTCATCCTAGTCATGACATGAGAAGACCTCGGCAGAATGCCTCTCTTCTCAGCCAGCTCCATGGCCTGATGACTAAGGGAGCTGGATCCCATGTGGCCAAACTGGGTTCGAGTCCCAGACCTGAAGGCGTGAGAAAAGAGATAGATGCGCGCACACTGTGTGTGTGTGTGCCCAAAATCCAGAGAAGAGAATGGAGGAGAAGAGATTGCAGCATGGCTGTCTGCCTAGGGGGTGCTTTCTCACTTCCCCTTGCCATCTCTCTGTCTCTGCCAAGTGTGCATGCCTTATAGCAAATTGAAACAAATAAATAAACAAAACTGAAAGAAAATATTATATACTAGGTAAGTAGTAAATAAAATAACATAGAAAATAAAGTACATAAATTTCAAAATTATATTTGCTTTATGAAAACTGTTCCAAAGAAGTTCAGTTTCCTTCAGAAGCTTATAAGGGGGTTACTGGTAGCTTTGAAGGTGGACATGGACAGTAGAGTTAGGCTCCCCTCAGGAAGTGGCAGTGGTCCGAGGCCTAGCAAAAGTTAGAAAGGTTGGGAGGAGGCAGAGATGTGGTTTCTGGATGGAGAGGGGAGATTGGGTCAGGCAGAGGTTAAGATTGTGTTTAAGGCACAGGGTCCAGGAGTTTGAATATGAATTTTTTTTTAATAAGAGAGTTTTTTTTTTTTATTGTTTGTTTGTTTGTTTTCCCTATATGGTGTGTGTACTCGCCTCTGCCTCAGGCTAGAGCTATCGGAGAGAAAGGTCTCTGAGTTGTACAGTGTTCCCCAAATTTATGTCTTCTTGAAAACTTGGAATGTAACACTATCCAGAAATAGGGTCTCTGCTGATGTAATTAGCTAGGGATTAAGATGACATCATACTAGATTAGGACAGACCCTAAATCCAACGAGAGTGTCCTTATATGAGACAAAAAAGAGAACAAGTGCAGAGAAGAAAATGATGTGAAGATGGGGGTAGGAATTGGAGCAACGCAGGGGTAGCCCCATGGCCTACTAGTTAAGGGACCCAGATCCCATATCCTACCTAGGTAGTTCAAATCTCAGACCCAGTAGCTTGAAAAACACACCAGACATGTATGTGTACATGCTCCTAATCCCAAAAGGCTAAAGAAATGGAGAAGGAATTGTGGTGAGACTGTGCACCTTTGAGGGTAGAGGGTGCTTTCTCCCTCCCGGCCCCTGGCTCTCTGGCACACAGGCCCAGTGGCAATTAAAAAAATAATAATCTTGTAAAATCCCTAAATCTTATCCAAAATAATATCATGTTCTTCACAGTCATATAACAAAGTCATTTTAAGTAAATTTATTATTCAGATACTCTATTAAAGTACTTTAAAATCCACTTAAATATAATTTTTTAAAACATCAAGGTAATTTTCCCTATTTCACAAACAATGCATGCTGTTTCATTTACTTCAGATTAATTCATAAGCACAGAGGTGATTTGCTGACTAAAATGTGATATACATCATTTAAATATATTTAAAAATCTACTTTTTTAATTCAGAGAAAAATGACCTATGTGTTGTGATATGAATTTTTAAAAACCCTGCTGCTTTAGTTTCTTGGATGTTTGAACTTTTTGTACTTTAATTGCATAAAATTTCCTGGTTTGTTTTTAAAATTATAATGTAGGTGTCTAGATGACTGGGAGAGAGACAAAATTTCCAGCTGTGATTTATAATTCTTTCTCAAATAAGCTATTGCAGTGGTAAATAGTCCTTTCTTCAATAAATACCAAGTAAATTGGACTGAACAAGTGACAATTGTTATGTAGAAATTTTGATCTAACCTGAAGGTCCTGTGAAGATCATTTAAAGGAGGATGTGGAGAGTCATCACTGTTACATTCTTCAGTGACTTGACTCACCCTTATGCTTCTTGTCCCTATCAATAACCCCTTCTGGATATACTAAACCAAGACAATGACAAGTGGGGGAAATCATTTAAGATCATATTGGGTCACTGGCAAAGTCATGATGCATTTTTGCACAGAAAAACACATCGTGACTTTTCTGATGACTCAGTACAATGGACGAAACCCTCATGGAGGCTGGAGCTGATGAGGAAACTGGGTAGCTCAGTCATAAAACACCTACTAGTCTCCCTTTGAGTACCTACTCTGAGATTTTCAATCCTCCCTGTCCTAGAAGGGAAATGTTTCAACAATTTTTTCATTTTCTGACTCTGAGTAACATGTCTGAAGCTGACTCATTACCACCTTTAGCCACAAGAATCTCAGGAACATCCTGGTTAATCCCTGGTATCTTCCCAGCCTTGGGTTTGTGATGTGCAACTTCTTGCCCAAGGGTGGGCCCTTATGGTACAAGTTTCCTAGAGGTGAACCACTCAGTGACTAGTGATTTCCCCCAGGTCAAACAGCCAGTAGGCATTAACTGTGTTGTCATTTCAGCCTCTCTTCTCACAGAACACACTTCAGAGGTTATTTAAAAGGCAAATAAACCCAGTGAAAATTTCAGTCCATTATCCATGCTTTATGAAGGTTGCCAAAGGATGTTACACTTTGGGATGAACTTGGTTTCCTTTTCGTCCTTTCTCTTATAATTTGACAAGTTACTAGAGTATGTGTTTTTCCTTGGTAGCAATTCCCTCACTTCCCTATAGCACTAGAAATGACGGCCATTTTGTTAGCCAAGCATGGACAGAAGTGTTACTTAACAGAACTAAAGACTTAAGATATTTACACTGCCCTGATCTTACCTAAAAGGTGTTGAGAAGGGAGGTGTCTGCATTTCTAAAAGGTGCCTTCATCTAACAGAGCTATTTCTTTCTTCATACAGTGGAGTTTGGATTTGCTACTCATGGCCTCATGTGTAGAGAAGAATGGGGGAAAGGCCAAGAAAACAGTATTAGACAACATGTATCAGAGGAAGAATAAAAGACCAATGACAACTGCTGGGGTTACTCATTAGACAGGTAAGTTTAGTAGCCAAATTGCTACTATTAATACTGCCTTACTTTGATATGTCTTTATATCTTGTGAAAATCACTCTTAGTAGTATACTACCATTACTAACTGACCGTGTAAGAGGGAGGTAGGGAAGATGTGACTTTCACCAGCCTTTAAGTGATAAAATTTAGGAATAAAGACCTTCACAGAGCCCAGCTAGACTTCTGTTCCAAGACTCTGTGCTCCCTCTACAGAGGACAGGGGAAGGAAAGCTGTGGTTTTAGGAACTTAGCTGGACTCTGGCCTGGAAGATCTTTCAGGTTTCTTCCTGTGCCATAGGAAGGATGTGATACTCCCTGAGGAATGGAGTGGGCTAGACCCAGCAGCACATTGGACAGACACAGGTGTTGGAGTTGGCAGACTTGGGTTTGAATCCATCTTCTATCACTTGAGTTCAATGGCCTTCAAGCAAATTATGTATTTTTTCTTCCTTTCTTTTCATGATTAATCATCTCTTTCTCCAGCTTTATTGAGGCCTAATTGATTTTAAAAAGTATATGTCACAATATATGTGACATATGTATACATTATGATGTGATTAAATTAAGCTAATTAATACATCTATCACCTCCTATACTTGCTGTTTTGTGGAGAAAATATTTAAGATTACTACCATAGTAATTCTCAAATATACATTATTAACTATAGTTTTCATGAAGTATAATAGATCTCCAGAACTTAATCATCCTAACTGAAATTTTTTGCCCTTTTTTTTTTTTTGGAGAGGTTTTTCACTATAGGGCGTGTGCGCTCGCCAGACAGGCAGAGAGAGACATAGAGACAGAAAGTGAGAAATCACTCCCCAGGGGGGATGGTCATGCCGCAATCCCTTCTCCTCCATTCTCCTCTCGGGATCTTGGGCACGCGTGCACACGCACCCGGCGTGAGTTTTAAGCCACCGGGTCTGGGATGCGAACCGTGGTCAACTACGTGGGAGTCCAGCGACATAGCCATTATGCTAACTGCTGGTTCCCAATTTTTTTGCTTTTTGATCAACATCTCATCCCCCACCATGCACACTTGGCTCCTGGCAACCACCTTTCTGCTCTCTGTGTTTACTAGTTCAACTTTTTTTTTAGGTTTCCCATATAAATGAGATCATGTGACATTTGTCTTTCTGTGCCTCATTTATTTCACTTAGCATAATGTCCTCCAACTTCATACGTGGCATAAGGGACAGGATTTCCTTCTTTTTACAGGTTAAATAGTACTCCATTATGTATATTTACCACATTTTCTTTATCCATTTATCTACTGGTATACTCTTAAGGTTGATTCCACATCTTAGCTACTGTTAATAATGGGCAATGAACATGGGAGTGTAGATATCTCTTTGACATACTGATTTTATATCCAATTTGTTGGTATATAATTGTTCATAATAGTATTTTATTATTTGCATTTCTATGGTATCAGTTGTCATAGCTCCTTTTTAGGATTTGAAGTCTTCTTTTTTTTTCTTTTTTAGTTAGTCTAGCTATAAAAGTTTATATTTCAGCATGCATGCATATGTGCTCAGTGTGTTTTTCGAGACTCTGGGGCCAGGTTTTGAGTTGCATTCAGCCATGTGGGATCTGGCTGCCAGTGAGCAATGAGACTGACTCTCACAGATTTCTTTTTTATGTCTATTTTCTTATTCCATCTAGAATTTATTTTTGTGTAGGATTTAAGATAGGACTTAATGCTGTACTTTTTTCTGAAGTTTTAGTTAATTATTTCAATAAAACTTAGTAAACAGATTATAATTTATCCTCCAGTTTTGAAATACCTCTTTTTCAGAAACATATAGGTCTATTTGGAATTTTCTACTCTGTTCCACTCATGTATTTGTTAGTTCCTGTGCCACACTGTTTTAATTACTAGAGCTTTAAAGTGTAGCTTGCTCTCTGGTGAGAACATATCCATCCTCGTTCTTATTTGTCAAATACTTCTTAGCTATTCACTCACTTCTCCTTTCAAATTAATTTTATTTCATGTGTTCAAGTTCCGAAGTAATCCTTTCCAGTTTTTGATGGAAACTTTATTTACTTATAGATGGCAAAGGAAAATAGCAGAATCTGGTACCTTTAAAGAATGCCTACACAGTCTGTTTACTAGTTACAAGAACTGTGTTTGGAGGTCAGCAGGTGGCATGGAGGTTAAGACACTGGACTCTCACATGGCTGACTGCAGTTCCAGTTCTGGACCTAGCAGCTTGAAATTCACATCAGGTGTGTGTATGTGTGTGTGTGTGTGTGTGTGTGTGTGTGTGTATGTGTGTGTGTGTATGCCCAAACTCCCAAGAGGAGAATGGAGGAGAAGCGATTGCAGTGTGGTCATCCACCCTGGTGGGGTGATTTCTCATTTTCCCTCTCTCTGTCTCTCTCTGGCAAGTATGGGCAACCTATGGCAAACAAACAAACAAACAAACAAACAAAAAACCACACACACAATAAAATAAAAATAAAATAATAAAATAAAATAAGACAAAGAACTGTAGTTGTAGATATAGTAATTTAAAGTTGCCCCCATTGAAAAGTATACTACTAATTTACTTAGCCAGTCCTAGGGGCCAGTTTTGGATCTTTAGAGTGAGTCCCCACACTGTAATCAGTATCACACAAGTTTTCAATTGAGGTTATGAAATCCAAGAAGGCTTTCTTTAAATGTGATTTTTACCAGATCATAAATCAAAGATATACAGAGGTTATACAAATTCAGACATTCTCATCACATAATTATTTCAAATCCCTCTCTCCTATTATATCCCTTCTCCACTCTAACCTGAATGTCAGAATGCAGTGTTTATGATTTAACTCTATCTCTTGGCATACATATCTCAAAATTGTTACCATAGACACTTAGTGGAACAAGTCCAATTTTAAACTGAAAACACTACTTTAAAAGAGATTTAAAATTCTGGAATCTTTGTTTATGTAATAATTGCAATTTAATTAAAAAAGTCACAATATTAAAACAGTGACAGATTTCCTTTAGAGATACTGACCTGATTTTTTTTTAAAAGAACAAACAAACCAACTAAGAAGGGTTTAAACTTGTTTCAAAGTGTAATAAGAGATAGAAATAAGATCCATATTCAAAACAGACAAAAATCTAGTGCTGATTTACAGGCAAATAAAAAGAAAACATACATACTCTATCTAGATACTCTCCTTTTCATATTTTTTTTTCCCTAATGCTTCAGGAGCTATTATAAAGATGACTATCTGGTGTGACTAAAGTATAGGGATCATATATCAGAGCAGCAATTCCTTCAACAGACTATGTTTGTCTGAGAAGACAGAAGGGGTGCAAAACCTCTTTATCATGAGATGTTACATGGACTTCTATCTAATGTAACAGTACATTCAAGGAGTGAATGGCTGAACCAACTCTGGCATACTTAGACAAAAGAATACTACCCAACAATGAAAATAACCAAACTTCATATATGCATCAACATGGATGAATCTCAAATGTGTTAAGTGAAAGAAGATCCAAATGGCTACAGACTGTATGATTCTGCTGTGGTCTAATGTTTGTGTCCCTTCTCACCCTCCCAAATTCAAATGTTGAAACATAACTCCCAGTGTGCTATGATTAGATAATGAGGCAGGTGATTAGATAACGAGGGCGAGCCCTACGTGAATGGGATTAGTGCCCTTATATGAGTGCCCTTATATGAGAGGCCTGAAGGAGCTAGTTCATTTCTTCTGTTATGTGGGTGCATAGCAAGGAGGAAAACCCTCACCAGATGCCAAATCTGCTGGTTCCTTGATCTTGGACTTCCCAGCCTCCAGAACTGTAAGCAGTAAATTTTGGTTGTTTATAAATGACCCAGTTTAAGGTGTTTTGTTAAAGCAGCCCAAATAGTCTTAAGACAGATTCCATTTATATGACATACTGAAAAGACTACAAAAAAATAGGGACAGAGTACATTTCAGTTGTTGAGAGTTAGGGGAGGGGTTGAAAACAGGGGACTCCCCCCTATGCGTCCACTACCACCAAAGCCAGGACTTGCCCTGTCGTGATCCTCTGCCTCAACCTTCTGAGTATTTGGGATTGCACACATACACCACCATGCCCAGTTCTTTCAGCTGGTGTTTTACTATGTTTCCCAAGCTGACCTTGGGCTTGTTGATCTTGCCTCAGCCTTTCAGGTCTCTGAGATGACAGACACATTACCATGCTTGACTTTTAGGTTGGACCTGGAATCAAACCTGGGCCTCCCGTGTGGTCACAGCCTATGGAACACAGCATCTTAGCAATGTGTGCCACTGTGGCCAGGCCCAAGGGATGCTTTTAAGGGTGACTAAATGGTTCCCTGCTGAGTGAGATGATAATTTACATGACTTGTATTTGTCAGGATTTATATTACTGATACAAACAGAAAGGTTTTCCTTCAGTTTCTTATATTTAGCATAATATCTCAGTTTTGTACTTTACGTTATTCCATTTAACTTCTCTAGAATTGGGAAAAATTAGTATGCTTATTATTATGAGATATAAGCAAATTATACCTTAATAACCTTGACTTAATAATGGTAAAAAATACTCTAAAAATGAAACTCTCATTTTGTCTTCTCATACCATCAACAGTATGCAAGTTATTTATTGGTTTGTATATAAGTATCCACTTAATGGAAATAAAGTGTACAAAAATGAGTTTTCCTCATTGGTTAATGCCTTTCATTTTCCAAGCCACCTATCACATACTTTTTCAGTCTTCCCACAGAGCCATGGGAACATTTTCTCAAGCAAATCAAATTGACTATATAAAATGCTGGTGCCAGAATGGTGGCCCCAGCCTCCTAGGTCTGGATTTGACCCCACAGGATACCCATCTCTCATCATTAACAAAAATCAACTAAAAATGGATCAAAGATCTAAACATAAAACTTCAAACTACAAAACTACTGGTGGAAAACACAGGGGAAACTCTTGGAAACTTCTGAGTAGGCAAAGACTTCTTGAACAAGACCCCCAAAGCACAGGAAATAATTCCAGAAGTATATAAGTGGGATTACATCAGATTAAAAAGCTTCTGCACAGTGAAAGAAACAATTAGAGTGAAGAGACAACCCTCAGAAAAGGAGAATATAGGAACCAGTAGATGGCATAATGGTTAAATCGCTGGACTCCCACATGGCTGACCACAGTTCAAGTTCCAGATCCAGTGGCTTGAAATTCATGCCAGGTGTGTGTGCATGAGTGTCCAAATTACAAAGAGGAGAATGGAGGAGAAGAGACTGTGGTGTGGCCATCCTTGTGGAGGTTGATTTCTTGCTTTGTATCTCTGTCTGTCTTTCCAGCAAGCACACATGCCCTATAGCAAAAATCTCTCTCTTTAAAAAAAAAAAAAAAGAATGGGAGAATGTATTTGCAAACTATGTCTCAGATAAGTGACTGAATATACAGGTGACTCAAGCAACTTACCTCCCCCTCCCCCAACAGATAATCAATCCAGTTAAAAGATGTGCAAATGAGTTGAACAGACAGCTCTCAAAGAGAGACATATGAACAGCCAAAAAGCATATGAAAACATGCTCAACTTCACTTTTCATAAGGGAGATACAAATCAAAACCACAATGAGATACCACGTAACCACAGTCAGAATGGCTAAGATTAAAATATAAAGAATGAAAACTACTAGCAACGCTGCAGAGAAAAGGAAACTCTCTTAGACTCTTGGTAGGAATGTAAATTAATACAACCACTTGGAGAGCAATATGGAGGTTCCTCAGAAACCTATACATAGGATCTAGCAATTCCACTCCTGGGTATTTACCCAAAGGATAGGAATACACTCAGAAAAACACTTGCATA
This sequence comes from Tupaia belangeri chinensis, assembly GCF_000334495.1. Classification (NCBI taxonomy): domain Eukaryota; kingdom Metazoa; phylum Chordata; class Mammalia; order Scandentia; family Tupaiidae; genus Tupaia; species Tupaia belangeri. Next base: position 2,450,717 of record NW_006159715.1, on the reverse strand, counting down.
CCCATGTTTATTGCAGCATTATTCACAATTGCTAAGACGTGGAACCAACTCAAATGTCTAAGAGCAGATGATGAACTGAAAAAGTGTGGTACATATACACTACGGAATACCACTCTGCCATTAAAAAAAAAAAAAAAAAAAAAAGAGACCGTGGCATTTGATAGAAAGTGGACAAATATGGAAGATTTACTGCTAAGGAAAGTAAGTCAGACTATGAAAGAGAAGCACTGTATGTCCCCATTCAATATATGTCGAATGTCTACACTCTATGGCAGAAGTTGAAAGACTGAATGATATAAAAGCATGGAGAGCAACTATGGATACTAGAGACAGTGTGGGAGGAGGGTGAACAATAGAGGCCAGGAGGAAAGGAAATCAAGGGAAAACTAAAGCAAAACATTTAACAGGCACAAATATGGAACATTATCTGTTGATGATAATGTGTATGGTACTGTCTTTGGACTGATACGCAGCATATTCATGCTGGGGAGATTTAATTTGTATGCTGTGGAGATGTACAGTGATTAAATAAAAAAAACCTAAGAAGATTAAAAGTAGGGGGAGAAAAGACTCTGATCACACAGAATGTTTTAAACAAGTTCCACATAATTTCAGGAAAGTCTATGGGTTTTCATGGAGAATCAACTACAAAGGCACTGCAATCATTGACTTCCTGCAGAAAGCAAACTGTCCTCATCACCAGAAGAGGTGATAATCCTGTTCTCGATAAGATAGCATGTAGTGAATTCGATTCAATTCCCACATGAAAACTTTAAAATGGCAATGCTGCCTTGTGATGAGTGACTAAGGAGACTAAGGGTGCTTGACCTGGAGAAGATACCACGGGGGACAGGATGGGGTGTTGGTAGGAGTTTGATGGTTTTATATTTTAAAAAAATATATGATATACAGCTACATGAAGAGGAGGGAAGGCCATTCAAGGTGGCAGAGAGTAGCAATGGGAAAAAGATTAAGGAAGATATTTGGCTTTATAAAACAAAATATTTTTAAACATCTGGTGCTACTCTTTTGTGGAATGGGTGCCATCTGAGGAAGGGAGTCACTGGGGATGCTGCAGTCAGGGTTCTGATGTGGTATGGGTGGAGTGAAAGGACTAATGTCATGAGAGATGATCAACAGGAAGTCAGTCACACTGAGCTTGGTGGTCAGCTATGCCATGCCTGAGAAGGGGTACAGTGTATAGGAAAGGCACTGGAGGAGGAGAGGAGGGGCTAGAACCAGGAAAATAGGGACCTGTGGAAAGATGGAAGAGAAAGAAGGGATAAACCTTTGCCTCCCATTTTTCCATGTGGTAGGGCAGATAAGCATTTCTGTGGCTACCCAGCATCCAATCACACCTCTGTTCTACAATATCACTCTCTGGGAATAGATTTCCCACTCTCTCTGTCTCTACAGATCCTACTGATGCATCAAGGCCCAATTTAAAAAGGGATTCGTCCATGAACTCATTCCCAACCATCGCAGTCTAGGATTGTTCATTGAATCACGTGATCTCAGAGCCAGAAGCAGTGACTAAGCATGAACCATTGATGTTATGTCATTAAATTACATATACACCTTTCATTCAAATTAATTTCTTATTGTTTTTAGTCTCTTGCTCAGTTTTTTCCTTTCTTCCTTCTGTGAGAGAGCAGAGACAGAGAAACAGAGACAGATAGGCACTCTAACAGGGTCTTCATGTTGCAACCCACCTCTGGCCTCAGCCAGCCCCAGATCACAGGCATTTACGCACCAATTTGTTCAAGGAGGTCTCTGAACATGAACCAAGAGCCCTACCATGTGGGTCAGCTTCATGGGGCATGGTCTTACTATGTACCACCATTTGGCCCCTAATGTGTTGGGTTTTATATACATTTTCTCCATATATATACTTTGTCTCTCCGAATCTGTGCATTTTCTTTAAGCCACTCTACAGAGATATAGTTAGTGCTTAATTTCACTAAGATTAATCATTGCAGACTGAGTTCTTTTATTCTCAAACAGTACACAAAGTTCAAAAAGTTCAGGGAAAATCTGTATTCTAAAAAAAGAAAAACTATATATGGATTTTAAAAAATTATTTTAATTGCCAGAGGGCATGTGTGTTTGCCAGACAGAGACAGAGACAGAGATGGAGAGGGAGAATGCATCCTCTCTATAGGGTGTGGTCACACTGCAATCACTTTTTCTCCACTTCTCCATCCTGTTGGGATTTGGGGCATGTATACACATGCACCTGGTATGGTTTTCAAGCTACTGGGGCCAGGATTTGAAATGTAGACATCCATGTGGGATCTGGGCTTCCTTAACTGCTAGGCTATGGGGTTGGCTCTTGAAATATTTTTGTGCCAAAATAAACTTGTACTTTAATCCCATTTCCCCTGAACTTTCTGAAGTCTTCTGAATCATTTCCTGGGGGAGAAAATAAGGCTCTACCCATTCTAAAGGATATCTTTTTGTTGGAACAGTTGCAGAAACTTTTGACAGATATTAAAATCTATCTGGTTCTTAATTTGGTCTGGAACACAAGGTTGAAAAGCCTGCTGTTCTCAAAAGGACAAATCTCAAAGCATTTTCACCACCCAAGGCAGCAGGAGAGGCATGAAAGATAGTCCTTGGCTTTGAGCAGACAGAAAAACACACTCTGACTTACATGTTCCCACTTGCTCACCCGAACATGCCTGGCTCTGGAGTACAGCTGGAAAGCACCCATAAAAAGGGCAGAGGGTGTGAAACGATTCACTAATGGGCCATTACAGCTACTTTAATCAGGAAATTCAGAAGCGGGATAGTAAATATTTCTGTGGAAGTCTTGATTCTTCCCACTGCCCTAGTAGCCTTTTATTAAGTTACAATAGAATAAAGTATGTCTTCCACCTGTAGTGATTCTATCTGGAGCCATTCGGAGGACGTGAAAAATCTTTGGGGTTGGATAGTAATATTGATGAGGATGAGACCATCTAAAAACGATACGTATTACGCTCGGTACTTTCTTTCCCAAAGCCCTTCACATGCATTGTGTCATTTGCTTTTCACATCAGCTTTGTAAGGAAAGTGGCACAGATACATTCATCCCCATTTTCCTGATGGGAATGTTGAGGCTCGGAGGATGAAGGGGTCTACTGAAGAGATGGGGGCCCACTGAGTGTTCTGGGGGCCTCTATAGAGGCATTGGGGTGGTTGGAGCTACTTGTGTTTTAGTCTACCACTGAGGGGTGGAGCTTGGGTTGAATTCGTTCTAGCACCCTGCACGTCATGGGCATTTGATCATTTCCTCTGATGTGACACCTGGGGCTTGGATTAGTGAGTCTAGTTTATACACTAACACATTTGTTTCCAAACTGCTCAGTCCCTGCACCCTCAATGCTGGTCAGCCAGCTTATTCTCAAAGCCTCAGTTTCTCATCCATAAAATGAGGGCTGAGTTTAGGATAACAGCTCTACAGAGGTCATTTCCAAATTTTCCAGTTAAAAACCTGGAGGGTCGTATTTAAAGGAAATAAGAAGACTGCTTTCCAAGAAGACACATGTTCATTTATAGAAAAGACACGAGGGAGACATAAATAAGAAAAGAGATCTCTAACTCGCCTATCACCCAGGGTGGTAGGACAGCAATGTCACAACAACACTCTGAAACACTGGGGGCCACGGAGGGGCCCCTGAACTCCTGAGGAGTGTTACAAATATGACTCTTGACTCCTTCCAGACCTGCAAGAGGGCCCCAGCATCTGTATTTTATAAAAGGTTTCTTGTGAGGCAGCCAGGTTCACAGGAGAGCTTTTGAGAACTAGGAGCAAAGACAACTCTTCCTGCAAAGACTGACATAAAATGGCATGCTTGTCAAGGAGAACTCTTCAAGTCCCAAGGTGCCACCTATGTTTTGGCTGTGATTGACACTCTTGGGGCTACAGGGAATTGGCCAAGAACAGAAATAGCAAGAAAAAGTGTTTTTTTTTTTTTTTTTTTTTAAAAGCGAGGGGTCCAGCTGCGATGCCACATGCTGCTTAGATGCTGTACTCTGCAGACTGGGACCACATGCGAAGCCTGGGTTTGAGTCCCTAAAGGCCAGGCACAATGGCGTGCACTCCTCATCCCAGCACTGTGGGGGGCTGAGGCAGGAGGATCATGAGCTCAAGGCTGGCTTGGGCAACAGAGTGAGACTGTCTAAGAGAGAGCCAGGTGTCACGGTGCATACCTGTAGTCCCAGGTGAGAGAGGCAGGAGGATTTTCACATGGTGGGGCTTTGTCTTTAAGGAAAGAAAAAGGGGGATCAGCAGTTAGCATAAAGGCTATGTTGCTGGACTCCCATGTAGTCGACCGCAGTTCGAATCCCGGACCTGGTGACTTAAACTCAAGTTGGGTGCATGTGTGCGTGTGCCCAAGGCCCTAAGAGGAGAATGGAAGAGAAGGGAATGAGATGTGGCCAAACCCCCTGGGGGGGTGATTTCTTGCTTTTTGTCTGTCTCTGTCTTTCTGGTGAGCACACATACCCTGTAACAAAAACATCTCAAAAAAGGAAAAGAAAAAGGTGAGCTAGCAGGTGGTGTGGTGGTTAAAGGCGTTGTACTCCCACATGGCCGACCACGATTTGAGTCCTGGACCTGCCAGCTTGCTTTATCACTCCTTCTCCATCTCTGTCTGTCTCTCTCTGGTCAAATTAAATAATAATAATAATAACTGAAGTGAAATAAAATAATTTTTTTTGAGAGGTTTTTGCTATAGGGTGTGTGTGCTTGCCAGAAAGACAGAGACAGAGAAACAGAAAGTGAGAATTCACCCCTTGGGGGAATGGCCACACCACAATCCCTTCTCTTCTATTCTTCTCTTGGATCTTGGGCACTCATGCACAAGCGCCCAGCATGAGTTTAAGCCACCAGGTCTGGGACTTGAACCATGGTCAATTACATGAAAGTTCAGGGACATAGTCACTATGCCAACTGCTGGTCCTAGAAATAAAAAAATTCTTAAAAAAAAAAAAAAAGAAAGAAAAGATAAAGGAAAGTTTGGCTCCATAACCCAGTGGTTGAAGAAGCCTAGATCCCATATGGAATACTGCAGTTCAAATCCTGGCCCTGGCAGCTTGTAAAACACACTGAAGGTGTGTGCATGTGTGTGGTTTTCATCTAGACAGGATGAAGAGATGGAAGAGAAGGGATTGCAGCATGACTATACCCTACTGGGGAGTTCTCTCTTTCTCTTCCTCTCTCTGTCTTTCTCTATGAGTTAAACAAACAGGTAAGAAGGCAAAAAGGACTGGTAGAAATAATATAGATCCGTACTACCACCCTGTGATGGCTGTGCACCCGGCCCCTCCTCTCATGTCACCTCAGAGACAGTGCACGAGTGGGTGGGTGGAAGAGGAGATCCAGGGAACACAGGGACCCAGTCCAGGGAGAAGGCGCATCGCAGGCAGGCTGGGCCTGCAAATACAGAACACCTGGAGGTTTCCCCAAGGAAGAGAGAACCAGAGAAAATAGCAGAGGTGAAAGTAGGGGGTTCTCCAGGGAATCTAGTAAAGGGGTGCCCAAAGATGGAAAGGGTGTTTTTTTTTTTGAGAGTTTTTTTGCTATAGGGTGCATACACTCGCCAGACAGAGAGAGACAGAGAGATAGAAAGCGAGAAATCACCCCCCGGGGGGATGGCCACACCGCAATCCCTTCTCCTCCATTCTCCCTTGGGATCTTGGGCATGCACGCACACACACGTGCCAGGCTTGAGTTTTAGACACCAGGTCCAGGACTCAAACTGCGGTCGACTAAATGGGAGTCCAGCAACATAGCCATTACACCAAGTGCTGGTCCTGAAAGGGTGTGATTCTTCAGTCGTGTACCAAGAGAGGACATGGAGTTTAGATGTCACTCAGATGAAATCTTCATCATTAGCTACTTTTCTTCTAAGAAGATAGAACTAAGATGGCCAAAACAAAGATGGTAGCAGCATAGCTGGTTGCTGGAAGCGCCTCTCCTTCACTGTGAATTAGAAACTGGGCTTGGACTAATTGATGCCAGTCTCCTGGGAGTTTGCTTAGCGCGTGTCAGTCTTCAGGCAGCTGCTAGCCCCTGCTATACAGACAAAATTGGGTTCCTGAACCTCTGTGGCCACCCAGTGAAGCCTCCGGCCGGCCTATCACTTAAGTGGTCTGACCAGGGCCAACAGCCCACCATTAGGAGATCGCTGGTAGGACTCAGGGCTCGGGGGTTATTAGAGATTGCTGCTCAGGCCATGGAGGTACAGCGACTTTTCCCCCTCATCCTCTGAGGACTCTGCTCTCATTTGCAAATGTCTATGAAGATCTCACGAAGATGTACAACTTGCATCATCTAATGACACACTTAATAAATCACCCTTCAGGACAGGAGAAAGTCATATACGATGCTTCTCAACGCAGAGCATCTGGACAGCGCGCCCATCCGAGGATCAGGTGGTGACCCTGGCCTCTTCCGCCCGAGCTGGGCTGAGGTAATTGGCTACAGACAGGCAGCTGCTGTGGGATGTCTCAGCTCGCCTGGTGCACGCTGGCCCGAGTGCACAGGAAACGGCCCCTCCAAAGTCTCAGCTGCAGCAGCTTCCAGGGAGCACGGACCCTAACAGAGTCACCTGGTGTGGTGACAGTCGAGTCTCTGCTACCCGGCCTGCACCTTGGCAGCCGCTCTCAGAGCCTGAGCTTCTACCTAGGTGATTTCCCGGCCTGGCTGTCACCCTGGCTTCCGAGTGAGAGGACGTGAACACTAGGAAACAAGTGAAGTGTCTCTTTGGGGATTTTACCATTTTTTTTCCCTTCTGAGACATTTTTGCTTATAACCCAAGTGCTACAATAGTTACGCTGTTGAAGAATACCTACCACTAAGACTTGCTAAAATTTTGAAAAGTGAATTTGGACCAAAAAAAAAAAAAAAAGCAAAACAAGTCTTTATTTGGATTGCTGTAGGCTGTGGCCTGACTACCCTGAATTTGTTACAAAAGCAGAAATCTCAGCCCTACCCCAGATCTACTGCATAAGAAATTGCATTTTATCAAGATCCCCAGGTGCTTTATAGACAAGAACACAGGATCCTGTCCTGGGTTAATATTTTTCTCCAGGTAATTGAAGATCTAGGGACGTGCCAAATGGTAGCTTTCAAGCAGAGTTTCTTTTTCTTTCTTTCACTCTTTTGTACAAAAGATTTCTCTGGCTGTTTGGGTAAGTCCTAAATTAATATTTTAAAATGTACAAAATGCATAGAATTGCAAAAAAAACCCATTCTGGGTAAGTCCTAAACTAATATTTTAAAATGTACAAAATGCATGGAATTGCAAAGAAAACCCATTATGCTGAGATATATAATAAATATTTAAAAATGTATTTCAGGACCTTGGTGTGCGTCTTTATTAACTCGTTCAATTTGAAGGTCTAGAAAGGAGTTTATCAGCTGACACAGTTTCACAGTAGTAGTGAGTGTAGACATGGGAAGACATCTGCTTCAAATAATATGTATCACTACTGTGGCTGACAACGACACGGGCACTGCTAGTACTCTACTGAATTTCCTGCCTACTTCCACTATTGAAGGAAATGCTGAATCTGAGCTATATATAATTTCATGACAATAAACATTTCGTTTTCTCCCCTTTCAGGTTCACAGTCGTCCTGAAGTCTATTAATAGAATCTAGGTTAAGAGGAAAAGATGTGTAAAAAATCATAAGCAGAAGGAATAAAGAGAATGCTGTGCCCCATATATGTCTCCATCTAATCTTAGCTTGAGCACAAGCCAGTCAAATCACTTCCTCCTCTGATAGCTATTGCATCTGCCTCGCTGGCTTCTGTCAGCTGGCTTCTGCACAGGGCTAGGCACTGTATTAAATACTTACTTTGCTCTTCCCCCCTCAAGCTTATTTACTTATTTCTTCCATGAAAGAGAGAAAGACAAAGAATGAGAGAAAGATGAGGGGGCACCCTCAACAGGGCCCTCATGCCACTATCCAGCCCATCTCAGCCAGCCCAGGCATGTGCACACACCCGGTATACACAGGAGCCCCCTAGATGTGAACCCAGGACTTTATGCTGTGGGTGCAGCAGCATTAGCACCGAGTCACTGCCTGGCCCCAGTAAGTACTTTAGGTCAGACTCTTTAGGTTGGATTCTAAATCCTTCCGAAATATACATGCCATATGGGGGAGAATACACACATACACACACACACACACACACACACACACACACTGAATACCATTACACAGGAAATCTAAGTCTCTTCATAGTAAGCTGCCTCCTATGACCACATAGGTCTTCCCCACAAAGGAGAACTGAATACTAATTACTAACACAGAGTTCTGAGCTGTTCTCTCTGCTCTGCCAGAGAGCCTGGGGCAGGGTTCCCTTTCTGCTGAATCATAAGCACCTTTTCAGGGTGGTTTTTTTGCCAAGAAGCAAAACTTCCCATAGCCATGTCAACTGTTGTTCTCCAAATAAGATACATTTCAGGAAAAGCCAAAGTTGATCTGTCTCTGGACTTCAAAATTGTGCATGCAAGGCATCCACACCGCTCTGCAGGCTACTTTCCCCTCCTGCTAACCAAGTGCCATGGAAGGGAGATGGAACTGGACACAGTCACCTTGGGGAGTTCATCTGACACTTGGTTTGAACTCGCAGAAAAGTCGTTACTACAGGGGGAGGCATTTCTCTCACAAAACCGAATCAGGTGAGGGTGTCTAGACCACGTGCTTACTGAAGAGAAATTGAGACACAATCTTACACAAAAAGTTTTGCTCAAAAATAGCCATGTCTCCAGGTCCATATAGGTGCCATGGAATAACTTCAGCTAGCAGCCCTCTCTCTCCTTTCTCTCTCCCTCTCATACACACACACACATATACATGCAAATCACACACACACACACACACACACACACACATATACATGCAAAAATACACATGGATAATAGTCACTTACACTAAGCTTTTCTTTATCTAGGTTTGTTCACCTGAAAATTAAATTTCTAAATCTTGCATGAAAACATCCGGTGATTAATTACTTGCATTATCTAGTTCACTACTTATCCTGGTTCAGGGGCTGATTAATCTACAAAATGGTCCTAGAAAGAAAGTAGGTAGAAACAGAGGAAATCTCTCAGACTTGAGAGTCAGCCGGTACATCAAAAGAACCAACTGTAGTAAATGATATCAGAGTAAACGCCAGTCAGTTCAGCGGCCTGTTCCTGTAGTACCATCTGCTCAGGAGGATTATGAGTTCGAGGTCAGCCTCAGCAATATAATGAGGCCCTGTTTTTTTAAATTATTTTTTTTAAAATCAGCACTGTCAGTTGGTCTAGAAAGGTAACTATTTGCAGATTTTGGAGTCACCTATAGTTTGCTGTTGGAAGTGATGAAGAACCTACAGAAACAGAACAAAACTGTTGGCAGAATCCCTCCCCATTCTAAAATCTTAATGGCAATGAATAGACTTAGTTAAGCCACTGGATGACTATAGAGATGAAGAAGGTATTTCCTATTAAAATAACTGCCTCCACTATTTTTTTTTTTAAGAGAGATTATTGCTATAGGGTGTTTACCATAGAAACAGAGAGACAGAAAGTGAGAAATCACTCCTTCCCCCAAAGGGGATGACCATGCCACAATCCCTTCTCCTCATTCTCCTCTCGGGATATTGGGCACTCATGCACACATACTTGGCATGAGTTTTTTAAACCACCAGGTCTAAGATTCAAACTGCAGTCGACTGCGTGGGAGTCCAGTGATGTAACCATTACGCCATCTGCTGGTCCCATCTCATCCATCAGATGAGATGTTAAACTTTGTTACTCTAACACACTCATTAGGAATGTCAGATTAGTCATAGGCCTAAGAGTGTCTAATACCTCAGCCTTATGAAAACAGCAGGACTTCCATCACTCTAAGTTTGGTTGGGCAACTGGGACCCTAATGAAATTCCCACGCACCAAGATGTCCCCGAGTACATTTCTCAGCTTTATTTTTTTAAAAACATTCTTTGAGTCACTTAAGGGATAAACTGAAGCCAAGCAAGTTCTAGCCTGTAAAATGGATTGTGCAAAGGATTTAGGTTTACAAACCCAAACTGCATCCTTTATTTCTGCCACTCTCTTTCCCGTAGTGCTCAGAGGGAGTTTTCTGTTTCCCCTCCAGGTCTTGACTGCTCTCCTGCCAAAACTGTCTTGCATCTGTTACAATAAAATACCTATGATGTTTTCCAAAGCCAGCCGTCTGCTGCCAGCAGTCAACTCTATCCCACAAGCTGCCGTCTGAGAACTTCAGGAGTGTCGCAAGCTGAAGGCAAAGGTGTAATCTGGCAAGTCAAAGGTGGGGTTCCTTGGAAGGCAGCCCCTTCCTTTGCTGATGGTGCCAGTCAGCAGGTTTTTTTTTCACTTTTGCCAAAGGGGCAGAAATGGGAGCAAAAGGCAAGAGGAAAGGGTGGCTTCTCATTAAGAGACTCATGATGAATTCTGGGTTTCGTGCCTTCCTAACGAAGGTCAAGCATGTTCCCTCTGAATTTCCCCTAACTCACCCGTGGCTTGGGAGGCTTCCGTTCGTTCAAGTCCTGTTTGCTTAAGCGTTCTAAATTCTTCACTGCAGGACTACTTTATTATAAGGATAGGGGCGGGAAGGCAAGTTTATAAGACTGTATACATATCTGTTAAAGTGATAAGCCTTGGGAAAATATAAACAGAAGATCATCTACCCTTTAAAGTGAGGAATCTGTGACAGTGTTCTATCCCATAATCAGATGAGGAACCTCACTTACATAGAGGCTTATATTTTTTGAAAGATTTTTACTATAGGGCCTGTGTGCTCACCAGAGAGAAACAGAGAGACAGAAAGTGAGAAATCACCCCTCAGGGGGATGGCCATGCCACAATCCCTTCTCCCCCATTCTCCTCTCCGGATTTTGGGCATGCATGCACACATGCCTGGTGTGTGTTTTAAGCCACCAGGTCTGGGACTGGAATCACAGTTGAATACATAGTCCAGCTACATAACCATTATGCCATCTGCTGGCCCCAAGACTTTTTTTTTTTTTAAATAAGAGGTTTTTGCCTCAGGGCATGTGTGCTCTACAGAAAGACAAAGATAGTGAGAGGGAAACTAAAAAGATCACCGCTCAGGGGGTGATGACCATGCCACAATCCCTTCTTCTCATGTCTCCTCCTGGGATCTTGGGCATGCATGCACACACGCTTGGAATAATTTTCAAGCCAGTGGGTCCAGGACTTGAACCATGTTGGCTGTGCGGGAGTCTTAACAACAAAACCGCTACACTATCTGGTGGCCCTAAAATAGAGGCAGGAGTCTAACAACATAACTGCTACACTATCTGGTGGCCCTAAAATAGAGGCTTTCTGCCAATTTAATTCTCAAGGGACATTCCATGACCTCCACAGATTTGCCTACTCTACCAGGGAATTCTCTTACTTTGTCAATTTATTTTCCTTTTTTAAATTAAAAAAAAAATTAAAGTTTGATTTCTGGTTTACATATATTTGGTAGGGTACAGCTTGGTTTTTTAAAAGCATGCATATAGTGTATAATCATTAAATCTGGGATCTACACATATTCATCTTCTTCAGCATTGAATACTCCATAACATAGTGCATAGTTTTTACTCTGCAGATACACCCATCTATACCCTCTTGCCTGTATTTACATGCATTCTTGTGTCTATTAAAATTTCTCTCACAACCCCCGATCTATTTCCCCCAAACAACTTCTGGTGTCCACTGTTCCTCTAATTCTATGCTGGTAAGTGCTTCAGTTCCGACACAGAGTGCAGACATGCAGTATATGTTAAGTGGGGACATACAGTATTTGTCTAAAAATATGGAATGTTCCACGAATTTGCATGTCATCCTGTGCAAGGGCCATGTTAATCTTCTCTGCATACTAAAAGTTCCAACTTTCAGTCTATGTGTTGCTGAAGCAAGCACAGCTCTGCCAACTTCTAACTTGATCTTCTAATTTGGGAAGAAAATCAGTGGTGAAATTAGAAAGGCAAAGAGATGGTCCAAGTGTATCTTGCTTTAAGCCCACCTGATAGCCTCCAAATTTTGAAATTACTAAAATGCACACTGTGGGATGAACTTTCTCTTCTACCAAGAGAGTCATTTTTGATCTTTACAAGTGCTGAGTTTTTCTCTTACATTTGAGATACTGTTGGATTGACTCTTGGGGAAGGGATCATGTAAAGGAAGGTAGATTTAGGGTCCTAGGTCAAGGGCTGGCATGGCCTGCTTCACCCTGCAGTAACCTTGCATCCAAGCGGAGATGGGGAGCTCACGCTTGGGCCATTTGTGGAGTCATGGTGTGGCTGTGTGCCTGCACACACCTGGGTTTAACAAACCAAGGCAACTGTGGCAGTTGTGCCAGCAGGGGACAGCAGAGCCAACAGATCTCACAGTGGAGCACACTCTGCCTCCTCCCTCTGTTCTCCGTGGAGTAGATATCATGTCAATGGAGGGAGAATTCTGCCATCGTGTACCCTGGCCACTGAGCAGAAGGCAGAGCTCCAGCTGGGATCACCGTGTGAGAGATGGGTGCTACACCTATGGCCTCCACTGCAGGAAATGTATAGAAGTTTGGAAGTGAGAGAGTGTATTGCCTATAAAAGTTAAGAGGGACACACCTTGTATGTAAACACAAAGCCACACAAAGGGATCCTCTGCCCACCATTAGGCCTTGAAATGACTGACTCCTTTTGGGGCCGAGAGGTGACATGGTGGTTAAAGGCATTGGATTCCCACATGGCCAACTATGGTTCAAGTCCTGGACCTGGCAGCTTGCTTTCTTGCTTTCTCTTTCTCTCTCTCTGAAGCTCTGTCTGGTCAAATTAAAAAATAATAACAAATGGAATTAAATAGAAATAAATAATTCTTTTTTAAAAAAAGACTGATTCTTTTTTTAGAGACATGGTGGTAAATCTTCTTTAACTCAGGCTCTTAACTCCAATTTTGCCTGCCTGTTTTTATCCTCTTGGTTTACACACTTTTGCACATATATGCATACACCTAGCTCAATCTTTTCCCCATTCATCTTTAAGAAAAAGTGGATTAATGGAAGTCAGATTCCAGTTTGTTCAGATAAGCAAAGGAAGGGAGAGTTGCTCCAGTTTTTTTCTTTTTTTGGAGAGGTTTTTCACTACAGGGTGCGTGCACTTGCCAGAGACAGAGAGAGAGATAGACAGAAAGTGAGAAATCACCCCCCAGGGGGGATGGCCATGCCACAATCCCTTCTCCTCCATTCTCGGGATCTCGGGCATGCATGCACATGCACCTGGAGTGAGTTTAAGCTACCGGGTCTGAGATGCGAGCCGCAGTCTACTACATGGGAGTTCAGTGACATAGCCATTACACTAACTGCTGGTCCCATCCAGTTTTTAATCTTTGGTCTTTAATCTATTTCTTTCATGAGACAGAGAGAGGCACTCATGCTGTGATCCCCTCCCCTGCAAGCCTTCCTAGCCAGTAGAGATCAAGGTTGTGTGTACCTGGCATGTGCACGTTGACCAGGCGACTGAACCCGTGATACTCCATGGATCCAGCATCACTTGAGCAGCTCACTACTATTGTGCCAGCAAGCTGGAAGTTCTAGCTTTGAGCAGAACACGTAGCTCAACCAACACTGCATGAATGAACTAGTTCATTCAAGGATGCTCATGGCATGTCATCCACTTCAGTGAGTAGATTTTGCCTGGCCTTTCTTATCCTTTTATGAGCTAGTGTGGTTCAGGCTGAAAAATGAAAAGGTCCCTGATGCTACTTTGAGATACCAGGTAGTCCCAGAGCTCTGCAAACACACTGCCAACTCATGCAGAGGTTACTCACCCTTCAACTATAGCCTTCTGGGAACCCAAAGTTGACCCTTCACCCCAGATCCCACCCCATTGAGTCAGGCCACATAGTGCCACTCCCTCTTGGGCAAGTTTGATGGATTCTCTCACGTGCCTTGATTTCTAACTGCCTCTTGCCTGGGGAGTCCAGGCCTCAGTCTGATTGGTTTCCAGTTGAGTTTCAGCAGTTACGCAAATCAGGTTTCTGACTGTGTCTGAAATTCCAGTGCATACAGGAATGGCAGGTTGCTTAATCTCTAAATTCAGAGCCAACCCCTTTTCTAAATACGGACCAAGGTGCTGCTTGGCTCCCATGGTAGATTAAAAGCCCCACCCCTCTGAGCTCTGATGACCTGCCTCATGGAGTGTATAGACGCCATCTTGTTTTGCAGACTCTCCCTCCCATAGGGTGCCATGCTATTCATACTTCCATCCTTCCTCACTTGCTTTCATCTGTCAAATTAGACTCCATCCCATTTTTCTCCAGATAGCATCCACTTTCCAAACACAGGAGGACAGATGATTAGAATGTCTTGGAGAAAAATAAATGAATACCAGTCATTTTATTTTCCTTTTCAAACTACTGTGTTCTGTATTTCTGCTCTGAAGAGTAAGTTACTTATAAAAGTCAGCTCAATGTCTAGCCTACAGTGTGGACATAAGTTAAACATGAACAAGGTCACCAGATTTTCCTCTTCACTTATTAGAAATGGCATTAACAATGAAATATTGTGCTGGGTAGAGGCGAACTGCATGTTCAGAGGTAAGGGTGTAGGACCTATGGTAAATTTTTTTAGTATTAAAGAAACATTGTTCTAAATGTGAGAAAAGATGATACCCAGTTAACTTTCTGTCTTACTTTTTAAACTACACAAATCTTTTTTTTTTTTTTCCCCCGAAGTGGTGACACTAAACAATCCCAGATTGTGGATATCCGGCTAGCATTCAGTTTGCAAAAGAAGAAAAAGAAGGAACTGGATGATTTTGTGTAAGATTCAGTCCTCATTGGGTTCTTTCAGTGGGGCACATCATCAATGTAAGGCTACTGTCATAGGCATCTTCACCAATAGGTTCACACACCAGAGGAGACAGTGAAAATCCAAACACAAGCACACAGTTCATTGCATATTTCTTTACCACTACTGGGACCCTACAGAAAATCTTCAACTTCCTGATTCCTGAATCTACCCTTTTAGAAGCAATAGTGCAATTTAATAAGGACCGAGAAACTAAAATCAGTTTCCCAAACGACAGTCCATTGAAATTTAATGAGCTGTACTACCCATTGATCTGCGTGTTCTAAATTATATTAATAATCAAGGAGTTGACCAGTAAAAGTTTTTTCTAAAAGGTCAGATAAGAAATATTTGAGGCTTTGCAGGCCATGTATGACTCGGCCCTATATTCGTCATTTCTTCAACCCTTTAGAACATTAAACACATTGTCAGAACCCAAACCATACAGAAATCCTGCCAGGGCAAGCTGGATTTAGCCGATGGGTCATATTTTACTAACCCTGACTAGTTTCTTTTCCTTTTTTTATTTAATTTTTTTTTTTTTTTTAGAGTTTTTGCTATAGGGCATGTGTGTTCATCAGAAAGACAGAGAGAGACAGATAGAAAGCAAGAAATCATCCCCCAGGGGATGGCCATGCCACAATCCCTTCTCCTGCATTATCCTCTTGGGATCTTGGCTATGTACGCAAATGCGCCCGGCGTGAGTTTAAGCCACCGGGTCCGGGACTCGAACCACGGTTGACTACGTGAGAGTTCAGAGACATAGCCATTATGCTAACTGCTGGTCCCAACCTGACTAGTTTCTGAACAGACATTGAAAAGGATCCTATCCCCCAACCCAGCTAATTCACCGAAGACAACACCTGGGACAGATCAGTCTGAAAAATGCGAGACAAAGGGAGACCTACCTAACAGGTACGATAGGTGAGAAAAAGCAAGAGTCATGGCTAGGGAACCTAGACAGTACAGTGATAAAATGTGATGCTTTGTGAGGCTGATCTACATGGAAGGTTCCAGGTTCACATCTGGAGACCTCCCTAAGCATATCAGATATGCACATGGCCCATGATCCAGGGCTGGTGAAGGCTGGGATGCGATCGTGGCATCAAGACTTGGTTGGGGGTACTGTCTGTCTCTGTTCCTCTCCGTCCCTCTTGCTCAGGAAGGAAATAAACCAACATGAAAGTCTTGGTGGCTATGAGAGGGAGTTGGGGGTGAAAAAGTATCCTAAAAGGGTCAAGGTGATACTGTTTCTCTTCTCCATGTTAGTCTAGCTGTGGAGGGCTGGGAACTCATAAGAGAAAGACTAGCAAGAAGAGATGGGCTTGCCCTGATAAACAAAGCCATCCTTCAGCCCTCTAGGCCATAAATGCAAAGCCACAGAACTTGGCCACCACAGCATGAGGACAGCTGCCAGCCAGCACGCAGTAACCAAAGCAGCTCCCAATCTGCCTTCTCAGACAACCCCTGTGGCTAACAGAGCACTCTCCAAAGCACACATCAAAGCGCTCCAGTATTCAGGCTGGCAAGTCCTACTGAAGCAAAGTTCCCTCCCGACCTCTGACGTTCCTCTCCTGCAGCCCACATGCACCCGCTCAATGTCAGTTCAATTCCACCATACTCCGACCACTTCACTGGGGGGAAACCATGTCAGATGATCCCTGAGCCTATGAGAAGCAAGGCCTGGAAATGATTCAGAACCCCAGGCTCGATCGAGATGGTCTTTATTCTCTTACGTTTCTCTTAGCATAAACCCCAAGCCTTGAGAGCAGAAGGAATGCTCTGGAACTCAGCTACAATCACAGGAACCACGAATCAGCCTTCAACCAACCTTGCGTGTCTGCAAGGCACGTTATTCTCTATTTTTGAGTGCAAAGACATCACTGTGACAATTTCCACCCCCTGCACCTCTTCCCCTCAGGACAGATAGAATTCACACTTTAGTTTCACACTACTTTCCAATTCTCTGACTTAGAAGCTGAGCAGAGGTAGTCTGCCTTAATGGAGAAAACATTAGTGTGTTTGGGCTTCACCTTGGAGCCCAGGCAATTTCTGGATATTTCACAGCTGTTAGACATCCACTGCCTCTCTTACAAAAGCCAGGAGAAATTAGCAAGCACCTCATTGGCTCTGAACTATGAAAATATAGCAACGGTCAAGCCTAGAAATTGGAATCTGGTTGATGATCTCTGAAGTATCATCTGCCAATTTTAAAATTGGTTTTAACTTAAATGCTGCATGATTTTGTGTGATTGTTTTTTTAAAGCAACCCTCAGAATAAAACTGTCATTTGGTCAAAATAGTAATGAGAAACACTTTTGCTTGCAAAAATATCAGCACTATTCAGGCTAAGGCTGTCTCCCATGTCAATGTTATCTGTTCATTTCTTGTATATTTTTTCTTTAAAAAAAAAAAAAAAACCCTTGGAAGACAAATAAGTTGTGTTCAAAGGAAACATGATTCTCTTCACCCTTCAGTCTCTCCTACCTGCTCCGTGAGCTGATCAGGTGAGTGTTCTTTGCTATGCTCCAACCGCCGCTTGAATAGGACGGACTCCAGTCTGTTTCCCTTCTCCATTCAGTTCTTTCAAGTCCTGTGTTATTAACTATCAACAATGGGAGCCATGCCAGTGCGCGCTCCAACTTCCTGCCAGCTCCCCACGCTCCACGGAGCTTCGGAGCAGATTTTCTCTCTCTGACTCTCCTCCCAGCCTCACCTCCTGAGCTCAGGTCCCCACCCACCCATGGCACTCAGATCATTTTTCATTTATGAGTGCATCCAGCTAAACTGTATTTGTAAGAGAATGAGCCAATCCTCGCTCTGCCAGCATATCAGAACCGTGCTGCTAAAAGCGTCTTTAATTTTCCAGGAGTATGGGGGACGTTCCGATGCTGGCAGAAGTCACCCGTGGCTTTCTCCTGAGTGTGTTTATCTGCAGATCAGCTCCTCCATCAGCGGAGGACACACACTGTGGCAATAGAGCCAAAGCACTACCATTTCAAGGGCTTCAGGCCACTGGGGTGGACTGAAGATTTCAGGCATGAGTCAATCGAAATGTGTATTTCATGTACACTGAAACTGTGAAGCCAGGGTCTGTCAGGAAACTTTCCATCCAGTGACTGCACCATAAATGAAGTATATTTTGTACTTAACTAAAGGGGCCCTTTTTTATTGCATCAAATGGATATAAAAGTGGAAAGTTTAAATTATTTTGTATAGAAATGTCATTAGATAAATGTGACTTCTCAGTTTGATACCAAATCCACAACTTTTCAAATCCAACTAAAATCTCATCCCCCATCGTAGACCTGTACTAGCTAATCAGGTATTATCAGTTAGCCCTCAGGAATTGCTTACGCCAGGGAACCAGCAGTTAGCGTAATGGCTATGTTGCTGGACTCCCACGTAGTGGACCACGGTTTGCGTCCCGGACCCGGTGGCTTAAAACTCACACCAGGCGCGTGTGCGTGCGTGCCCAAGATCCCGAGAGGAGAATGGAGGAGAGGGGATTGTGGCGTGACCATCCCCCCTGGGGGGTGATTTCTTGCTTTCTGTCTCTCTGTCTCTCTCTGTCTGTCTGGCGAGTGCACGCGCCCTATAGCAAAAACCTCTTCAAAAAAAAAAAAAAAAAAAGAGGAATTGCTTAAGCCAATAAAATGTCAGCAACTACAAAAGTGGTTGACTTTGCTCTTTAAGATCTTATCAGGAAACAATTTTAAGGAGTAGGCTCCCCAAACCATCACATACGTCTACTGCTAGGTATAAAATTTGCCTTGGTATGGAGTGAAAGCCAAAAGGGGTCATTTAGGATCCACCAACCAGGGACAAAAGTTCTGAAAACCCCACGGCCTTTGCAGTAGGTAGGACAATTTACAGGAACAATTTGAATGGGAATGACATATTATTATCACAATACTAAGCATATTTTATTAGCTACACTGTGACAGCAAAAAAGGAGCAAGCCTCTTCTGCTTATTTACAGTTATCCTCAGGGCATGCTTCCAGAAAATCCAGAAGGGCTATTAGGCTATTAGGATTTTAGATTCTTGTAGCTTCATTTATTTTAGAATTTTATGATTTAAGACTTTTCCCTCTATGTACCTCATGGTGTCATAAGGGAGTTCGAATCACCATGGGAACTTTTTATTTTCAAAATAGTTTTAAAATTTTCCATAAATTAAAAATCTGATGGCCGAGTATCTGTACTTAGGGAAAATCTTTTGTGTTGTGTTGTTATTAGATGGCTAACGTGTTATATATTTTCAGTATTGCTCCAAATGGGTTCAATTAGGTCATCGATAGAAAAACATTCAAATATACGAGAGAGAGCGGGTCATCTGGCTTTGGAGCGGCTACTCTGTATTCCCAAGCGACAAAAGAGAGAATTAAAAATGGGTGATGTTGAGAAAGGCAAGAAGATTTTTGTTCAGAAGTGTGCCCAGTGCCACACCGTGGAAAAGGGAGGCAAGCACAAGACTGGCCCAAATCTCCATGGTCTATCTGGGCGGAAGATAGGCCAGGCCACTGGATTCTCTTACACAGATGCCAACAAGAGCAAAGGCATCCCCTGGGGAGAGAATACACTGGTGGAGGATTTGGAGAATCCCAAGAAGTACATCCCTGGGACAAAGATGATCTTCACTGGCATTAAAAAGTCCGAAAATGCAGAGCGAATATCTTATCTTTTAAAAGCTACTAATGAGGAATAGGTGGCCACTGCCTTATTTATGACAAAATAGAAATGTCTCACCTTTTTTATGTGTACCGTATTTTAATTGATCTCCTACACCAGAACTCAGATCATGAATGGCTGACAGGATATTTTTGTTAGACAATCCTGATTTAAGTAAGACTGGCATGTGGTTAAATTAGTATTTTTTTTATTAAATTTTTTTTTTTTTTTTTGGAGAGGTTTTCGCTATAGGGCGCGTGCACTCGCCAGACAGACAGAGAGAGACATAGAGACAGAAAGCGAGAAATCACCCCCCAGGGGGGATGGTCACGCCGCAATCCCTTCTCCTCCATTCTCCTCTCGGGATCTTGGGCACGCACGCACACGCGCCCGGCGTGAGATTTAAGCCACCGGGTCCGAGACGCGAACCGCGGTCGACTACGTGGGAGTCCAGCGACATAGCCATTACGCTAACTGCTGGTTCCCTTTTTTATTAAATTTTGATAGGAATTTCAGTTCAGTAAGTGCTATCACTATTTGTAATTGGTAATTCATTAGTATAATTGGTAATTCATTAGTGATGCTCATATTTCTACAAAGATGGTGAATGCCATCTCAAAGCTTACTGGAGATGGTTTTATTTAGGCTTATATGTAACTAGTTATATGAATATATAAATGCTGGCGAAATCCCTTCACTTCTCGAAACTAAGCAGACCCACCTGTGTTTTAATTTGTGTTTATTAACCTGTTAAG
>NW_006159715.1:2387871-2430325 GCF_000334495.1 Tupaia belangeri chinensis | reverse complement strand
ATTTTAGTGTGGTTTATGTATACTATCAAATAAAGAATATGTAACACTTTACATATTTAAAAATGATTTGTCAGGTCAGACGCTTTTAAAAGTCACTGTGACAAGATTTAGTAGCATATTTAATAATACCTTTGAATTCTATTGTCTAAGTCAGACTAAGTTACATTTCAGGATTGTTGGGCAACTGTTCAAAACCACAGAGAAACTGAACAACTACTGTATGTGTGTGATTGGTAATGGTGCTTTTGCCGATTACCAATCCTTATTAGAAGGATTAAAGTAAAGGAGATATACCATCAGCATAGATTGATAAATTGTGCCATCATAAGACTTAAGATAATTAAAAACCAAAGGAAAAATAAAAAAGAAAAACATTCAAAACTACAGAAAAGAATGCGTCATGACTTTCCCGACAACCCAACAGTTATCCTAATATCCTACCACAATATCCTTGGAAAAAACAAAACCAAAACAGGTGATCCAAAACTACATCGTGACTTAAGAAAAAATGTGTCATGACTTTCCCGACAACCCAACAGTTATCCTAATATCCTACCACAATATCCTTGGAAAAAACAAAACCAAAACAGGTGATCCACCTCTTATAGATGAGACGGAGAAGCATGTGTTCACTAGTATATACTTATTTTTTTTTTAAAGAGAGATTTTTGCTATAGGGTGCCTGTACTCACCAGAAAGACAGAGAGACAGAGAGACAGCAATCCCCCCCCCCCCCCCTCCCAGGGAATAGCCACGCTGCAATCCCGTATCTTTCATTCTCCTCTCAGGATCTTGGGCATGCACACACATGTGCCTGGCATGAGTTTTAAGCTCCTGGGTCCAGGACTTGAATTTGTAGTTGTGGGAGTCCAGTGATGTAACCATTATGCCACCTGATGGTCCCTATATACTTTTCTTTAAAAATTTGCTTTAAATTTGCTAGAGGGCATGTGTGTGTCTGAGCTGCCTGATCTGGGACTCGAACCTCAGTTGCTCATCTGAGGGGTTCTGCACCTTAACCACCAACCACCTGCTGGCCCTGGCATAAACGTTTTTACTAGTGGGGCAGAGAGAACTGACAGGAGGATTAGTAGTTAGTCTCCAAATCCAAACAGGAAATCTCAGTGCACATATTCACATGTAGTCAGGAGGCCTGAACACAGACGATGGGGAGACTTTCTGGGACTTACTGTCCTACTTAGGCACGATAGACTCTTGTTCTGAGCTTAAGCAAAAGATAAGGGAGTCTGCTCTTACATAAACAATTTTTTTAAGTGGGAGAAAAGAGGGTTAAAATCTTCTTGGCCCATTACCAAATTCTAGTCCTAATGAGAGAGAAAATTTGCCTATAGAATTGTCTTTCCAGTATTAGTTTGTGACATCTGCCAAAAATCTATGGTAAAACCAGTTATTCCACTTCTTTTTGTCCCATTCTCTCAGGAAAGGGTGGATAATATATAACAGAGTTTTGCTTTAAGGGGAATTGCTCCTACATTTGCTCACAAAACTAGCCACGTAGCATGTGCTAGAACACAGCAAGTATACAAACTAGCTAACCTCACAAGGCTTCTGGAAAGATGAATTTCTGGCCAAACTGCCCATGGCAAGAGTCTGAGCTCTGCCTTCTTCTTGCCTGACTTGGCTCCTGGACTTAGGAGACCATAGTGGCCTTCACTCTTAGTGTCATTAAGAGGGACCTTGAAGATCACTTAGTTCCACTTTCTCATTGTGTGGATATGGAAGCAGAGACCCACAGAGCATGAAAAAACTTGCCAACATTACAGGGCACATTAACAGAAGTACTGAGGTTAGAACACAGATCTTCCTGATTCTAATTCTAGTACGAGGCTGGGTGGACAAGGTGTGGATTTCAGAGACAAGAACTACAGGTAGGGGCTCAGCTGGTCCCAAGGACTGGCCTAGAGACAGACCTAAGACTCCCCCATAAACAAAAGCAGAAAGGCAACAAGGGAAGCTCCAGAAGGGTAGGAAGTTAGGGAGTGACTCTAACAATCCCCCCCCCCAGATACGGGGAACACAATGTCACAGAAGCCAATGGACACTTCTGGGCATGTATCCAAAAGAATCAGAACAGATATTTGTACCCATGTTCAGAGGAGCACTATTCACAATAGCCGAAGGGTAGAAGCAACCCATGTGTCCAATGATGGATGAATAGATGAAAAAAATGTAGCATAAACATACAATGGAATACTATCTGGCTGTAAAAAGGAAAGAGATTCTGACGCATGCTACAACATGGATGAGCTTTGAGGAGACAACATGCCGAGAGCAATAAGCCAGTCACAAAAGACAAACACTATATGCCTTTACTTATGAAATATACGAATCAAATTCATAGGGACAAAACAGAATGGCAGTTGCCAAGAGTTGGGGGAGACAGGCCATGGAGAGTTATCATTTAACAGTTACTGAAAAACGTTCTGAATGGATGGCGGTGATGGTTACCCTACTATGTGAACGTGCTTGATGACATGAAACCATTAACATTAGCTCGTCAGAAAAGTCATGACATTCCTATGTTTTTCTATGCAAAAATGCATTGTGACTTTTCCAACAACTCAATAAACTTAAAAATGGTTGAAATGGGGACCAGCGGTTGGTGTAATGGCTATGTTGTTGGACTCCCATGTAGTTGACCACAGTTTGAGTCCCAGACCCGGTGGCTTAAACTCATGCTGGGGGTGTGTGCAGATGTGCCCAAGATCCAGAGAGGAGAATGGAGGAGAAGGGATTGTGGCATGGCCATCCCGGCTGCGGGATGATTTCTTACTTTCTGTCTCTCTGTCTCTCTGGTGAGTGCATGTAGCAAAAACCTCTCAAAAAAAAAAAAAAAAGAATGATGACTTTTATATTTTGGATATATTTTTAAAAGACAATGGAGCCTGAATTGTCTTTGTAATTTCCCACTGGCCAGTTCTATGGCTGTCGTGTTCTTTATTACTGAAGTCTCAAAATGAAAAGACTATCACTTGCCATAAAATAAAATTCATAAATGACCCTGAAAACAATAGGAAACACTCAAGTTTTTTTCCCTTTCCCATCCCTTAGTCAAAATTAGCTCACAGAACGTCGTGTAAGCTAGGTGCTGTTTGTCTTCCTGGCCTGTGATGGGAGAGGATACTGTCAACACTGACAGAACCACCCTACAGATTGTGCAAGCAGGGAGAGCCCTGGCCTATAGATTCAGAGAAGCTGCTCTCTTTCAACTACCGCCCTCAATGCAGAAGGTTCAAAACCTCCCCTGCGGGAGTGGAGCTCAAGCAGCTGCAGCCTGCCCCTTTCCTCCATGAAGCTCTCTTGGAGTCTACATACCCTTTGCTTCACTGACGTCTGGCAGCATATGCTGATGCCATCATGCTTTTGGGTTTTTAATTGTATTCAGATGTGTCTTAGCTCTCAAGTCTTTTCAATTGGACTACAAGCCTCTGGTGGACAGAGCTGCCCGCATCTCTCGGCCTCCTCCCTCCTGCCAGTCCAGGATAGGACCTGAAGGGCCACCAGCGTTTTCCTCTCTCTTTCCTGTTTCCCGGGTTATCCCTTCTACTTGCATAGTTATAACCAAGTGAGAGCCACCAACTCCTCAAACTCCTTCTTCAGACCCAGACTTCTGCCTGCCTCCTGCCCAGCTCTGGCAGGACATCCTACAAAGTGCCTTGAACTTAGTGTGCTCTAAAATAAAACCCATTATGCTCTTCCTCAAATAGGTTCCTTCCTCTTTAAATTAATGCAATCCCCATTCACCTAATCAAAAATAAGTCATCCTAGACTCTTCTTCCCCCCTCACTTGAATGAGGGGCCTGTCAGCTCTGTTTCTTAAATCTCTCTCACTTGTCCCCGTGCCTGTATTTTGTTGAGTTTTAGGACCTGGACTCTGAATTAATTTTACTTCCTCAGTTGTCTACTCTAATTTATCTCCCCTTCCCCAGCCCCAAGGTGTCCAACAGCAAATACATATGATCTGGTTGAGATGCTCCAGGAATTTCCCATCACCCAAAGATAAAGCCTAAACACTTTGACACAGTATCTAAGACCATTCTTGAACTAGATCTGAGGCCCGTATCACAAAGCCTATGTGTAGACCATTGGCTGCTGCTCTTCTTCATGCGCAGGATCTATGCTTTCACATGTGGTGTAGGTTCTCAGCTGGGGAAGGCTTTACTCTGCAGGAGACAGTTAGCAATGTCTGCAGACATTTTTAGTTGTCACAACTGGGATGTGTCAGGGGCTGTGACTAGCACTTGGTAGAGATGAAAACATCTGACGACATACAAGGCAACCACTCTCCTCTGTCCCCCACAACAAAGGATTACCTAAAGCATGTACCATATGGGTTCTTAGAATGTTATATTATATTTTATTTATTACTACCATGTCTATTTCCTACTCTGGGGGCTGCAAGCATAAATATTGACAGGATGCAAGAATTAAATGAGTAAGAGAGAAGTAGATTATGCAAAAGCAATAAGGGATGTTGGAATTGGAGCTGACATAGCTTTCTAAAGAATTCAGGTTCAAACTTCCAAAAGCACTGAGCTGAACGACACAGCAAGTGGACATATTTGTAGCTTCTACGAGGCTTCTGAGGCGTGGGGGATTGTTTTCCTTTTTGGTATTTATTATATTGGGAATGTAGGATCGATAATTATTGAAAGCTCTCTCTTATATTTCCCTCTGCAGCTCAGCATATTCCTAAGCTCTAGTAAATAAATGGGAAAATAGGACAAAAATCTCCTCATCTCAGATCCTTAATACAGTTTTATTGTCCTTTCAAATTTTCTTTTCAAGTTTTTATTTATTTATTTATTTATTTATAGATTTTTGTTACTAAGGTGCATGCACTCACTGGAGAGACAGAAAGAGAGAAGGCGAGAAATCACCTTCGGGGTGATGGCCACGCCACAATCCCTTCTCCCAAATCTCAAGATTTTGGGCACACATGCATATGCACCAGTTGCGAGCTTAAGATGCTGGGTCTAGTACTTCAAACATGGTTGACTATGTAGGAGTCCAGTGATGTAACCATTACACCATCTACTGGTCCCTGAAGGTGTCTTTCTTTATATTTTTCTAGTAATATTAATCTAGTTTTTCCAAAATGTACTCTATCTTGGGGAAATGTTCTATGGAAGAAGGGCTTCATGGTCAAGTAAGTTTGAGAAGTATTTCTAATTAACCCTTCCTTTAAAGTCCATGTCTTCTTTATTTTCTTAAAAACATTGTTTTGTAATGCCAGACAGCATGTGTGCATACCTGATGAAAGAAACAGAGAAGTCAAGACATAAAAAGTTCCCTCCAGTGAGTCCTGGTTCCACTACGATCCCTTTTCCTCCATTCCTCCTTCCCATCAGGATCCTGGGCATGTATACATACACCCAAGTCTGAGATTCAAACCATGGTTGGCCATGTGGGTGTGGCTCCCTCCACATAGAGCTTAACCACTACAATGGGGGGCCAGTCCCCAAATATTAATTTATCCAACAGTTCTAACCCTCACCTTTTTTGGTATAATTTATGAATATTCATGGACTATATGCTTTAAAAACGTTTTTTTTTGAGAGTTTTTTATTTTCTATAGGGCGCATGCGCTCGCCAGACAGACAGAGAGAGACAGAGACAGAAAGCGAGAAATCACCCCCCAGGGGGGATGGTCATGCCGCAATCCCTTCTCCTCCATTCTCCTCTTGGGATCTTGGGCACACACGCACACGCGCCCGGCGTGAGTTTTAAGCCACTGGGTCTGGGACGTGAACTGCGGTCGACTACTTGGGAGTCCAGCGACATAGCCATTACGCTAACTGCTGGTTCCCTATGCTTTAAAAGCTTTGAGAAATACTTAAATGTTCTCCTGCTGGTAGAGTGCTTAGTTTAACCTTCTCTTTGTAGCAGAAAAGTCCTAGCTCTCCATACCTAATCTCTACCTCTCAAGGAAAGAGCTGTTCTCTCTCCTCACATATCCTTATCTTTTGTCTCCACATAGGTGCACTGAAATTGCCCAGTGGTTATCAGTAAGGAGCCCCTTGGGGTAAAAATGGGGGAAGCAATAAGGGTTACACAATGGTCAAGGACTGTAATTGGAGAGGAGACACACATCAATGTGCCCCATGGCCTCGAGTCCAGGAGTAGTTCTCTTAGGGCCATTGGGTTCCCAGGCCAGCTTTTCAGAATTAAGGTCCATTAATAAGGATTAGGGCAGTCAATCCAAAAAGATAAGCAAGGATGACATACTTTCAGGTAAAGAGCATCTACATTGAGAAGAGCAGAAAGTCTTTATGACCTATAAACACATATCTGACATATTCCAACAGAGAACACTGGCCCCAAGCTCCACTTCAAGGCATTTTCACCTTCTTGGCTCCTAGCAAAGGAAAAACTGGTTAGACCACCAGCCTTCATCTTAGTTAACAGATAATCGCTCAGTCCCTCTTTTCTGGTCTGGCTTATCAGTCCAAATCACTCTTTTGAATAGGGAATAACTTCTTTCTTCATAGAAATAGAGACAGACTGGGTTTTGGAAACTAAATCCAGGCCCACCAGGACTTGAACTCACTCTCAGGAATCTGACCAGAGATCTGAAGACTCCTAGGAACAAGCTCTGAGAATTGGTGATAACTCACACGCAGCTGGGCAGGGGGAACAAGTAATTTTCTGAGTCAATGTCACAGCCACCTTCAGCTTGAGAATTCTCTTTCATGCTCCTCAAGGCCCTGGGAGCTTTCAAGTCAATTTTTGTAAGTATCATGGCAGATACTTTCCCATAGTTCCTGTATGCTCCTGTTGTCCCCGAGATTGGTTACTTCTCAAGATTAAAACCAGACAAATAAGAGTCTCCTTTAAGACCGTGTGCTGTGCAGCTAACCCCATGAAAAGATTCCCGCCACTGCAAAGTGACACACATGAAATGAGAAGCAATGAATGAAGGCAGGAAAGGCTCCAGGATTTCCACAGGAAGACGTCGCCATGGGGAGGGGAATCAGGGCAATTTGTCAGAGGAAGTTGGTCTTATCTTATATGACCCATATTTGACATTTCCCACGGTGCCCCTCATAGACAAAGGAAAGTGGGCTCCTGCTCACAGTTGGCACACCTGAAGACCCCTGCATTCTGGCACACCCCTCCTGACTTGGCGCCCTCGTAGCGAGTGGAACATGCCACATGGCAGGCTTACTGAGCAGGCATTCTGGAAAGGGCTCCTGCCAGCCAGGCCTGGGATTGGACAGCTGCCCGTGCCACTCAGAGAACCTGAACTGGGCAAACCCCAGCAAAGGCCACAGTGGCACTCCAACCCTTTTGTTTCATTTTCACCATATCGACATTGTCAAATAGTGGAAGTGTTGGCACTCATGTGGTTTCAGAAATGTGGAGTGGTGAGGATGTCGACCCCGTGCTGCCTACACTGAGTGCCTTACAGCTGACATGCAGTGAGACTACGCAGGCGCTCACAAGATAGTTCAGAAGCAAGAGACAGAGTTCTGGGTGCCATTCCCATTCAATAGGAGAGCAAACCTGGATCTTGTAACTAGCCACTGTGCTAGAGTGGTCCATGGCAGTCCCCAATGTCACGCTTCTTCAGATCCCTGCACAGAGCAGTGTACAGTCAATGAACACTCCACACAATGTGACTCAGCTGCACGTGTGTTTCAGAAGGGCGGTGAGGGGCTAGGTGGTGGTGTCTCTCTCTCTCATGAAAGAAATAAAAATAAACTAAGAAGAAGAAGGTTGGTGAAATATTTATGAAGTAGGAATGTGCTTTTTTCAGAGCTGTTTCTGTGGCCAGTCAAGCCCTTCCCTCTGTCTCTTCAACCCTTCTGTAAGCCTAACAATGGCAACATTTAGTTCCCAGTGGAGCTCCGAGTTTTAAAGTTTTACTGTATCCAGTCTGTAATCTACAGATCTCAAAATAATTCCTCTTATATAAATAAAAAAAGGCAAAATACACAGTTTCCTAAGCTTACCAAGTCTCCATTATGATTAAAAATGATTAGTCTTCTTCAAGTGGGGAAGGGTGGAGGAAAGCCCTCGGAGGAAGAAATCTATCAAAAACCACATTACGCCCAGTGACATGTTTGGGCTCAGAGCTGTACGTTCAAGGTATTTCTCATCCTTACCACGAAGAATCTTCTCTCAGAATCACGTATGGTTCTGTGGTGCTAGGAACTCAATTCATAAAGCCACAGCTTTCAGAAACATTGGCGAGGAAGTTGGGTCATATATGGAAAGTTCTTTCTCTGAGCCTCCTAACAATCAGTTACTTGTTTCCTCTGTTTTTCCCACAAGAAGAATTTCTCTAAATAATTGGAGGAGATTTCTCATGAGAATCAGGCAATAGTGGCTTCCAGGTCTTAAAACTTTATCTAAAACAGTTTAAAAAACAAAAGACACAAGAATGTGCTTGCCTGGCCTGTAACAATGCAAAATCTGGCAGTCTGGACAGCTGCCAAGCCCTGAAACTTCTGTACTTCTGGTGCCTTGGAGGAGGGTGGGCACCAGGGAAAAGCCTCTCATCTGGGAAGGTTGGGGCCTCCTAATGCTGACCAGCTAAAGCCTCGATTTTCACTATGTATAAAAAAGTTTGCAAAGAGACTTCATAACATAAGTAGCAAAATAACAGATCCTAAAGAAAATAAATTGGCACCAAGGGCTTCAAAAAGAGCAACTATGGGACCAGCAGTTGGCATAATGGCTATGTCGCTGGACTCCCATGTAGTCAACCACGGTTTGAGTCTTGGACCTGGTGGCTTAAACTCACACTGGGCGTGTGTGTATGTGTGCCCAAGATCCTGAGAGGAGAATGGAGGAGAAGGGACTGTGGTGTGGCCATCCCTCCTGGGGGGTGATTTCTCACTTTCTGTCTTTCTGTCTCTGTCTGTCTGTCTGGCGAGTGCATGCGCCCTATAGCAAAAACCTCTCAAAAAAAAAAAAAAGGGGAAAAAAAGTACAACTATTTGTGCAGAGTTCACACACAGATTTCAGAGTGCTGATGGGGGGCTAGATGTTTCACAGGGCACTGTAGGTTGACAACAGAAGATACTGAGAAATTTAAGTCACAAGGGGAACATGGGAGCTAACATCTCAATCAAATCAGATCTGTCTGGTTCCATATCCTATATTCTTTCTTCTCTGCCACCAGGCTTCCCCTGCCCCCTTAAGTTCATTTCTTCAATGAAGAGAGACAGAGTGATAGAAGATAGTACCCCTATAGGGTCTTGGCGTTGCACCCACTCCAGCCTTGAACCAGCCCTGGACCACGGGCAAGCATGTGAATGGTGTACTTGGGGAGGTTTCCTGCTTGAACTGGAGTCTTCTCATGTGGAACTGCTTTGCAGAGCATTGTATTTTACCACTGCAACACCATCTGACTCCAATAAGACCCTCGTCCCACTTGTCACAGAGGATCTAAGAGTCCTTTACAAAAACTCTGAGGGAATAGCATATTATAAAGAGAGTGAACACAGGGATGTTTGTAGCAGCTTTATTCATAACTGCCAAAATGTGGAAGCAACCGAGACATTCCTCAGTAGGTGAATGGGTAAACAGTGGCAACTGCAAATAGTGGAGTAGTATGCAGCACTGAAGAGAAATGAACCATCGAGCCATGAAAAGACATGGAGGGAGTGTCAAGAGAAAGAAACTAAATCTGAGAAAGCCATATACTGTATGATTCCAACTACGCAACGTTCTGGAAAAGACAAAACCACAGAGACAGTAAAAAGGTCAGCAATTACAGAGGCGAGTGGGGAGGGAAGGGAAAATAGGCAGCACAGAGGATTTTAGGGCGGTGAAACTGCTCTGTATGATTCTCTGATGACAGACGCGCGTCACTATACATTTGTCTAAACCCATAGAACGTACAATACCAAGAGTGAACCCTAATGGAAACCATGGAATTTGGGTGATAATGATGTCTTTGGGTAGGTTCGTTAACCGTAAAAATGTACCACTCTGGTAAGGAGGTTAATGACGTGGGCAGTTGTGCGAATGAGGGGAAAGAGATACACAGTAAATCTCCATATCTTGTGTTCAATTTTGCTGTGAACTTAGAACTGCTCCAAAAAAAAAAAAAAAAAAAGTGAGCTTTCAGCAAGGTGACCGTATGTGAACAATAAGCAAATATTTCTAAGCCTCCCTTGCCTTATCTGCAAAAGTGCAGTGAGTACATAAGCAAAACCTACCCGTTCCACCTCTATTTGTTCACACTCGAGTTTCCTCTCCACTGTTTTGGCTTATTTACATCGCTAACCAAAT
Organism: Tupaia belangeri chinensis; assembly: GCF_000334495.1. Classification (NCBI taxonomy): domain Eukaryota; kingdom Metazoa; phylum Chordata; class Mammalia; order Scandentia; family Tupaiidae; genus Tupaia; species Tupaia belangeri. The sequence goes on along the minus strand of NW_006159715.1, from coordinate 2,420,059 downwards.
TATGCATGGCTTGCCCTGGTTCCAAAAGTCCCTGGCTTAATTGAAAGTGACAAAGGGGAAACTCGGAAATGAAAACAGAGTGCTCAGTGAACAGCGGTGTTAAAAGACTCAGAAGTCAGCACTGGGCGGTTCCCGAGGGGCTGCCAACTCCAATCAGGCCACTGGTGACTTGACGAGAAGAGGAAACAGGGAACATCATGCCACCCAAGATTTTCCTGGAAAAGCTAGACAAAACATCCTGGTCTTCTCCAGGTGAGTGCCCCTAGCAGCCACAAGACCAGGGCTCCCACTTGGAAGGGGACTGTGCTTCTCTTCTTGAAAGCACCACATGCTTCATAGTTTTTATTTTCCCAATTATTCCCTAGTTAGGATGAGCCAGGTCTTAATTTAGTTCTTTGCTGATGAAGAAGTAGAAGAAAAAAAGAAGCAGAAGAAAAAAAGAGGCATAATGACTAAGGCTACTCTAAAAATCAGTGGAGAACCCTGGACGTGCATGACTAGTTAAGCTATTTAAATAAAAATGTTATTCTTGAGGGAGCTGGAGCCCCAGAAGGACCATGGGCATCAGTCTCTGTCCTGTGTGCTGACTATAGGTACCTTGGGGGAAAGTTCGGCAGTACCCAGAATGATGCCCAGGAGGGATTTCCAGATAGTTCTTTCTCCACCTCACTCTCATCCCAGTATCCCTCTGTTGGTGCCACATAACATGCAGGGAGGTAATATTTCCATCTGAATGTGCCAGTGCCTGGCTTGGTGCCTTTCCTTTCCCCCAAGACACACCCAGCCTTCTGGGCACTTCCACTCTGAACTGAGAAATCCATCGAGAATTTCTTTTTTAAATACATCCTCTAGATGAAGGAGACCTTTTTTTGGGGGGGGGGGAGTGAGATTTTTTTGCTATGGGCTGCTTATCCTTGCCAGAGAGGTAAAGAGAGAGAAAGAAATCACCCCCTGGAAGGGGTGGGGGACTGGCCACACTGCAATTCCTGCTCCTCTATTCTCCTCTCAGGACTTTGGGCATGCATGCACATATACCCAGTATGAATTTCAAGCTACCAGGTCTGGGACTTGAAGCGTGGTTAGCCATGTGGGAGTCCAGTGCTTTAACCACTATTCCACCTGCTGGCCCAGAGACTCTATTGTTATTTCCTTCTTAGTTCTCCCTGGCCACAAATTTACAACCTTCTCACCTGGCAGGTGTCAGGTGTAATAATAGTCCCAATCCTGTAGCTTCTAGGGTTTTTCTGGATCTGATGCAAAGACCTGACCCTGGCCACCACATCCTTTGAGTGGCTGACCCTGTCTTCCTTGCCAGCTCCACCTGGCTTCCTCCATCCTCCCAGGACTTTGGGCATGCATGCACATATACCCAGTATGAATTTCAAGCTACCAGGTCTGGGACTTGAAGCGTGGTTAGCCATGTGGGAGTCCAGTGCTTTAACCACTATTCCACCTGCTGGCCCAGAGACTCTATTGTTATTTCCTTCTTAGTTCTCCCTGGCCACAAATTTACAACCTTCTCACCTGGCAGGTGTCAGGTGTAATAATAGTCCCAATCCTGTAGCTTCTAGGGTTTTTCTGGATCTGATGCAAAGACCTGACCCTGGCCACCACATCCTTTGAGTGGCTGACCCTGTCTTCCTTGCCAGCTCCACCTGGCTTCCTCCATCCTCCATGGCAAGCTGCTAAGTCCCCACACTGGTCCAAGTGCCAGTGCTCACCTTCACCAACCTCTCTCCTTCCACTCCGTCATGTGGAGTTTCTGAATAGTTATACAAATGGGCCGCCATGGAGACAAGGAGTACAAGACCCTCAGGAAACGCTTATAAGATGTAGTATGAGGCTCACACCTTGAGCCTGCTTCACACTTGAGCAAACTGCCCCTCTCAGATCTGTGGCCCCCTTTCTCCCTCAGATACCGGGATGCTAAGTGTTATCTCTAACTAAAAGAAATGCTCTTGCCCCTGAAAGCTAGGCGAATGAATTTGGCATTAGTATTTTGCAGATTACAAGAGCTTCAAAGAGTTAGAATCAGTGACTACCCAGGGATCCTTGAAGAAAACAACTGTACACGTGCAGGTCACAATCTTGCTAAAGTGATACTCAAATCAGGGCAAGCCCAGTCTAAAAATAGATGCACTTGAATTAGGATTAGAGGGTGTCAGAAGACAAGAATACCACGCCTAGCTCACATGGTCTCGTTTGCTGAGTTGGGATAGCTGGTCTTCCGGGTATGGGGCAACAAGATATGGACAGTGCACTCATTCGCCTCTTACTGAATTGGGCAATCAGGGGCCCAGTGGGAGTAGAAATCAGGCCTTGACACCTGGCTGAGGACACACAAAGGCACTCTTCCTAAGAAGGCTGAGCCTGTTCCACACAATTGCAACTGGCCAACTCTTAGGCATAGCCAATAGTCTCTAATCAACACCAGGGAAACAGATCTGTCCTGAGCAGGGTCACACAGACACCAACACCCAGCTCTAGGGTGGACTGACATCACAGGCCTCTTATTTTGTAAAGGTAGTGCTCTGCATCTAGAAAATGCCCAGGAAAAGAGAAATAAAAACAATATGGAAAAATCCATTTGAACATTATAAAACCTGGGACAGTTGTTCGCCTCTCCTGGATTCAGTCTTTAGAATTCATGAGCATTTTCACCCAGTAGGAGCATGTGAGGGGCCCCATACCTCACATCTCCCTCTCCCCGCCCACCAACCACAGCCCCTGCCAAATCAAGCTCCAATAAATTCTCCTTAAAAACAAAAGGCTCTGAATAAAGGCTTCTGAACAGAGATCGGGTCTGAAGGTGCATGGTACAAAGGCAATAGTCCCCAATGACACGATGGGAACAGGACCGGACTCAGAGAGGGGGGCAAGTGCTCATTGACCCATCTGCGAGCCCCTGGCCCCCTTTAATCTATTTTTCACAAACATGAGGAGAATATTTGTCTCTACACAGGATAAGCATTGAGACAAAATGAAAAAAAAAAAAAAGACACACACACAGTCAGAATCCTCTTTCTCTTACACACTCAGCCCCAGGGTCTTTGAGACTCCCTGACTTGTATACAGAGCAAATGGTGCACTCATAAGCATTTGGAGATTTCAGCCAAACACAAAATGCCCTTCTCTTGGGGACAGAGCAGGACTTTCTTAGAGAGCTGGGCTGCTTCTGCACTAAGATGTCTGGATACAAGACAAAGACGGTCCTCTTGGCCAAGAGTCCGGAGAACGAGTGGCAAGGAAGAGAGGAAACCTCTGGCTTCAGGACTCGGTGCCTCTAGGGGATGCTCTCTAGCCCCAAAAGACTACACTTGGTTAACTAACTGGGAGTATGAGCAAAACCCAGGGGGAGGCCACAAGGTCAAACCTGATCTAGAAGGGCAGGTGACACAGGTTTATCATGCCATTTGCCTAGACTTGATAGCAGCAATCTAATAGAAGTCTTCAAAACAGTGCATGGAGAAATGGAATTAAAGTACAAGTTTACTTGGGTGCATAAAATTTTTGAAATCCATGTGCTGTGTAATATACATTTTTATAAAAACACGTTTTTCTATAAATGTTGTGAAGGCCCTTTTTGTAAAACCTGGGGCTATTAAGTGTGAGAGATGCTTCCCTTCCACAGGAGGCAGGTGCCATCGGTACTCAATAATCCCTTGTGTGGATGAATAGTTCTGAAAAACCCAACATATTTGTAGGGGAAAAGTCATGAAGAAGACCCCCCTATATTAAAAGAAACAGGAATTTATCTTCAAAATGTTGCCTCTCCTTCAGGGACAACGAGGTACGTTTTCATGACCTAAGGCTTTCTTCCTGCCCTATATTTCGCTGAACTTAACCTCTGCACATATGAATCCCTGCCAGGCGGCCTGTAAATATTTCATGCTGCCCCCACTCCCTTACCAGCACATGTCAGAATCACTGAGGCTGCTAGCCTGAATTCAGGTTTGCTTCACCAACTTTCTGTGTCAATTCTGTGTTAAAAGCGGTCCTGCATACAGAGGAAGGCATAGCCAGTGAACTCCGGCTCAAACAAAACCCACCACCGTCACTGAATTGCTGCCTCAGTTTCTTCATCTAAGATGACAGCATTAGCAGTGGCTCAGGGTTTCATGGGGTCTCCCTTTCTCACATTTACACGTGTCCTCCGGAAGTATCAAAGCTGCTCCTGAGATGCGCCATCTACTCACACGATTTCCCTTTCCAAAATGAGGTCCTTGTATCAGAATCAAAAACTTGACTATGACTCACTGGGAAGGATAATGCAATAAACTTTTGGTGCTAGTTGTTTTCATTTTTATTATTTTTTAAAAGAGGTTTTTGCTATATGGCACGTGCGCTCACCAGACAGACAGAGAGAGACAGACGGAAAGCAAGAAATCACCCCCCCCAGGGGGGATGGTCATGCTGCAATCCCTTCTCCATTCTCCTCTCAGGATCTTGGGCACGCACGCACATGTGCCCGGCGTGAGTTCTAAGCCACTGGGTCCGGGACGCGAACCACGGTCGACTATGTGGGAGTCCAGTGACATAGCCATTATGCTAACTGCTGGTTCCCAGTTGTTTTCATTTTTAAAAGTCCAAGCTTTCAATGTTTGGAAGCTGCGTGGGGATGTGCCATTGGAATGAGCATTTTCCTGGCTTTTGCGTTGTGGGATCACGTGGTCTTAAAGAAGTACACCAAGGCATTTTCTGTAATTGGGTTGGTAGCCACGGAAGAGTTAGAGACAATGACATTCCTGTCACCAAGATGCAAGGAGTGACATCTGGCTCCAGCTCTCAGCAGCAGGGAGAGAATGCTGGGGGTGGGGGTAGGGAGGGAGATGGAGGTAGGGAGGGAGATGGGGGTAGGGAGGGAGATGGGGATGGGGGAAAGAGGAAGAATGACCTAATTAAAATACAAATGTTCCTCTGCTTGTTGCTGCTAAATGAACCCTGAAGGAAAATTAATACATATATTGCAAGCCCTTGGCAAAAATCAAGACTTCAGGATAACCAGAAAACTGCAAACTGAAATTCGTCATGATGACTTTATTTGGAATCTTGTAAATGCTTAACCCTAGTCACAGTGAACAAAGCGTGTTAAACAGTTGATTTCCCTCCTCACCCCCCCTACAAATTGTGAATGACTTAAACTTTGATCTGCTTATCCACCTGATGATGCCAACTACCCACGCAATTACCAAACCAAGAAGTCAGAAACCCACTTTGGCAGTAAGAACCACGAGGAGATGGCCCTACCCAGTGGGATTGTGGTTTCTCAAGAAGTTAACGTTATAAAATTATGCGCCAGACGGTGTGCCCAGAGTTTGAACATTTAATATGTATCATGACTCCTAGTTTAGTGTTTGAGACTCCCCCCGCTCCCCAATTTTACAGACTAGGTAACTCATCAGAGGTATTCATGAAATTAGCCTGAAATTCCGCAGTGAATTTGCTAGCCATGGGCTACATTTTGGGGTTGCGTTTCTTTCTCTTTCTATTTTCTGTAAGTTTATTGTTTCCAGACTTTGTGCCTACTTAGGATGCTATTCTCAAAAGCAACCGAAGGGTCCGGCATAACACAGCAATAATGCAAATGGACCAACGGGGGAAAGGTTCCGAGTTCCTATCTAGAGAGCTTCCTGTGTATGTCAGTACCTATGTAAGCCCATGATATGGGCTAAAACTGGGGTGGACTGTGATGTGAAAACTCTCTTAGGGGGCCGGCAGGTAGCATGAAGGTTTAGACGGCTGGATCCCACTTGGCCAACTATGTGGTGAATTAAGTCCTGGACCCGGAGGCATGCAAACATGCCCAACATGTGTGTGTGTGTGTGTGTGTGTGTGTGTGAGTGTGTGTGTGTGTATGGAGGAGAAGAGAAGAGATCTCCTAGGGGGTAGTTTCTCATTTTTCTTGCTCTCCAGCGAGCAGGAGCAAGTATGCCCTATAACAATATCTAAAATGTTTCTTTCTGAACAAGTAATAAATAACCTTCATAAAACAAAACAATTGGAAGCCCAAAGCGTAAAAGGAGGACACAATGTTTTTCTTACAATGAGAGAGGAGGGCCAGGTCTGTAGAGAAATATTAGCAGGTAAGCGCTGTCCAAAGGGAGCCACGTCCCACATGGATGACTGTTGTTCAAACTGCAGCTCTGGTGGCTGGAACAACATGTCAGATGTATGTACCCAAAGTCCTTACAGTTCAGAGAAACAAGGGATTATGGTGTGGCCACATCCCATTGGGAGTTACTTTCTCCCTCTCTCTCTCTCTCTATACTGAGATACGTTTTTGACAAAAAGTAAGAAAAAAGATGACAAACTTTGACTCACTTGTTACTTGTTATCCTCATGCTCAGGATGTAGGATCCAGAGGATAAAAAAGCCTTCACTTTTTGGAAGTGGAAGATTATGTTCCTTACCATATGACTTCCAACTTCAACCAGGCTTCAGGAAAGCTTCCTCTACTAAACAAAATATAACTTCAGAAAACGCCATCACGCCAGCAAGACATCTCCATAGAATGAGTTTGTTTTGAGAAGTTTCTCCATGCGGAACCCTCAAGTTAGCCCCATCGTGGGTCAAACCAGCTACAGGGTGGGAGACCATAATGGGAGCATCTCCTTGTGTGTGAACTGCGGGGTTTGGATCTACTCAGAGGAGCAGATAAGCGTCATGCTGTGCCTACCAGGGCACTAGATACGGTGACGCAAATGCTACCCAGTGTTTATGTTCTCGTAAAATTCATATATTGAAATCCTAACCTCCAAGATATTAGGAAGCGAGGACTTGGGGAGGAGACTGGAGTATGAGGACAGAGCTCTCAATACTGGGATTGGTGCCCTTAGAGGAGGCCCCAGAGAGCTGTCTGTCCCCTTCCATCATGTGACGACATAGCAAGGAGGCTATGAACCAAAAAGCAGACCCTCACTGGACACTGAATCTGCCTGTGCCTTGATCTTAGACTTCCCAGCCTCCTGCCTGGTAAGAAATACATTCTTCTTATATATATATTTTTTTTTTTGAGAGAGAGATTTTTGCTATAAGGCACATGTGCTCACTGGAGAGACAGAGAGAGAGACAGAGAGACAGACAGAAAGCAAGAAATCACCCCTCAGGGGGAACAGCCACACAGCAATCCCTTCTCCTTCATTCTCTCAGAATTTTGGGCATGTACTTGCACCCAGTGTGAGTTTCAAGTCATCAGACTCAGGACTCAAACTGCAGTCCAGCGATATAACCATTACACTATCTGCTGGTCCCTATTTTTGTTATTTCTTTTTTTTCTTTAGAGAGATTTTTTGCTACAGGGCACATGTACTTGCTGGAGAGACAGAGAAACAAAAGCAAGATATCAACTCTCCAGGGGCAGTGGGGGCGGGGGGGCTGACTACACCATTTTTCTTTTGGGATTTTGGGCACACACGCATGATCTAGGACTTCAACCACAGTTGACCATGGGGAGTCCAGTGACACAACCATGACACCATCTGTTGGCCCCCCTATTTTTGTTATTTCTAATCCACCCAGTTGGTGGTATTTTGTAGCCTGAATGCACTAAAATACCATTGAACCTTCCGGTGGTGAAGCCAACATTGGGGCTAGGACCAGGGTGAGTTAAGTGCAGTGGACACTGTAAATTAGTTCACTCAATCCCCATTGAATGGAAAACCTGCTAAAACCACAAGTCCCATATTCCATTGCAAGCAGCATACAGGCATGAGAGCTTGTTTTCATTAATCAGATGTAACCCAGTACTACCTGAATGTAGAAATGAGTGACAGGAGCTAAGGGTCACTCACTGTGACCCAGGCCTTCTGATGTGTACTGGGGAAGTGGGGCACAGACCTGGCATGCTCTCCATCCCTTCCTGGGGACTGAGCGGTGAGAGGAGGCAGCATGAATTTTCTGCTAGAACGATCTCACGGTATGGTTTGGCTCTTGTCCTGGCTCTGTAATATCTGAGCTTGATTCTTGGTCCTTCCCAGAAATTCTGTGAACCACCCAACTAACATCCTTGAATACATCTCTTTCTGCTTAAACTAGCGACAGGAATTTCTGTTGTTTGCAGCCAAGAGCCCTGCCAGGCTCAGCAAGGAAGAATGCACTGAAATGAGGGGAAGCTGGAAGGGCGTGGAAGCCAGTTGGCACAGGCAAGACAGTGCCCACGTGCAGTACTTCTGGGGCTTGTAAACAAAGACCTTTGTGCCCAGTGAGGCCACATGGTGTCAGCCACAGGACACAGGCTCTAGAGCTGGCTGCACATGGCTTGAAATCTCACCTCCACTGCCCAATCTCAGTGTCATCCTGGGCAAGTTTCTCAACACTCTGTGAGCCTAAATTTACTCATATACAAAACCAGAACAAAGCTTTTGTCCTTGCAGGGTGTGGACAGGATACACTATGGAATATATGTACACAGGTCAGTGACCACTAGTTGTTCCATAAATAATTGAACTATTGTGTCAGTTCTCCAACAAATGACTTGGCTTACACCCTACTATAAACATAGCATGTATATTCAAAGATAAGGTTATATTTCTTTCCTAAAATTATATTCATAGAAGGGGAAGTTGAGCCAGCCCTCTAGCATAGATGTTGAGCACTGTATAGAGGAGGCTAGATCCCACTTGGCAGAATGGGGTTTGCATCCCAGCTCAGGCAGCAACATGCCTGGTGCCCTTGCCCCAGATCTCAATGAGATGGAGAGTTGGAGGAGGAAGGATTGTGGTGTGAACAGGCCCCATTGTGGCGGGTACTTTCTCTTTCTCTCTTACTCTCTCTCACTGATGTGCATGTGTTCTGTAATGAATGAAAAGAAAAAAAGATGAAGTTGTCTTATATTTCACTCAGCATGCATTATACAAGTGAGTTTTCAAAAGTTCATGAGGGAACCAGCAATTAGCGTAATGGCTATGTTGCTGGACTCCCACGTAGTCGACCGCAGTTCGTATCCCGGACCCGGTGGCTTAAAACTCACGTCAGGCGCGTGTGCGTGCGTGCCCAAGATCCCGAGAGGAGAATGGAGGAGAAGGGATTGCGGCGTGACCATCCCCCCTGGGGGGTGATTTCTCGCTTTCTGTCTCTATGTCTCTCTCTGTCTGTCTGGCGAGTGCACGTGCCCTACAGTGAAAATCTCTCCAAAAAAAAAAAAAGTTCATGAATAATGGGTATTATGAACAAACTATGCATGGATTTTGAAAATATTTTGCAACATAATATTCCTACTTTAGTTTTGTTTTTCCTCGAACTTTTTGAAGTTCCCGTCATATTCGAACCTCTCTCTTTTAAAAATTGCCAGGAGGAGTTTGCACGTTGTTAGGAGAAATGAGAGGGGAGAGGGAGAAAGGCCCCTACAGTGGAATGTGGTCATGCCATGATCTATTTCCCATTTCTCCATCCTGTTGGGATTTTGGACATGTGCGCACACCTGCCTGTTGTGTTTTGTACAAACATTGGGGGTGGGGCTCAAACTGTGGTCCACCGTGGGAGATCTCGCTCCTTAACAACCAGGCTATGAGACTGACCCAGAGCCTCTCTTTAAACTACTTTGGATAACCAAGGACTGGATAAGACCCAAGTGTCTCAGACTCAACCCATGTAAATTTTAGATGCTTAAAGAGGTCAGATGTTCGAGCTTATAGATATAGATACAATTGGTTTAAAATAAAGGGAAGACACATGTCACACTGACTTAGCAATTATTCCTAAAGGAAGGATCTCACAATCTGAAGTACTGAATTTCCTGTAGCTAAGTAGAATGGTGGTTAAAGCAGGACTTCTGGAGGAGCTCCGCAGCTAGGTGTGAATCTTTCTTCTATGAGTTGTGTGACTTTGAGCAAGTTACTTGGCCTCTCTGGATCTTACTGCCCTCAGTAAAATGAGCTAATAAAGGGAGCTCATAAAGCGGCTCTGGGGAGTAAATGAGGGAATACACGGAAGGCACTTTTGACAATGTTTGGCAATAGTGAATACGTAAGTAAATGTAAGCTATTCTCAGTTACAGGATGAAGGGATGGGGTAACTAAGCTGCGGTTATGTGACTGGATGCTTGTAGCCTTAGAGAAAAAGTCCAGTGATAGCACCACATGACATAAAAATTGCTGTCTTTCATATAATAAGAAATAGGTGGTGTAGGTAATATACCCTGAAAAACTGACTTAGATGACTTAAAATGCGTCTTCAAGTCTGAATAAATTTGCTTTGTAAACTACATGAGAGGAAAAAGGAATATCCAAAATCAATGTCATTTAAATTTTATTTTTTTTTGACAAGTTTTTGCTATAGGGCACATGCGCTTGCCAGACAGACTGAGAGAGACAGAGAGATAGAAAGCGAGAAATCACTCCCCGGGGGGATGGCCACGCCGCAATCCCTTCTCCTCCATTCTCCTCTTGGGATCTTGGGCACGCACGCACATGCGCCCAGCGTGAGTTTTAAACCACTGGGTTCGAGACACAAACTGTGGTCGACTACATGAGAGTCCAGCGACATAGCCATTACTCTAACTGCTGGTCCTTCAATGTCATTTAAATTTTAAAGGTGATTTTAATTATGTACATGAATTAATACAGTAAATATTAGAGATAGACACGACTATGACGGTGTTAGGAGTACATGAACTTTATGAGTATTTATGTTGGTCAAAACCTTTTTGTAGATCTTCTTGCTTACATATAGAGCTTATTATCTAGTATATATAGTAAAAGAAAATATTCTTATTCTCCTTTAAACAAGCATAGTTAATTCATACTGATATCAAAAAACATCTTGATAAGCTACATGTCCGTACTCCCTTAAATTAATACTCCTATCATTCCCATTTCTCCTTTTGCTTAGACTTCAGATGGAAATAAGGATCACACAAAAGGAAAATAAAATGGAGGGAAACATAGGATGTCTTCATGTATCTTAAATATATATCATTTTCCAAATGCATAAGGATATTACCCAATTATGTTTACCTGATACCTGCATTATGCCTTCATTTTAATTTTATTAGGAGTGAAAGAGCAATTTGATTTAAATAATAGAACTAAAACAATACAATTTTCTTTTTTCCTGAAGCATGGAACATCAAACACACAGACTATGTTTCATGGTATTGTTAAATAATTATCTGAGGCATTGTTTTAGATTGAGCTCCTTTTCTGGGTCTCAATAGACCAAACCAAACCAGAATGGAATCACAGATGCTACATAAACAAATTAAACTTAGAAATAAGCCAGTTTTCCTAAAATTAAGATTCACATAACTAATTAAAAGGGAGCCAGTTAACCTGAGCTGGTGTGATAAGGAAGTCCCTTCTGTTTTAACCCCATAAGGAAAGTAGCTATAAAACAATCAATCTTTTTGTTTCTTGTTTCTGCTTTCTTCAGCCTTTTTTGCCTTTAAAGTCTACCTCCTCTGATTTGTTCATCTGAGCACCTTTCTATTTCATAGATGGGAGCTGCCTGATTCATTAATTCATAATAAAACCCTATTAGATCATTAAACTCAATCTGGTGAAATTTTGTTCTTTGACAGTTTTTCCTTTCATCTCCACTTGACTAGAAATGGAAGGATGAATTCAGCCTGATATGCCAATCCACACAGCTTTCAGTGTATCTTTGAAGAAATGCACAGTAACCTTGTCACATGGGCAAGAGGACTTTGACATTTATAACTAGAAAGGAGATTCCAAAGGGTGATACTATGGACCACATCCCCCCATTTATATGTTGAAGAACTAATCTCTAATATGATAATACTTGAAGATAGGACCTTTGGTAGGAATCAGTTTTAGATGAACCCATGATGATTGGGTTTTCATGGATTAACGTCCTTGGGTGGGGGAGGGAAGATATCAGGAATCTTGATTTCTCTCTCTCTCTCTCTCTTTTTTTTTTTTTTTAATCAATAAAAAGGCAGCCATTTGCAAGCCAGGAAGAGAGCTCTCCCCAGAAACCAACTGTCCAAGCACCTTGGCATTGGACTTTCCAACCTCCAGAACTGTGAGAAAATAAATGTTGTTTAAGCTACTGTCTATGTTATTTTGTTATGGCAGTCTGAACTGACTAAGACACATAAGGATCAAGGGCACTTCAAACATTAAGAGGCCACTGTAACTAAACAGTCAACAAAGATAATCACTTTTACTAACAAAATAAACCCCTCAGTATTGATCTTCTAATCAGTTTTCTTTGTATGTTATTATAAACTTGTACTAACCAAGTATTCTACCTGGAGTTAGACAGGCATACAACTCTCAAAGCTTAGCTGTAACATCAATGTAATTCTTACTGAGTATCAGACCATGCAAGTTTGGGAAAGTCTGTCCTAATATTCTGTTCTGGATACTGTAAACAGTCACTTAATAGATTTGCCAAATCACTGATAAAACAAAAGTAATTAGATATCAGTAACATGAGGCATATTCTACTTGTGTGGAATCTCAGTTAAAATGACCTCAGTTTCACACTTAGCAATGACACACACATATGTAAAACCCAAGGATCTAGGATGGCTGCTAGCATAGTGGTTAAGGTGGCTGAATCCTCCATGACTAACTATACAATTTGAGTCTCAGACCCAGCAACTCTGTGTGTGTGTGTGTGTGTGCATGCACACTGAAAATCCTGAAAGGAGGGAGAAATAGAAGAGAGACTGTGGCATAATCATCCTCCACTCTGGGGAAGTGTTTACTCACTTTTCCTCTCTCTGTCTCTATCCATTGAGCACAGCTGCCAAAAAGCAAAAACAAACAAAAAAAAACAAGAATCATCATTGAAGCTAGCTAGATCAATAATAGCATTCTACTCAGGAGAGAGGATAACAAGAGAGAACATCAGATGAATTTTCCCTATACTTCCAAAGTCCAGTGACAAAGGCTATTCTAGCTGATGGGCCATGGCCTCCAGGCTCTGCATGGGTTTTCCAAATCTTTCAAGTGACCTGAAATGTTGTGTGCTCCCAGAAATCATCATTGAGCACAAGCATGGTGGAGCAGGCATTAGGGCACCACTATACAATACTGGGAGTATATGAAAAGGCCCTGGGTCGTGTTCCCAAGTCAGGTGTGCCTGTGGGCTGGAAAGCTGGGGGAAGGGCTCATGGTGTCAGAAGATACTCAGTATCTGAATAAAGCCTTTTGCTCTGGGACTCTCTCAGTAGAGAAGTATGATTCTGTCTTGAGAAGACAGAATTCCTTTCTGATCAAAAAGAATATGCAGAGGGAACCAGCAGTTAGCGTAATGGCTATGTCGCTGGACTCCCACGTAGTCGACTGCGGTTCATGTCCCGGACCCGGTGACTTAAAACTCACGCCGGGCGCGTGTGCGTGCGTGCCCAAGATCCCGGGAGGAGAATGGAGGAGAAGGGATTGCGGCGTGACCATCCCCCCTGGGGGGTGATTTCTCGCTTTCTGTCTCTATGTCTCTGTCTGTCTGGCGAGCGCACGCGCCCTATAGTGAAAAAAAAAACCCTCTCAAAAAAAAAAAAAGGAATATGCAGAGAGCAAGCATGAGATTCATTTGTTTATCTAGGAGTCTGCTGGGTTGGAAAATGCAAATATCTTCCAGTGACAGACAGAGCTCAACCCCAGAGTATAGGCCTAGAGCACAGAGGAGGATTCATTCCATTAACTGGCTTTGCTAGAAAAGGAAGCAAAACAACCCCAACATTCTCAGGTTCTGGATAAAGAAGGGGAAAAGAGATCATTAAACGCCTCAAGCTTAAGCTAGAACAGTAGAAAGGTTTTCTTTACATTGCTTTACCCATTACAAAGAAGGGAGAAAGGGAGGCTGATCAAAACACAGTCTCTTCAGTAAAGGCCAATTTTCTCGCATAATTTTATAGGCTAATTTGAAATACAAGTGGGAACAGTTAGAAGTGCTGCTTCTTTTCTATGGCTTAATTATAACCCCAGCCTTATTCAGCATAATTGTGACCAGAACTCTTCATCTGCACATTTATAATCATCTTCACCATCTACTACCTTGTGTTAAACTCTCTAGGGTTTATAAAAGTGGGCTCAAGTTTCCACATCTCAGCCAAGAGGTTCTAACAGTCACATTTCTCATTCTCCTAGGCAATGTAGTGACATGTTTAGAGACATTGGTTCATTTAAAAGATGCTAGGAAGTCAGAGATTGATTTTCTTTTGCATCAATCATCCTTGTCCATCATAGGCATTCCTCGAGTGTTTGATTATTGGATGACTGTTGCCTTTTTGGGATATTTTTCTTGACTTTTAACATTTGTGGCTCATTTTACTAAGTTAACCTTCACTAGTTTGTAATTTGTAGAAGTAGTAAGTTCTTATCAATAATTAGAAATGGCATAATTTGGGACCAGCAGATGGTGTAATGGTTACATTGCTGGAATCCCATGTAGTCGTCTGTGGTTCACATCCCAGAACAGGTGACTTAAAACTCATGCTTGGTGAATATGTGTGCATGCCCAAGATCCTGAGAAGAGAAGGGATTGCAGCATGATCATCCCCCTTGAGGGGTGATTTCTTGCTTTCTGTCTCTCTGCCTCTGTCTCTCTGGTGAGTGCACATGCCCTATAGCAAAACAAACAAACAAACAAACTCTTGAAAATTAAAAAGAAATCGCATAATTTGATTTCAAATAAGTATCTCCTGGGAAAGATTTACTGGTTTTTATTTTGTTTCATTATGCTGATTTGATTTTATTTGCATTCTTGTTTTTAAAGCAGATAAACTTGAATTAAATATGTTGCTTTAAAGTATATTTTATTATATATAAAATACAAATATATGTATATGTATGTGTATGTGTGTGTATATATAGATAGATTTATTTATTTATTTATTTATCCATAGGGTGCATGAGCTCATCAGAGAGAGACAAATGAGAGAGAGAGAGAAAGAGAGAGAGAGAAAGCACCCCCTTCGGGGGGATGGCTACATTGCAGTCCCTTCTCCTCCATTCTCTTGGGACTGTGGGCACACATGTACACATGTCTGATGTATTTTTTCAAGTCACCAGGTCTGAGACTCAAACTACACAGTCTGCTATGTGGGATCCAGCCACCATAACTGCTATGCCACTGGCTGACCCACTACTTTAAAATACTAAAAAAATGTGGTTTTTACTAGTTTCAAACGACTTTTCCTCTCATAGTTCTTTTATCTTAAGCTTATGTATCCCGAGAGAGGGGAAGAGAGACCTACACCACTAAAAGTGTCTTCATGCCATGGCCCACCCCCAGCTTCAGCCAACCTGGATCATGGACACACATGTGCATCCAACGTGTACACGGAGGCCTCAAGATATGAACCCAGAACCTCCCTCTATGGATCCAGCATCATAGGATATTGTGTTATGGCTGTCCACCATCTTCCCCTGTTACTCTTTTTACCCCTAACTTACATTATAATATTTTATTTATTTTTTTAAAAATATTTTTCCATGAACTAGAGAGAGAGAGAGACAGAGACAGAGACAGCACTCCCACCAGGGTCTCAATGCCTCAATCAGTTGTAGTCACTCCAAGTCATAGGCACGTGTTTACTCAGTGTACTCAGGAAGCTTTCTGGACATAAATCTGGCACTTTCTCTTGTAGGGCAGCCTCACAGAGCATCACATTTTGGTATGTAATCATATGGTCCCTGTCTTTGAGTTGGAAGAGGTTTCTTCCCCCCTCTTCCTAAATACAAGTCACTGGTCAAATACATGGGTGTCCAGCAACATAGCCATTATGCTAACTGCTGGTCCCGGTGGTTCTGGCTTTCATCGGCAATAAACAACGGACACGTCACGGTTTTGTCTCCTTGTAGTAGGTTTTCTATCCAGCCAGGATTAGAGTTAGCAAGTCCATAAACAAATGCAGTGCTTCATGAGTACTTCCTGGCCATCTAACAGCCTGCCTCTTTGGAAGGCTGGCACACCCCGCTATTTCACCTCCCTGGGATCTGGAGCTGAGAAGAGTCAGAGGCGGCATATGTGAGTATATATAAGCCCTCCAACCCGAATGTTCACCTGCCCTCTGCTATTCTCAAAACACGTACAGGCAACCATCTTTACTACATCGCTGGCCGTTCGCCGTGTGCTCTGTTCTAGGCATGGTGTCAGTGGCTTTAGGTGCATTCCCATATTTAATCCCAGGAACAAACCTGACTGAGAGGCAGTCATTATTCTAAATTTATAGGTAAACACTGGCTTAGTCTGTTCAGGCCGCTTTTACAAAATACCACAGGTTGAGTAACCTCTAAGTGACGGAATTTTATTATTTCTAATTCTGTGGGCTGGGGAGAAGAGATCAAGTTGCCAGTAGTTTTGGTGTCTGGTGAGAGCTACTTTCTGGTACATGGGGCCAGGTGTGTGTGGAGGGGTATTCCACCTACATCCTCACATGGAGGAAGGTGCTTTCCCTGGGGCCTCCTTTATAAGGATACTAATCTCATTCATGAGGCTTCTACCCTCATGACCCTGTCACCTCTCAAAGGTCCCACCTCCTAATACTACTACTTTGGGGGTTAGGACTGCAACATATGCATTTGGGGGTGGGGAGACGTAAACATTCCAGCCATAGTGGACACACCCAGCCAAGCTAAATAACGCATTCAAAGCTACACAGTTGGTCCCTGGCTGAAGTGTGATGGGATGCCAGAATCCTGAAGCCAACACTGTCAATCACAGAGGATGGGAGCTGCTGATCCTGAGTGTGCTCAGTCAGCCAGTCTACTAGGGCAATGCTGGGAATCTGGTGCTCTCCTTCTTGGAAACAGAGGTTCCATCTATCCCAAAGACAGACTCCAACTCCCATCCTGGGTCACCAATGTATTTAAAGGAAACTTCATACGGAGCTAGAAAAGGCTTGACTGCAAGCAGGTTACTCAACAAGTTCATAGTGACCACATGCTGCATGTGCAGGCATCTCTCCTCCAGGTGAGAGAGAGAAGATCCATTCACACCAAACACACTGGCAGTGCAGGGCCTCTGAGAACTGCTACACGCAGAGCTTACAGATAACCACGGGCGGATGCTGGGAGCTCAGTTCAAAAGAAAAGCTGGTAGAGCAACTCCTGGAAGTTTTCTGCATCAAACTCGAGCAGCTTGCACCTTCCCTCCACAGCTCAGATTGCCCTAAAGTGTCAACATTTTATTTATCCATCACTTGTCCTCCATTTCTGGCAAGTGACTGGGGAAGCCTAATTTGCTGCTGCTCCTTCCTAGGGCTTTTCTGTGAAGGACTCGCCATCCGAAGCCGGTATGTCCATACTTTGATTGCTGGCATGGATTATGTGTAATTACTTATGAACTGAAAAGTTTGAGAGGAGCCAGTTCTGGATCCTACAGCACCCCATACTTTTTCATGTTCTCCATCAAATAAACCATCTATAGTAATGGTCAACTCCAGAGAGGAAAGTAATGACTAAGAATGTCCACTCTCTTAACGGTGAACATAGAAGATGCACAAAACAATGGTCAAGCAAAAGGAGGCCTTAGATCATTGGAATATTTCATGTGTGTCTTTTATGCACGTAACTGCATTGTAATTTGTTGATTGCTGAGATATTTTGCATGCTGTCTCTTTGTCTGCCCTAGCTCCAGAAAAAGAAAACATTTTTATATCAATAGAGGGTTCTTGATAATGCTGGGGAAAGGTATAAATATGCTTCTGTGGAAGGAAAAATATATTAACCGTGTATTTTTTAATGTATAAGTACTGTATGGACTAATATTAAAGAAAAAAATCTTATTAGATCTCTACAGCCTTAGGTCTCATTTTGAGTAATATTGAAATAATAATACTTAAAATCAAATCTGGCTCAGAATGGTGGTGCAGTTGGTAGCAAACTGAACTGTAGTGCTGGAAACTGCAGGGTTGACTGTAGGTTAGGATGCCCAGGTTGGCTTGAAAATATGCTGGGCACATGCACAAGTGCCCAGGATCCTTCTGAGTTGGAGGGCCTGGGAATGTGGATTGTGGCATGACGAGACCTTGTCTAGGGTCTTTCTTCCCCTTTACTCTCATGTGTGTGCACACTGTCCCTTTTATCATAAATAAGCTAAATTTAAAAAAAAAAAAAAAAAGACCAGCAAGTGGTGTGGAAGTTAAGGTGCTGGATTCTCACATGGCTGACTGTGGTTCAAGTACTGGACCCAGTGGCTTGAAAATCATGCCAAGTGCATACATGTGTGTTCAAAACACTGAGATAATGGAAGAGAAGGGATTGCAGCATGGCCATCCACCCCCTCTCCCGCCCCCCAGGGCAGGAGGGCAGGCAATTGCTTGTATTTTCTAGCTCTGTTTCTGTGTCCGGTGAGAGCACGTACCCTATGGTTAAAAAAAAAAAAAAGACACAAAACTAAAAAAAAAAAAAAGAAAATTTTATTTTCTTGCTTTTGTTCTTAAATTATTGCTATAGAAGAGGGCTCTTTTTGCAGTAGTTGATTAAAAAACATTTTTAGAAAAATTTTGTAGCAGACAGTTAAAAATATTTATGTATCTCTAAAGATAAACTTGTTTGAGAAACATATCTTCAATCAGTTTATCAGTCTCTATTGAATTAATATCTTGTCCCTGGAATGGGGCTTGGTACATAGTAGGTGTTCAGGACACTCTTTTTTTTTTTTTTTTTTTTTTTTTTTTTTTAAGGTAAAGACAGGGTGTTGCTATGTTGCCTAGGCTGGCCTCAAAAATCATACCCTCCCCCGCCGTCTTATCCCCCTGAGTAGCTGGAACACACAGTCACTGCCACCATTCCTGGCTCAACAAAAATATTCTGAGTAGATAACTTCTATTTGGGGAAAGGAGCTGGGTAAAGTCCAAAGCATAAACTACTACTGACTGGGCAAGCCTAAGCAGGCACCAAACCATGATAGCAGGCAATGGGTTTAAGAAAACCCCATGAAGGAATCAAATAAGTTTGTGATGAATCAAGAGAGTCACCAGAATGGGCTCACTATGCCTACAGTCACCACCAAGAAACTAGTTGATGGGGACTACTGAGTCCCTTTTCTGCCCTATTGATGCCACTCTGCTAATAATAGACTCTATGCCAATAGTAGAACTTGAAAATATACTGGGTCCATGCATATTTTATTCAAAGTGCTTGGGACCAGAAGTGTGTCGTATTTCAGAATATTGACATAAGCACAAGGAGGTATCTTAGGGATGGGACCCAAGTCCAAACATGAACTTCGTTTATGTTTCATAAGCCCTTTATATACACAGCCTGAAGGCAATTTTAAGTAGTATTTTCATATTACATTTAGACTCCAACTCATCATATGAGGTTGGGTGTGGGATTTTCCACTTGTGGCATCAGGTTGACATTCAAAACATTTCATGTTTTGAAGCATTTTGGGTTTTGGAAGAGGGATGCTCAACCTGTGTATTTTTTTACCTTTTGGTCACAGTATCTGGGAGGTGTCCAAGAGGATCAGAGGCAAGCACAGGCCAATGAAAAGGAAGAAGATTTGATGTTAGCCAGTTCTAGATCCTCCATTATGAAGTCTGTGTCCTGGGGTACATTTCTTAAATTCCAGCTTGCCATCTCCTCATTAGCAAAATAGAACAAGTAGCTATCTCAGAGTGTTGTTGGAAGGATTACAGCAAGAGTGGATGCAAAGAGCTCCTGGCTTATTGTAGGTATTTAATAAAGCTGGTTCCCTAACAGAGGCATGAAGACACCTATTATCTATGGTCATGGAGAAAGGAAAAGTCAGAATGTGAAAAAGGCTGATGGCCAGTCTTTGTGGCTCAGGCATAAACAAAATATAATCTTTGGGTGGAGTAGGAGTAGACAGAGGTGAAGAAAGGAAAAAATACAGACATCTTCATGATGGGAGTATGTTTATTTTACGGGTGAGTGAATAAAAGAGGAAGGAGCTTTACAACAAATTTATGTAAGGTTTCAGGGAAGGTTTAAACTCATTGTACCAGCTCAACCAAATTAGGCAAATTCTAACAGAAGACATGTTGGTAAGCTAAAAGTAATTTGGTGTCTTACTCTGTTTGGGATGCTATAACAAAATACCACAAACTTGGTGACTTATAAGTAACAGAAATGTGTTTCTCACAGTTCTGGGGGCTAGGAAGTCCAAGATCAGGGGGGTAGCAGTACCTGGTGAGGTCATTCTTCATGGATGGTTGTCTTTTCACTGTGTTCTTAATGGCAGAACAAAATAAAAGAGCTCTCTTGGTTCTCCTTTATAACAGCACTAATCCATTCATAAAGGCTCCACCTCAAGACATAATCACTTTCCAAAGATCTCACCTCTTAATACCATCACCTTTGGGTTCAGGTTTCAACAGGCAAATTTTAGAAGAACATAAACATACATATAGTCTATTGCACTTGGCAAAAGAAGGGATTGGCAAGAAAATGAGGCTGTAAGTTCCAGAAAAACTCTAGCACTAGAGTAATCCTTTTGTCCATCTTCTGGGACATCTCCGTTAACCATCCTTAAGGATTCACTGGGCTGAAGATAGAGTCATACTTAGGACATTATCTTTCAATCTTTTAAGTCACACTAGCTCACACCAAACACAATTTAAGACTATGGTAAAATCAGAATAAATGAAATCGAGAGATGCTCTAATTATAACCACATTATAAGTACGTGAGTATGAAAGATCTTAGAAAAAAACTAAATATAGTAGCTACTGTGTATTAGAAGGTAGAACTGAGGAGAGTTTCTGTGTTTGAATATTATTTCTTAAAATGTTATGCTCTTATTAGTACTATACATAAAAGCTACAAAGGGAAAACAAACATCAAGTAAGAGACAACCCAAGGTCATCCATGCCGCTAAGCTTATGGAGGAAGAATTTGGGCTAAGGTCACTGTTGAAATCATACGCTATACTATGCTTGGCTCCTAATTCATGCAAGAGGAAGCCAACTCAGCTTCAGCATCAAGTCTAGAGTCTAAGGGGAGAAAGGCTGAGGACTAAATTTCTTTTGGTCAAAACTTAAAAATTCCACTCATCCAGAGCACCCTTAAAATGCACTAGAATGATCTCAAACTTGACCTAAGAATTTTTCTTCTGTACAACTTCATGCTAACCAATACCTAATCCAGTTGTTTCTAACTACTCTAAAATACTTAGTAGTTTCGCAGCGCACACACACACACACACACACACAGACATACCCACATCCCTGTCGATGAACTAAATAGATCCCAGTATAAGGAGGAGAAGAGGCTAAGAACATACGCAACCTGACTTACACCTTAAGACGGACTTCAGACATAACTGATCACTTTACCTTTCCTCCACTGAAAAGTCATCTATACCCTTTAAAAGTCATTACTTACACATTTATACTTCTGTGTATTAAAAAAAAAAACATAGTTGATGTTAGACTAGACAGAATGTGGGTATAGGATGATCTCAGGGATGATTCTTGGTTTATATGGTCTTTACCAATATGTGACTCAACCAAATCCTACACAAATAACCTCAACAAGGGCCACATCAAGTGAAAATTGTCAAAACAGAGTTATTTCTATCAACTTGGGTTAAATTCTCACTAAACAGGGGTAGGGGAAGCCAAAGAGGGGTCAGTTTCCATACGGCAAGTGTGTCTGACAACAAGAGCTGTCACAAAGATTCTGCCAGAACACAACCTTATGCAAAGACCTCTGCAGCCTTACACGAGAAGTACTTCTGCAAGAACCTCTGCCTGAAACCACCTGTCCAGCCCTGCACTACATCACTCATGTTACTGATCGTGGGAGCCAGTGATAATCATCCCAAAACTACTGATGTAATCCTTCTTCATTTTTCTTTTCAAGACCCTTTTCTTCCCTTAGGCTAGTCACTGTGGTGTGCAATGCTGGAGGATGTACAGGGAAGGCTCTGGGTCTGTGTCCCAGGTCGACCTGAGCATGCCAGGCAGGTATGCTGCTCTCTTAGCTGGCTGTAGGGCTTGGGGGACGATCACAGTGTGAAGGCCCTGTTGAGTATGACTGTCTCTTTCTCTCTCTCCTGAAGGAAAATAAATCTTTTTTTTTTTTTTTAAAGTGAAATATAACAAAGAAACAGCCTTTGTCTTCCCTAAACTCTCTGAATAGGACTATAGTTTACTGTGGCAAGGGTGTTCTACATTGCAATACCAGTTTTCAAATAAACTTTTTTTGTCATTATTGAGAGTCTCTCTCTGTCTGTTGATTAGTACTTGACAGTCAAAAAGTCCCTCCTGGGAGGGGACCAGCAGTTAGCGTAATGGCTATGTCGCTGGACTTCCACGTATTCGATCGTGGTTCGCGCCCAGGACCCGGTGGCTTAAAACTCACACCGGGTGTGTGTGCGTGCATGAGGAGAATGGAGGAGAAAGGATTGCGGTATGGCCATCTCCCCAGGGGGGGTGACTTCTCGCTTTCTGTCTCTCTGTCTCTCTCTGGCGAGTGCACACGCCCTATAGCAAAAACCTCTCAAAAAAAAAAAAAGTCCCTCCTGGTCAGTGGATTTGAGTGTAACAGTCCCAAAGTTAATTGGCCTCAGGTTTTCTCTAGACAACCCTCCCTTAACCTTTGCATTGCTCCTCCCACTCCCACACCGTGTTCACACCCACTTCAACACGCATGCTGCTGTATTACATCCACTTACACACCTGTCTCCACTGCCAGGCTGTGAGCTCCTTGAGACAAGAAACAAGTGCTTTCTCACCTGTGTGTACCCCAATCAGGCAAAGTACACCCACACAGCAGATAACCAGCCTGCCCTGCTCTTCTTAGGTCATCCTGGTTTAAACTGGTTACCCCAGTGTAATGATTCCCTCTTTCACTCTCAGAAGTGCCCTAGTGTGCATGACAAATCCTACGATCTCTCTACCAATGAACAGTAAATGAATGTTGGCGCTTAGTTCTACGACCTGTCTTTAAGATGATGTTCCCATTACTCGCTGTGGTCATTGTTGGTAGGTAGTAGATGGTAGACAAGTAGATAAGTAGATGGACTCTGAGACAGGTAACTCAGAAATTAGATTTGTTAAGAATTTAAAAGTAGGAGGGGTACCCTTGATTTGTCGCAGCAAATTTTCTAACTAGTCAATCTTTTGATAATATCCACCTTGCCTCTTCTGTGCTCTTCGGATTACACTGACATGGACTGGGTGGGCAGTGTGAGCCTAGCAATGTCTAGAATGTGCTGGTGGCAGTGGGGAAAGCCATGCTGGTATTAAATCTACACCAGGATGACAAAATCAGCTGCATTCACAAGAGTCTATTTCCACACAGAACTCTTTGCTCCGTGGCCTGATATCCTGCTTACGATACCACCTGTTCTTTATAAGTGTCCATTAGAAATGGAAAAAAATCCCTGGGGCCAGCAGGTGGTGTGGTGGTTAAGGTGCTGCATTCCCATATGGTCGACCATGGTCAAGTCCCGGACCTGGTGGCTTGTTTTCTCACTTTTCCTTTTTCTCTCTCTGTATCTGGTCAAATTAAAAATAATAAGTAAGTAAGTAAATAAATAAATATTTTTTTTTTTAAAAAAGGAAATTTAAAAAATCCCCCAAGTTTCTTTTTTATTTTTATTTTTTTTTGGGGGGGGGTCAGTCCTCAAAGATGAGATGGAGCAACAAAAATAATTGGAGGAAGCCTGGATAGTGGGGAGCCAATTAAGGCACACAGGGTTGAGGGTTCTGGTTTATACAGCAGCAAGGGGCACGTTAATACAGTTGCCAGAAGCACTGATAAAAATCAGGATTATCCAAGTGTATGCCATTTGTCCTGGGGTCTGGCCTTTTTACAACACATTAAGGATAGGAAACTAGAACCACAAGTCTCCACAGGCCCTTCCCTGCCTGTAACTGCCACAGACAGGGCCATGCAAAGGAGGCCAGAGGGGAGGGGAGTCACTCCACCTGTCTGGCCCATTTCCTCTAGTTCCAGAGAAACCCCTCCTTGGATTTAAGGGCCCAGAGGGATTTCCCAACTCTCACTGCTCATTAAGCCTGTTTGATTTTAAAGGGGAAGATTAAATAGTTGGCTCACAGCCAAGATTCCAGACATTAAGCAAGCCTTCCCTCTGTGGTCCAGGGTCCCCTGCTAAGTAGTACTTCTAATTAACATCTAAGGCAGGAGGGGAGGGGCTGTGAGAGGTGGGACTCAGGGCAGAGGGGCCCTGGCTCTAGTCCCAGCTCTGCAGTTTTCATTAGTCCATGATCTGAGCCATTCAAGTGTCTTCTCTGGATCTCAGTTTCTTCATTTTTCCTTCCCAGGAGTAGACTATGAACCAATTCCTCATCCCTCAGGAGCAGATAGGGAAAATCAAAGGAGATTAACTCAGTCTTCTTTAGAAAGAGCATAGCAGCCTTCCAGATTGCACTGTCCAATGCCATAGCTCCTTGCCACATGCAGCTATGTAAACTTCAAATGAAAAATCCAGTTCTCTGGTCACGCTGGTCGTGTTTCTCGTGGGGCTGGTAGCAGCCAAATTGGCTACCACAGATAGAGGACACTGGCCATCATCTGGAAGGGTCTCTCGCACAACGGGGCTTGAGCCTCTCTTATACTTCTCCTGGAAGTCCCTGGCCCTGCCAGTGTTCCACACGTCTTCATGCCGACAGAGAGAGAACTCCTCTGCCAGGCTAGGCCCATGACCCTCCTCTCTTCCAGATTCTTGAAAGATGGCAGCCATTTCCCCCCAACATATAACACAGCCTTGGAAACTGAGGGACTTCCCTCCCATGGCTTCCATGGCCTGTTATGCCCAGATTGCCCTTTCAGACCTCATCTATTATTTACGCAGTCCTGCTTTTCAGAACAAGGATTTTCAAACATTTTCTCAACAGGAGAATTAGGGCTGCAGAGAGCCAGGGATTCTGATGACCCAATCGCTTCCTTCACGCTGGCCTCATAGGCTTTTCTGAATAGCACCAAAATATGGCCAACTTGAACCATTAAAAAAAAAAAAGGACATAATCCTCCCTGGGCCAAGTGTTAAAAGCATTCCAAAAGAAAATGGCCTGAAACAGAAGCTCCTCCCCTCCAATCTGTTCCTCATCTTTCTAAGAATTTATTGGCTCTTGTAGTAAATTAATCAATTGCCCAAAGAGAGTTAAAACCATGGCCCAATG
Organism: Tupaia belangeri chinensis; assembly: GCF_000334495.1. NCBI lineage: Eukaryota > Metazoa > Chordata > Mammalia > Scandentia > Tupaiidae > Tupaia > Tupaia belangeri. The sequence continues at coordinate 2,395,026 of NW_006159715.1, read as the reverse complement.
TAAATACTTCTTGGTAACAATCCCTCAGTGTGACACTTCAGATTTCAAGTGACTGGGTGGCCTTCCAAACGCCTCATTAAATGGCAACTTTATAGCATTAAGAGGAAAAGGCTCTGGGGTTTTCTGTACAAATGTATAAATCAATCTTTTCAAAGACAAACAATAGAACAACTCACAAAATGTGTATGACTGGAGGAAGTGGGGAGAAGAGAGGAAAGAGAAACTAAGACGCATAGGGAGAGATTGGTCTAAGTTTTTCCCGGCTCAGGGTACTAGGTATTTTGACTCTGAACATGTGTTCTGTCCAACATCTGCTTATCCATCATAGAATGAGACCATTCTCCCCATGGTGAGCTCCTAGGCCCTATCACTCCAGAATGATGTCCTAGCCCTCACAGTGTTTATCATAAAGATTTCCAAGTAGCAGGAAATTAAAATCAGTCAAGTTGTTAGATGCATTGACTGTCAGTGAAAGATTTAGGATTGAGAAAAGTTACGTTATCAACAGTCGGTTTCTGACTATTCCTCTGTGTATAAGACATTACAGTAATAGCTGGAAACACACTCATTCTTCATCCTCCAAAATAATTTAACAAGCGGGACCAGCAGTTGGCGTAATGGCTATGTCGCTGGACTCCCACGTAGTCGACGGCGGTTTGAGTCCCGGACTTGGTGGCTTAAACTCACTCCAGGCACTTGTATGTGTGTGCCCAAGATCCCAAGAGGAGAATGGAGGAGAAGAGATTGCGGCGTGGCCATCCCCCTGGGGGGGGTGATTTCTCACTTTCTGTCTCTGTCTCTCTGTCTCTCTCTGCCTTCCTGGAGAGTGCACGTGCCCTAAAAATAAAAAAATATAAAGAATAATAATGTAACAAGCCTCGTAGGGTATAAACCACCAAATTAACATCCGAACGCACAAACTACTACCTCACAAATCCTAGTCTACTGTCCTAACCAACCCGATCCCTTTTTTTTGTTTGTTTAGGAAAGCTGTGGGCTCTATGTGCTCCATCCAAGTCACACTGCTCTCAGTGGACCAAAACGGTCGCACTCCTGGAACCCAGACTTGAAAAATAGGGTTGCTGTTCTCCAATGAGGCCCCAAACACCCCGTGTGTGTTTGGCATTAACAATGCTGAATAGCCCTTTCCCTGCTCCCTTCAGCTAAGCGTCCTTCCCAAGCTATGTGTGGCCCCCAGAAGGCCAATCCTTGTATTTTTTTTTTTTAAACCATATAACACTGATGACTGAAACCAAAGAGGAGGAAGTCTGAGATGGTCCTCTGCATTGTGCCTGTGGCATCCTCGACTTTCTCCCCCTAACTGGCAGTTCTCTGTAAAGCTTTACTAAATTTTATCAAATTCCTACCAAAAAATCAGCCCTATTGTTCCAAGAGAACAATGGGCAATTGATACAAAGGACATGAGATGAGGAACGCGACTCTGCAGAGCTCAGGAATGGTGCTTTTCTGCCGCGGAAATGGTTCTCTTCAGGAAGGCTGCCATGTCGGTCGCCCTCCTCCATCCTCAATTCTGCTTCTCAGTCTCAAAGAGCAAAATGAAATGGAGAGTGTGGATGAGGGTGCACACCACCCCGCTTGGTCTTTCCACGGACACCCCATGTCCCTCCTCCAGAGAGTGTCTCTCCAGGCCACCATATCTGTTCCAAGCATTTCTGAGGCGAGAGTCATGCCTCTCACACAATTTCTACGCTGTTACTGCCTCTCCATTTACTGTTCATGTACAGTGTGCGTGCATGTGTGTGTAATCTGGTTTTGACTAGAGTCTACCAAGTTCACACTTAAAGCTACCTACTTTGAAGCATTTTCAGCACTTTTCAGAATAGTCAATATACAAATCCAAAGAAAGCATGAGCCTAGCTCATATCAAAAGAGAAAGAATTTGGACACAGAAGGAACATGCCAGTCCAAGTACTCACAAGGCCATAGCCTGGCATGGGATTTTCCACCCGAGTGGGCACTCAAAAGACATTCACAGCATCTGTTTGACACAGAAGTGCCCTTGGGCTTGTGGGAGCCGCTGGGTCCTCACGAATGGAATTCCACCCCGGGATTCCACCCTGGGTACGAGGGCCAAGGAGAGGTCCCAGGATGTGGAGGAGGGCCCACGCTTCTCAGCATCCTTCACAGAAGCACTTTGCTTTGGAGTTTACTGGTCCCCTTCCAACCCACAGTTCTCAGAAGGGTGGAAGGGCAAAGGGAAGAATTTCTCTAGCTGGCAGATCCTCAACGGGGGGAGGAGGAGAGCGGAAGGGAGCCGGGAGGCAAGCTCAGCAAGCTGGGAGGAAGGAGTGGCAGGGAAGGAAGGGGCCCACTGGAGGCGCACACACAACTTGGCAGCAGCAGACCCAGCCAAACCTTTGCTTACCACCCGTCTTCAAAGCTGTCTAGTGTAGTGACATGCTTTAAGCAAATGCATTGGTAACTGCTAGAGATACGTGCTAACACATTCTTCTGTACTAGACATTGTTCAGACTACACAGATACTATTTCATCTCCTCCCTAATTCCACTCTCCTCCCCCCAAAGAAATCACTGTTTTCTGGTTTTCATCTAGACCTCTGGATGTAGCATTTATCCTCTGTTATATTCATAGAGAGAAAAATACATACCACTTTATGCAAATGGCCCTGTACTGGGCATATTGTTCTACCCTGTGCTTTTCTTTCCGCTTGGCAATCAATTTCAGAGATCATTCCACCCACACAGAGACCCACTTCATTCCTTGAAACTGCCACATAGTATTCTATAATATGGATTTAACCATATTTTATTTATTCACTCTTGTACTGATAAATGTTTAATTTTCATTTTTCCCCACTTCAAATACTTCTGGAGTGAGTCTGTGTTCAAATGCAAGTATTTTAATACACTACAACTCCAGGGCACTGGAAGGCGGCATGGTGGTTAAGGGCACTGGACTCCTACATGACCAACCATGGTTTGAGTCCTGGACCTGGCAGTTTGCTTTCTCACTCTCTCTCTTTCTCTCTCTCCCTCTCTGGTCAAATTAAAATACATAAAGTTAAACAAAGCAATTCTTTTTTTCTAAAAAAAAAATAGAATTCCAGAAGTGTAATTCCTGGGTCAAAGAATATGTGCACTCTTAATTTTAATACATACAGATGTAATACCTGTGACTGACTGGCAATATGTGAATTTCCATTTCCCTAACTCTTCCCACGCTTGATTGTATCATCCTTCTAAGCCTAATTTTTTTTGAGAGATTTATTGCAAGAGAAACAGAGAGAGAGAGACAAAGAGATAGAAAGCAAGAAATAAGCTTCCAGTGGGGGATAGCCATGTTGCAATCTCTTCTCCTCCATTCTCCTCTCAGGGTTTATGGCATGCACACATACATATACGCCTGGCATGAGTTTCAAACCTCCGGGTTCAGCACTCGAACTGTGTTGGTCATGGGGAGTCTAGTGCTTTAACCACTATATCATTTGATGCCTCCAAGCCTAATCTTAACCCTACCATTATTTCAACTAGATGGAGGAGAGCAGTAGGAAAAAAATTAATTCCGCCCCTTTGATCTACATCCCCATGATTACTTAAGGGACTACACATTTTTGTCCTTTCTTTTTTTTTGAAGATCACTTGCATTTCCTCTGTGACTTGCCATTTCATATATTCTGCCTATTTTTCTTTTGAGTTATTTGGCATTCTTGTTAACTTATAGGATTTTTATATTCTATTAATCCATCATCTGTTCTCTTTATATATTTCTATTATTTTTTAAAACTTCACTCATGGCACTTCCCACAACGAATAAGGTAGTTTTAGGCCCAGATGCTGCGGCACAGTGGTAATGCAAGCACCCTGCGAGGCTGGAGGCCATACGGTCAACCACAGGTTTGGAACCCTGGCCTGCCCTGAAAGCACGCCAGGATCCTGAGGAGCTGGAGGATGGGGAAAGGGGATCATGGCATGAGACACTGTTGAGAGTACCTGTCTCTCTCTATCCCCCTCTCCTCGTGTGTGCACAATGACCTCTCTCGACAACAAAACAAACAAACAAAAACAAAGTGGTTTCTCATGAGCACTACAGTGGCTTCCAAATCATTCTTTTCTGCAGTAGAATCCTTTGTCCAATGCAGAGGAACCCCAACATCAAATAGACAATGACAGCAGAACCACTCTGCCCAAGACTAAATGGGCCTCCCAGGATCCCACCAATTCTCCCATCTTAATTCTGAAGGGTTCCTCAGAGCTCAAGAGCAGAGTTCGAAACCACAGATTGAGTCCAAGTCTTCATGCCACAAATGAAGAAATATAGGATAAGGAGCTGCGAGGGGGATGAGCCCAGGGCTTCCGAACAGACACCAGACCCAAGGTCTCATTCTGTTTATGAACTCTGCACGGTATTTAAATGACAGAGAATAGATTAATTCCACTTAATCTGAAAACAAACTCAGCTATTTAGCATCTAATTAATGTGCTTTTCTCCTGAAGAAAAGTAAAATGATATGCTAATAAAATAATTTCACTAAAAATATATATTAATAAATATTTATCATTGCTATCTAGTTACACATTAATGCATTAACTTTTTTTTTTTTTTTTAGAGAGGTTTTTGCTATAGGGGTATACTCTCCAGAGAAAGACAGAAAGTGAGAAATCACCCCCCGGGGGGGGATGGTCATGCCGCAATCCCTTCTCCTCCATTCTCCTCTCGGGATCATGGGCACACATACACATGTACCCAACATGAGTTTAAACCACTGGGTCCAGAACTCGAACTGCAGTCGACTACCAGGGAGTCCAGCGACATGGCCATTATACCAACTGCTGGTCCCTTTATTAACTTCTTGTCTCTCTCCACTAGAATATAAACTAAGTAGGAGTAGGAATTCTTGTCTGTCTGTCCTTCTCTGTTGCCCCCAACACCCAGAATTAGCCTGTTAAATTACAGGTTCCAGTAAGTATTTCCCAAAAGGTAACTTTAATCATTACCTCCAACACCATTCACTATAGCAAAAAACAAAACAAACAGAAAATGATACAAATTTCTTTTTTAAAAAAGTTCAACTATGTTTATAAATGTAACCCTTGCTAGAATAGCCATTTTCTAGTGGGCGACCTAAAAGGTGAAATGCACTAAGGATAATGGTGTGACCAAGTCCCCTTGAGGGGGCCTGAAAACAAGCATTCTTATTTTCTCAGACATGTGCATGAGCCCTCTGGCATTAAAAAAAATGCAGGAGGACTGCCAAGGTCTGCGTAATTCACACAGAATAAGTGAGAACAACTGTTAAACACATGATCACCTTCTTCCTCCTTTATAGAATTTTCCAGGCTTCTGATTGTTATGTCTGTATTTTATAGGAACCAAAAAACTCCAGGAGAGATGGGCAGCCTGTCCTTTTTAAAAAATCTTATTTATTACTATTATTATTTTCAATTTGCTGTAGGGCATGTGTCCTCACCAGAAAGAGAGAGAAAGAGAGAGAGAGAGAGATTGAGAAAGAGAGAGAGAGAGAGAAAGAAAGAGAGAAAGGAAGCAACCAGGTCCAGGACTCGAACCATGGTTGGCCATGTGGGAGTCCAGCACCTTAACCACTGCACCACCTGCTGGCCCCAGCCTGTCATCCTCTCTCTCACCTGCTCAACTGTGGAGAAGTGAAGATGTTAGCCAATTGTGGAATCTAAGTGTTAGGTTCCTCCTTGGTAAAGGGGACACGCTAAAAGGCCCTACAGCCAGCGTCAGCCTACATGTGTTGCTTAGCACAGTGCCACACAAACACAATCGCTTGAGCTTATTTCATGTCAGTTAAGATGGCCTACAGTGCTACCAACTTTGAGGATGGGTTTTTGCATGCCCAGAATGAGTGGATGGAGTCAGGCTAAGCACTGTTAATATAAGGGAATGGAATGAGATGAGCCAGTATTATTAAAAACACATTCCTGAGAGAATAACGCTAATTTATAAAGCAAGTCAAATCCAATCATAATGGCAAATAATAGCTACGGGTCTTAGAACTTCTAGACCACAGAGGGAATGATTTATGGAGAGGTTTCGGTTCAATGCCAACCTGCTGATCAGAGATCCCAGTCCTAAGCTATGGCCAGAAATCCACATTTCTCTCTCTGGGTCTGAGGCTATAGAAGCTCATGTTTACATGATGTGGCTGCCAGGACATTTACAGCTTCCATTTGGCCCCCTCGCATTCACAAAGAATGTGTTCTGGCCCAGGCCCACCACTCCAGGGAACAATAACCATTTCATACATTGGTATTTAGTTACGGAGCTATGAATGCCCCATAGCCAATCAAAATAGGGTTCCTGCAGATCAGATTTTGATCTCTGCAAATGAGGGATATAGGCTAAAGCTGCTTTGGAAAAACAAAAAAGAGAAAACATTCTGTTCATGGAATTTTGAACATGTTTGTTTCCCATCCATTCATACTGACGGGTACTGAAGCAGTGACAAACACATTGCAGTGTAGAGTGGTGAGGTGCAGGGAGTCCGTGGGGCATGGATCCACACTCTTTTTTATTTTTTAATTGCCAGAAGGCATGTTTACTTTCCAGAGTGAGATAGGAAGAGAGGAGAAGTAGTAGATAACACCCCCAAAGCACCCTCCTAACAGGGCATGATCATACCACAATCCCTTTTCCTCCATTTCTTCATCCAGTCCAGGTCTAGAGCACGCACATACACATACTCAATGTGTTTTCCACGCTGCAAGAGCTGGAATTCAAACAGTGGTGGACCACATGGGGTTCAGTTCTCTTAACTGCTAAGCTATAGGGCGGGCCCCAGTAGCATGCTATCATCCTAAAACAAAAATTTGAGTCTGTGCCTTTAAATTGGCCAAGTTTAAAATATTTTAATGGATTTTTCTATAACGTATAAATTAAAATGCCCATGATACTTTGATTTTTTAAAAAAAGGCAGATGTTGCTGAAGAAATTGGGAACAGTCTCAGACCCCTATCCTGAGCAAAGCCTAAACTGGATCTACTGATTCAATTACAGATCTGTTTCATAATTAAAGACACCTTTGTCTTTTATTAAATTTTTGCTGTATCTATACCCATCTTATTTTGATTTCATTTGTGATGGCATATGCATGAGAGAGAGAGAGAGAGAGAGAGAGAGAGAGGGAGGGAAGGAGGGAGGGAGGGAGGG
>NW_006159715.1:2375162-2387840 GCF_000334495.1 Tupaia belangeri chinensis | reverse complement strand
GGGAGGGAGGGAGGGGGGAGGGGGGGAGAGAGAGAGAGAAAGAGAGAGAGATAGGTCTGAAATAGGATTGCATCATCCTAGCCATCCCCTATGCCTAGCCCCTAGATCCTCAGGATCCTAGGCACCCAGGCACATGCCTGTGTATGAAGCTGACCTAGAGATCCAAACCCACACTTAGCCATATGGCTTACAGTTGTGCAGAGTTTATGTGCTACCACCATACCTATTTATTTACATTTAATCACTGTATATTTTTACAGTGTACATGGTCTTCCACAACATGAATATAGTACATATTAGTTAAGTCTGATATATTATCATATAAATTATCATCAGATAGCTTTTCATTTTTGTATCTATGAAATGTTTTTTCCTCCCAATGTCCTTCCTCCCACCTATTACCCTTCCCCTATTATCCACTCCCTTCTATACTGTTTCTGGTATCTACAGTCTGCCTCCCTTCTATTATACCTTCCAATCTTTCAGTTTCTTCTATAGAATACAGACATTTGGTATATATTAAGTGGGGATATACAATGCCTGTTTTTCAGTCTGGCTTGCTTTGCTTAGCATTAAATCTTCCATATTTATCCACTTTATATCAAATGTCAGGGTCTCATTTTTTTTATGGTAGAGTAGTATTCCATAGAGTACATGTGCCACATTTTTTTCAGTCCACTAGTCCATTCTTGAACATTTGAGTTGATCCCATGTCCTAGCAATTGTGAATAATGCTGCAATAAATAGGGATGTGCAAGTGTTTTTTCAACTCCTACATTGTTGGTGGGAATGTAAACTAGCATATCCAGTCTGGAGAACAATGTGGAGGTACCTCAGAAATGTACAAATAGAACCACCATACAACCCAGTAATTCCACTCTTACATATATACCCAAAGAATAGGAAAACCCTTCTTTTCCTTTTTAACTTGCCAGAGGATGCATGGGCTCTATGGAGAGAAACTGTGAGTGAGTGAGTGAGTGAGTGAGAGAGAGAGAGAGAGAGAGGGGGAGAGAGAGAGAGAGAGAGAGAAAAGGAGAGTGACCTGGCACACCTCATGGGAGATGGTCATGCCATAGTCTCGTTCTTCCATTTCTCCTTTTGGAATTTTTGTGCACACATGTGCACCTGACATGTTTTTCAAGCCACTGGATCTGGGGCTCAAACTGCATAGTTGGCCATGTGGGATCCAGCTACCTTAATCATCATACCACTAGCTGGCCCAGTACCCTGCTTTTCATCACAGTAATTTTTTTTTTCTTCCATAAGAGACAGAGAAAGAGGGAGTGATGGAGGGAGAGAGAGACGCCCCCAACAAGGTTCTCATGCCATGATCTAACCCAACTTCAGCCAGCCTGGATCAAGCCCATGCATATGTACAGGGAAGCCCTAAGGCACAAAACCAGGACTTTTCCTTGTGAGTCCAGTCGCATTACTGCTGTACCACCAGCTGGTCAATAAAGTTTTCTTTATGTAACTAAGATAACAAGGATACTGAAGATAAAGACTAAGGAGAAAGCATTTGCATTTTTTCTTTGAAAGGGAAAAAAATCTTCAATCTTTGTAGATTTCTGAAGATTGCATGGGAAAGATGAAAAGGGAAGGAGAAGACAACCGAAATAGGCACAAAACGCCAACAAGTTTATAAACGGAGTTTGTCTCTTGCTAAAATTAATTTGGCCATTCTTAAGAAAACTGAATATTCTGCATTTCCTGCTAGGAAGAGATGGAGAAGGCTATCAGAATAACTTCAGTTGCTCTCAACCTCAACCATTATTTTACAGAAAAACAGCATGCTTGGCAGCTTGCTGGGTCATTATTTAATGAGAAACTGTAAACTCTTAACATCCATTTGCACACTGCAACACTGATAGGAATTAGAGTATAAAAGGGGGGCCACCACCAGGGAATGACCATATCAATGTCATGCTCCAATTACTTCATGGTCTACCTTCTTTGTTGGATGGTGCCATGTGTATACAATTATGATTAGCCAATGGGGGTGGTATAATAGCAGATATGTAGCCAGTAGGTTAGCCATTTTCTATAGATTTTTTTCCATGTAGAGGGCCAGGAGAGGGGGGCATATCCTCAACAGAGTTTTCTGGTTAGCACCAACCATGAGCATCTGGGCATGCAACATGCTAGGGTACTTGAGTTTATAGATCACAGAGTATGTTTCTTGCTGTCACAAAAGTAAAATGCAAACTGAACTATTGAAATCTCTAGACTAGTTTTTCATTCTATGAAAATAGAAGGGCTAAAGTCAATTAATGCAGAGCTGTAAGATATTCTCATTAACAAAAATAGGCCTTTCAGCTAGATGGTAAGGTAAATTTCTGTGAAGCTACTTTCCTTTTGATCTGTGTTAGGATACTAGGCATGATCTTACCCAAAGAGATATGATTACAATAAACAAAGCACAGACACGAAATGCAAAAATTGAATTTGAGGCCATACCCAGTTACCACCCAGAACTGGAGCTCCATTGTTTTTATCTTTATGTTCCCAAGCACATAGCCCAACTCCAGAGGCAAAGCCCTCTATGCTACATGTGGTGAGAGAAATGTGTATAATTGTGAATGATGGTGTAATAACAGACTTCACCATTCAAAACAGTACTAAGGTTGTTTACATTTAATTATCGAGACCGACCTCCAAACAATTTAAATGGATGTTGCAAGATCACTGGATACAAAAATCCAAATTTAGAACAACAGTATCCCTTTACGACAAATAGAATAATGGTAAGAGATCATGTGATAGCACAGTAATAATGAAGCTGGACCCACATGGGAAAAGTCCTGGGTTCAGGTTCTGGGATGTCCCCAGGTATCTGCTCGGGAATGCACGAAGGTGCATGTGGTTTGACCTAAGACTGGGGGTGGATCCTGTTGGGGTCTTCCTGTTTCTCCATCTGTCTGTCTCTTTGTGTATATGTCTCTTTCTCTGTCTCTCAGGGAAGGAAAGAAAGAATGAACTAACTTTAAAAAAAGAGAGAGAATGACACATTAACACACATCCCAGCCATCATGGTTTATCACACCAGTGCACAATGGGGCTGTCTTGGAGGTCTGGGTTTGGATCCAGGGTCAACCTGAACATGCAGGGAGTACCCATGTGTACCCATGATCCTGGCCGGCTGGGGGGAAGGACTATGACATGGAAAGATCTTGTCAAGGGTCTTTCTTTCTCTCTCTCTCACATACACAATAAACTTAAAAAAAAACAAACTGATTGTCATAGTAATCAAACTGTAAAGAACATAGGCACTAGTCAAAAAGTAACTTCAGTAAGAAATTATAAAACTTTGGGACCAGCAGGTGGTATGGTCGTTAAGGTGCTGGCTACATCCACGTGACTGACCACGGTTCAAGCCCTGGGCCTGGCAGCTTGCTTTCTCACTTTCTCTCTCTCTCTCTTTCTGTGTTTCTCTCTGGAAAAAAAAAAAAAAGAAAAAAAGAATGGATAAATAAAATTAAATTATATTAAATAATTATTTTTAAAAAGGAATTATAAAACTTCATTCAAGAATATATAAAATGATTTGGATTAATGAGGTAATAAACCTTATTTATGGAGAGAAGACAATGTTTTAAAGATGTCAATATTTTTAAATTAATCAATAACTTCAGTGAAATTCTAGTAAGATATGGTAATAAGAATTTTTAGGAAACCTGAAAAATATTTGTATGGGAAGGTAAAGGACTGAGATTAAGGTAATTTTGCAAAAAGAAGTACAAAAAGGAAGGACTCACCCTATTAGATGTTAGAACATATTAGAAAACTACAGTAATTAAGATAATATTTGTGATATTGGGGGCCAGCTAGTAGCGTGGTGGGTAAGGTGCTTGATTCCCACATGGCCAGCTGTGGTTCGAGTCCTAGACATGGTGGCTTGAAAATCACACCAGGTGTGTGTGCGTGTATGCCCAAAATTCCAGGAGGAGAATGAAGGGGAAGAGATTACAGTATGGCCACTTCCCCTGGTGGGTGATTTCTCACTTTCCCTCTGTCTCTTTCTATCTCTGTCATGCATACACAACCTACAACAAAAAACTTTAAAAAAAAAAAAAAGAAGAATGTGATATTGCTGCAAGAATAGACAAATTATCAGAAAAAAAGAGCCCAAACATTGACCCATATATTTTAAGGGACCATATGATATACATGAAGCAAGATATGTTAACCGTTGTGGTGGATTTTTAATCCATTGAAATTTATTTTTAAACCATTTTATACTTGTTTTTCTCTTCAGAATGAAGTAAAACTCTACTTAAATATTTTCCATATGAAAGTTAAAAAAACCTAAACATGAAAAATTATTGAAATAAAAATATACAGAATGCAGAGAATTTTCTTAAAACAAAAAAGTAGTTACAATAAATGACTCCATTAACGTGGTCAGATCTCAAAACCAGTATAAAATAAAAATTAAGAAGCAATAAGAAAACAATTAAGGCAAATAAAAAAAAAAAAAAAATGCATAAAATACATAGCACTTAAACATCTAAAACTTAGACTGGCAGGAAGTGCACTAAACTGCAGACAGATGGAGTTGGGGTTCCTCAAGGTTAAAGAAGACTTATAATTTTTGTTTAAATAAACAAAGCCTAAAAGCAAATATGGCAAAATACTTATGCTATTAATTCTGAATGGCAGAAATATGGATGTTGCTAGATTACTTTTTGTATTTTCTTTTTCCTTTTTTTAAGAGCGAGAGATTTTTGCTATAGAGCATGTGTTCTCACCAGAAAGGGAAAGAAAGGGAGAAATCACCCCCCCACCCCCGAGGGGAGGCAATGGCCATGCTGCAATCCCTTAGCCTCCATTCTCCTCTTGGGATTTTGGGCATACATGCACCTGTGGCTAGAGTGAGTTTTAAGCCACAAGGTCCAGCACTCGAACCGCAGTTGACTATGTGGGAGTTCAGCGACATAATCATTACACTATATGCTGGTCCCACTTTTTGCATTTTCTAAATCTCCTAAGTTTAAAAAAAATCATGACACACATGTTAAATCTGGAGTTTCTTCATCAACTTTCCTATCAAATCACAAAGTACTTTTTTAAAAAAGAATTATTTAATTCCATTTGTTGCTATTATTATGTTATTGTTATTTTAAATTTGACCAGAGAGAGACAAAGGGAGAGAGAAAGGGAAAGCAAGAAAGCAAACCTCCAGGTTCAGAACTTGAACTGTGGTTGACCATGTGGGAGTCCAACATCTCAACCACCATGCCACCTGCCAGCCCCACAAAGTACTTTCTTAATCTTCAAAATATAGAACACAAGCAGGGTGGATATAAATGTAATTAGTGATCCCAACTATGATGGTTAATTTTCTTTGCCAACATGGCTAGGCTACGGTGCCCAGTCGTGAGGTCAAATACAAGCCTCAATGTTGCTGGGAAGGTATTTTTTTAGGTGTGATTAACATTTGAATCAGTAGACTCTGAGTAAAGTCGATCACCTTCCACAACATGAGTAGGCCTCATCAGTTGAGGGCTTACAGGGCAGGTGTGCTCATTGGAGAGAAACAGAGAGAGAAGGAAAATGAGAAAGCAAGCTGCCAGGTCTGGGACTCAAACCATGGTTGGTCATGTGGGAGTTCAGTGTCCTAACCACCATGCCACTTGCTGGCCCCCAATTGATTGATTTTTAAGAGAAAAGACTAAGGTTTCACAGAAAGAGATGTAATTGTCTAGGCTGCAATAGAAATGCTGCTGGGGTTTCTAGCCTTTCTGGCCTACCTTGTGCAACTCCAAATCAAGATGGCAGCATCCGGCCTGCTTCTATAGTGCAGGTAGTAGCATAGCATACCACAGAGCTGGAAGCCTCATGCTTACTGTGGTTTAAATCCCATTTGGTAATCTGAAAGTACACTGGGCATGTGTGTGTGTGTGTGTGTGTGTGTGTATGTGCACACACATGTGTGTGCCTAGGGTTCTGGTGGGTTGGGGGACTGGAAGAAAGAGATCACACTGTGACCAAGCTCTGTGGAGGATGCTCCTCTCTCTCCATCTCTTTCTTGCACTTTCTCATCATGCATAATAAATAAATAGACAGACAGACTCTAATATCAACTCTTACTTGAATTTCTAGCCTCTTATTTTACCTTACAGATTTGGACTTGTCATCCTCCACAGTCATATGAGCCAATTCCTTAACACACACACACATATAAGGTATGTATGTGTGTGTGTGTGTGTGTGTGTGTGTATGTATATATGTGTACATGTATATATATATATATAAATTCTCTCTGTTCTGTTACTCTCAAGAACCCTGATTAATAAACCAATGTTGCAAGTGTTGGGAGAGCCATGGTTTCTCAACTAAAACAGCCTTCAATTTTTGTAACATTGACATGAATAGAAACATAAGCTTTGGGGGAGAGTGAGTCAATGATAGGCCAGTTTACGTAGGTACATTTGGATTAAACACATCTTGTGTTTATGTTCTAAGAAAATATAGCTCATGAGAAGATAACCTCCTTTAGTTCAGTGGCATGATCTTTCCTAGTGGAGTTTTCCATGTTGACCTGAGATTACTTGTTGGCAGGCGGTTTCGTGGGAAGGACATACATCTCCCATGTGGGAGATGAAAAGGAGCTGGAGAAGTGAGGTCTGTCCTTCCTGTACCCCCTCCCCCCCCAGGATGTTTCCCTAGGGAAATTCTCCTTGTTTGCTTCACCAAAACCACAAGTTGACAGGCTGCCTGGGATTGATTACACTCCATAAATGATGTCTTCTATGGACAGGCCTTCTGTTTTGCTCACACTGTCAACAACAGAGTCAAGTGGGCTGACTGGGTACCCCATCTGCTAAACACACCTCAAATACCACTTACGCTTGGATACAAGATGATCCTCCAATACAACCTGCTAGGAAAAGCTGTTCCTTTTCCTAGTACAGATTCTTTATTGATCTGAGAGACAACATATTTGAGTCATATTAAAATGAACACCTTTTATTTAATTTACTTATTTGTAAAAACTTCCCAAAGTCACATGTGCTCACCAGAAAGAGAAGAGAAAGGGAGAGTAAGTCCCTACAATGGGGTATGGTCATGGTGCAATCTTTTTTCCTCTATTTCTCCATCCCCTTAGGACTTGGGGTGCACACACACACACACACACACACACACACACACCCCTGACATGGTTTTCAACCTACTGGGGTCAGGATCTGAACCACAGGATTTGAACTCCATGTGGAATCTGGCTCCAAATGCACAACTTTAACTGCTGCACTACAGGCTAGCCCCAATTTCATTTTAACTTAATTTGGCTCTTGTGAACCAAGTTCAAGTAAGGACTAAAAATGGAGGTATTGACATGACAATTCAAGGTGACAATAGTATACATTATTAACATACTTCATGACATCGATTTTCATTTCTTATGTAGTTAGAGGTGAACTAAATACATCTCCACAGGATCATATGACCCCCAGATATCCAAATATAAGTTATTTGCTACTATCCCAATCAGATGACAACTGAAAAGTTCTGGAGATAATTAGATAAATGTAAATAATAAGAAAATCTGTTATCATTAGATGTAAATGTTCCATGTAAAATAGTAAAATACAGGCTAGAGGCAGTGGTTCAGTGGTGATTCAACACTTTCTCTCAAGGAAGTAATAAATAAATAAAATGTAAAAAAGATATTAAAGTGTACTACACTTAAGATATTTACCTTAAGATATTAATACATTTTTGCATAAATACTACATATACAAACATTATGTAAATATTATATACATTAATGCTAATTAAGAAAGATTTCTTTCTGGTTTCCTCCCATCTCTGGTTCTCACATTTTAGAAAAACATTTACTCAAAGTCTTCCAAGGCATTGGCATTTTTACACCTGCTCCTGCGATTACAGCTACGTTTGGAGTTTTTCAGAACACACCCTTTTCACTCCCATCAGTTATTTGAATAGGGTTCTTAATTTGTTCCATTTTTAAATGATCTTTAAAAGTCTTGTTTACGAAGAAATTCAACACTTGTTACTGTGAGGTCAGATGGCCTGGAATATTACTGGACTTAGTTTTCATCCTTCCCCCTGCTTTTTTTAATTATGATTTCCTCAGTTGACATCTGTAAGCATCCAAAACCAACACTGACTAAGATCCTTTCAGGCTGATGTGTTTTCCCTAAATACTACGATGATGGATGTTCAAGGTAAAAGAATTACAAGATCCTCCCACAGCATAAGAGAATTAGTAAAGACTTAGCTATAAGGGAACGCTCTCGTTTCTGATGAGAACTTTTCGGGGGACTGGTGAAAAACCTTGATATTTGGGCATATATAGTGGTAAATTATATTTTCCCATGTTTTCTCCCATCTACTTTTGTCCTCAGTAGGCAGCCATGGTGATATGGTATAAAGTCATAAGTGGATTTACTTTCTCAAGCTGGAGTTGAGGGACCAGCAGTTAGCGTAATGGCTATGTCGCTGGGCTCCCACGTAGTCGACCGCGGCTCAAGTCCTGGACCCAGTGGCTTAAACTCACGCCAGGAGTGTGTGCGTGCGTGCCCAAGATCCCAAGAGGAGAATGGAGGAGAAGGGATTGCAGCATGACCAGCCACCCTGGGGGGGAGGGGTGATTTCTTGCTTTCTCTCTCTCTCTGTCTCTTTCTGTCTTTCTGGCAAGTGTACGTGCCCAATAGCAAAAACCTCTCCAGAAAAGAAAAGAAAAGAAAAGAAAAGAAAAGAAAAGAAAAGAAAAGAAAAGAAAAGAAAAGAAAATGGAGTTGAGGGGACTCCAGCGGAATCAAGAATGTTGGGTGCAGAGGATCGAGAGGCAATATCTCCCCCACAAGGCATATGGGTCCTGCCCCATGAGCCGGGCTGGGGGGAAGGGGCCCTGTCTTGTCTTCCTTCTTAAAAATAATTGTGCAGTTGTAATAAGAGGCCTTCAAGGGTGGCAGGAATTATTTGCTGGGAGAGGCTTCTGGTTGACCATGTGACCTTAAGTCCTCACAGATACCATGTCACTTTCTGAAGGTATGAGACCCACCTCGTTCTGTCCCCGGATGCCCCACCTGACGGCACCAGGAGTGAGAATCTGAGCATTGCTGAAAGACGTTGCCAATAGCCAAGTGAGTGGGGGCTGGAAGGAAGAGACAGGGAATAATTTCTGGGAGAAAATACCTTGGGAGAGTCACTGGATCCCAGGCCTATTACCTACTTCAGTGACTAATGTGGAAAAGAACCGTGGCCAATACTCCAAGCTGTAAATGATGCTCATTATAGCCAATAAATTTCTGTTCAAAGGACAGGAGGAGGAGGAAAGGAAAAAAAAAAAAGAAAAGAGACTGATAATGATGATGAACATACATCAACAGCAACAGTGTATCATAAGGAGAGAAAACCCAGGTGGTAAAATGGGGGGGGAGTGTTGCTAGAATTTGGCTAGAGACAGAAGAGATTCCTCTGGGCAACCGACCAAGTCTAGATTCCTACCAGGAGACATGAATGAGTTATGTTCTAAGGTAACATATAGACCAAACACACTAGGAAGCCTGATAGGCATAACGTGAAAGATGGGAATTTGCCTCAATTTCCGCCCTCATGGAAAAAACTGCTAAGCATTGGGACCAGCAGATGGCATAATGGCTGTATTGCTGGGCTCCCATGTAGTCGACTGCAGTTCGAGTCCCAGACCCAGTGGTTTAAACTCATGCCAGGCGCGTGTACGTGCGTGCCCAAGATCCCGGGAGGAGAATGAAGGAGAAGGGATTGTGGTGTGGCCATCCCCCCTGGGGGGGGGGGAATGATTTCTCACTTTCTGTCTCTTCGTCTCTCTGTTTTTCTGGTGAGCGCATGAGGCCTATACCAAGAACCTCTCAAAACAATCAAAAACAAACAAACCAAACCTGCTAAGCGAAGCCCCATTTTATGATTGAAGAAACTGACTCAGGGATGTTAATGGTTGACTTGAAAGTGACAAAGCACATCAGAGAAAGGAGAAGATGCCAGAGAAGTTCAGGGTATCCAGGAGCCAGATCTCATAAGGGCTATGTACCTGGCACAGTGACAAATGCTACCCGGCAGCACCTCCACTAGCCTCTGAGGAAGCCACTGTATCCCCACATCACAGCTGAGAATACCAAGGCAGGGATGCTGACGAATTTTGCCCAAAGTCACACGGAACTCCCGTGTTTAGAACATGGCTAGTTCATCGATGTGGTTTCTTCATGAAGTCAGACCGAACTGAGCATGTGACATGCCACTGCACGTGCCTCTGATGTTTGGGTCAGCAGATGGCGGGGAGGTTAAGGCAGGTGGGTCCCACGTGGCTGACTGGGAGGTTGGAGTACCAGACCCTCGGTTTGAAAAACATGATGATGCGTGCCATGCATGACCAAACTCCCAAGAGGTAAATGGAGGAGAAAGGATTGCAGCCTAGCAAAACAAACAAACAAACAAACAAAAAACAAAAAAGAGAGAGAGAGAGAAAGAAACCTCTGACTCTGAAAACACATGGACGCTAGTACTAGCACCATGCGCTGCCTACACCTGGCACTTCGTAATTGTTTACGCACAAGCAGATTAACCGACACGGATAAGGATTTACACGAACGACATGAAATTTCACTAGAGCCACAAATATGAAACCCGCACATGTTCTGCATACAAATATGCACTCATATATGTGTAGCTGCTTTACTTCAAGAGTTACCAGTCACTGTGATCCCTGTAAAACGTGTGCCAGACATTGCAGGGAGAGGGCAGAG
Source organism: Tupaia belangeri chinensis (assembly GCF_000334495.1). Classification (NCBI taxonomy): domain Eukaryota; kingdom Metazoa; phylum Chordata; class Mammalia; order Scandentia; family Tupaiidae; genus Tupaia; species Tupaia belangeri. The sequence goes on along the minus strand of NW_006159715.1, from coordinate 2,377,089 downwards.
TAACCTTCCCCTTCCTCCGACACCAGTAAACGAACAGAGAAGGCAGAATGGACAAGAACACGATGACAACTCTAAGGGGGGATACAATTCAAAGTCAGAAGTCATAAAGTGAGTTTGACTGGCTTTATAGAGCCAGAGAGGACACTTGTATTATACACAAGACATGGAGCCAGACTGTGGGTCAGGCTCCGGCAGGAAGCAGAAGGCACACTCAAAGGATTTAACTGAATAGTTATATGCAGGGACTGCTTACGGAGGTGCAGGCAGGAGCCAGGCAGGGGACAGCACCCGAGGGCCAGCAGCAGGAGGAAACTGACTACTGGGTTGTTGGGGGAAGTCATGATCCATTTTTGTATAGAAAAAGACTTTGCTACTTTCCCAACAATCTAATACCTCCAGGTCTGTAGAACAAGGGGAGAAAGTGGTGCTACGGACCCTAGGGGAGCTAGAGCCATGAACCGGAAAAGCTAGGAAGAAATCTTTCACTGTCAGACCCTCAGCAAGGCTGAGGGGACAAAGAGGCCAATAAAAACCTCAATACGCTCTCCCTTCCTGCCAATGCCTCTCATTGGCTGAACCCTGCCAGGGAGAGAAGATGAGAAGCCTGGGGATGGCCATCCATAGAAGTAATCCTCTTGGTACAGAGGAAGGCAAAGAACGAATTAGGGAGCAGAGGGAGGAATGAGAATGCACACACATTCTATTATAAATTGCACACACACACACACACACACACACACACTGAGATGTATTTGGGGTAAATGTATCTTTGACTTTTCAAAAAAGATGAAGTCTTTTTAAAAAACAAATCATCAAAGAATTTAACTATAAACATCAAGGTCTTGAGGCATATCTCAGATATACCTTAATTTTAAAATACAGGAACTTCTTTATGCACAAATAACTTCTATAGGATGTTTATATTGTTTAAGGCATGGCATATTTATAGAGGATTCATAAGTGAAACTGTTCAGAAGACAGCTCACCAACCATACAACATTGTCTCGTTTTTTTCTTTTTCTTAAATCCTCCATGCCCACATTCGCCCTAATTTCCTAAGATAGAACAAACTCCTAAGTTTGCACATTAATGCATTTTTCCGTTTATATTTTCTAGCAGTGGCAATTAAAGCAAGAATCTCAGAGGTCAGCCAAACGTCTTAAATAATGAATGAGAGTCAGATATACTATCTTAGATTCGCAAGTGTAATAAGACATGTTACAAGAAACCACCTGGAAAACAACACTTGGCAGGTGATGTCTCAGGGATTCCCATTTCAAACAGCAATTCACTGCCAAACAATGCTTAACCTTTCACGGAGACCCTTGGAAAAAATTCCAGAAATATCGGTGCTGACAAAAAGCCATCTCTCGGGCACATCTACTGCTGGCAATGGGAATCTGGTACCAGGATGAAGATCAAGACCTCTCGTCAGGATGGGGCAGAGGAGGTGGAAAGAAACCTCAGGGAGGAGGAAGAACGTTAAGAAGAAAGCCTCATCGTTACCTCCCAATTAGTGACCAGATGGTTGAGATTTTTTTCAGGACATGGTCAGTCTCGGAAATTCTAGCCCATACTACTTAAATGTGCAATCCTGGGAAACAGCTGCACGAGATCTGGGCTTTCAACTCTATGGGAAATGCGCTGCCATTTAAACGAAGGAGTCTGTGATAACATGGAAAGGCCTTGTGGTTCTTCATGGACGATGTCTGAATCCCCAGGGTATACTGCAGATGGTATAGGGAATTCAGGGCACAGCAACCACGTATATAGTGTAAGGCAACCTGTCGGAGTACAGACTGGGCACCAGGCCCAGACTGCGGACACCTGAAAAACTGGGGAGCTCGGAGCAATGGCCCTCAATACCGAGCGCCTCCGTGATAGCTATTGTGAATCAGAGATAGTAATAATATGGGGGGGGGGGGGG
>NW_006159715.1:2366713-2375004 GCF_000334495.1 Tupaia belangeri chinensis | reverse complement strand
CTGAGCGCCTCTGTGATATCTATTGTGAATCAGAGATAGATATAATGGGGGGGGGTCTCAAAATGTTCAGGGAAAATGTATATTATGAAAAAACTATGTATAGATTTCATTTTTTTTTTTTTTTGCACTGAAGCAAATTCCCACTTTGATTTCATTTTGAAACCCCCTTGCATGTTCTTCATAGGATTGTTGTGAGGATGATAGATTCACACATGTGAGGCTTCTTAGAACCGGCAGGTAATAACTGCTCAGTAAAGCTTAGCTATATTACAACGTGTAGTGCCTGTCCTCAAAGTCTTGGTTAAGTAAAAGACAGATACAAACAGGAAAGCCATGGTAGGATGCTAAGTACAGTTAAGGACCTTCTTTCAGGCTAGCATTGTATCAGGAACGGAACAGCTTGGGAGGGGCCTCCCATCTCCCATTCATAAAAACAAGAGAGCAGCATCCTTGCTGCTTGAGTCAGACCAGAAAACACAGGAACAGACAGTCTGCTTTCTCCTGCATGCTGTTCTTCCTGACACCACTGAGCGCTTCTGGAGTTTATTTCATCTTCAAAGCTTCCCAAAGTCTGGGTTGCACAAAAACAAAGGATGGAAGACAGAGGAAACAATACCCAGCATGAAGGCAGACTCCCCAGCCTTCAGTCACTGGGTGAGTTAGAAACAGCGCTCAGCTTTTCACAGGCTAGAGTGCACCAGGTCACCTCACTGCCGTGCCATTTATAAACAGCGTGCATTTTGGTCACAGCACAGAATGTTCTCTCACTGGGATCAGTCAGCAATCTCCAAAGCAAGGAACCCCTCTTTCTCTCCCCAAATGTCTCAATAGTTATTCCTTCCTTTGAAGTGGAAAGAGAGACTAAAATTACTTTCATCTGCCTAGAAAACAAGCAGAATACTTGGAGTCCAAATGAGAATCAAATGAGGAACCAGGCAGCTCAAGTCTGAGTGAGCCTACGATCTGCCTTAACTCTGGAGATGAGGTGACGTGTAAATAAATCTCTACCTGTATCAGTTTGGCAGCCAAAGATACCAAACCCTGACTCAAAATGACTTCAACAGGGAGGAAATTAACCACTTCACATGGTAAGTGCAGAGGGGCTGGAGTCCCGCTTCTCTCAGACTCACTTCTTCCTGAGTACTGGCTTCACCTAGGCTGGAGGCAAAATGCCAATAGCAGTTTAGACAGCGATGTGCAGAGGAAGCAAAGGGACCATCTATGTTGAGTCTTTTTCTTAGTAATGAGCAAACCTTCCCTAGAAGCTCTGCAACAGGCTTGCCTTTACACTTCATTTCTCAGACTTGGATCGAATGCTTTTTCCTTGGCTTGTTCTGGGTTGTAGAACGGAGGTCCTGAGACTAAAGTGAGCTAATCAGCTCAGGGGATGGATGCTTCCCAGTCCCATGACCAACTGTGCCTCCCCATGAGCTGTCAGGGAGGGCCAGGGATGGAAACGAAAATGAATATGAGGATCCTTTAAGAAAAAAAAAATGGGACCAGCAGCTGGCATAATGGCTATGTCACTGGACCCCCATGTAGTCGACTATGGTTCGAGTCCCAGACCCAGTGGCTTAAACTCATGCCGGGTGCCTGTGCATGCATGCCCAAGATCCCAAGAGTAGAATGGAGGAGAGCAGATTGTGGCATGGCCATTCCCCCGGGGGGGTGATTTCTCACTTTCTTTCTCTCTGCCTTTGTCTTTCTGGCGAGTGCACACACCCTATAGCAAAAACCTCTCAAACAAACAAACAAACAAACAAAAAACAACCATATAAACCATGCTCCTACCATACCCCAGCCCCTTCCTAAACTCTGCTTTTCTTTGAGTAACAGAATGCATGTAGACAAGATAACGCTGTCCCTCTAAGAACAAGCCTAGAGCAGTGGGATCCAAGATGGCTACCATAATGACCCCTTCTTCATAATGTCATTTACATGCTAAACGACACAACTACCAGCACCAGGACAGTTTATAATCACTAGGGAAAGTACTGAAATCTCCTTACGAGGAGGAAAAGGAGGTGGGTTTTGGAATTCCAGGAAACCTTTTCCACCTTTTCCAGGGAAAGCTTTGAATATTCCTCCCCTTTATTATCCATTCTATCCCCCTCATTACCCCATTTGCTATGTCCTTTAACTCCCCTACTCAAGAGGAGCGAGAAGTGAATTCGCGAGCTCAGCTCTCTCTTCTCCATTGCTTGGCCATTGAATAAAGCTTGTGCCATGACACTCAGTTTTGATTTTGTACATTGGCTCTGTGACATCAGACAGTGAAAGATCCCATCTTTGGGAGTAAATTAAACATTGGCAAAAAGCTCATGGAAAATGTGTATCATGAAAAAACTAGGCATGGGTTTCAAAATTTCTGCACCAAAATAAACTTGTCTTGAATTCTATTTTTCCATGAACTTTCTGAAGCTCCCTCATAGATATCAAAGTAGTTAACATGGTGCACAGTTTGTCCTCGCAGAAAGGACCCTGAGAAGCCATAGCATCAAACACATTCAGAAACACCTTCTGGCTGATACTCTACACAGATGGTTTCCAACTTAGGATGGTCTGACTCGTTTTTCAACTTCATGATGATGTAGAAGTGACCCAAGTTTTTCACTCTCAGCATAGTACTCAGTAAATTACATGAGATAGTCAACAGTTTATTCTATACTAGGCTTGGTGTTTGATGATTTTGCCCAACTATAGGCTCCTGTAAGTGTTCTGAACATGGTAGGTTAGGCTAAGCCATGTTCAGCAGATTAGGTATATTAGATGCATCTTTGACTTGAATTTTTAATGCATGATGGGCTTACTGGGACGGAACCCCATTGTAAGTCAAGGGCATTTGTACATAACATGCAGCACAGGGGGCCTGGCAGGTAGCGTGGTGTTTAAAGGTGTTGGATTCCCACATGGCTGACCACAGTTCGAGTTCTGGATCTGGTAGCTTGCTTCCTCCCATTCCCTTTTTCTCTGTCTCTTTCTGGTTAAAATGAAATAACAACAAATGGAGTTAAATAAATAAATAATTCTTAAAAGAAAAAAACATGCAGCGTAGGTAATGAGCAGATAGAGGAGACTTTAACATGCTAATATGAATACTCCATAGCCACTTTATTCTGACCTGGGCTTATGTAAATACTACCACTGAGATGAAAGCACAATGTGGCTCGTTTGCATATCTGTCCCAAATGGTCACCTACAGTTGCAGGGTATAAGTGGAGAGGAAGAATGGAGAGGTGGGTTCAAGGGAGAAAACAGGGCATCAGGCAGGGAGACTCACTTGCCACGAAACTTGATGTATGGAAGTGGGAGTAAGAATTTTTGAAGGTGTCAGGGGAGGGCAGGGGACTAACAGAAGAAACAATGATTACAACAGTATACAGGAAACTGGAAAGCAGATGAACTAGTGGAACTCATTTTGTAGATGAGAAAAAACTGAAACCTAGCACAGTGGTGCAAGAAGCAAGATGGTAGGCTGGGATTCAGGTCCCAGAGCTCCAGAGAGCCCTTGGAACTGGGGACACCTGAAAACAAAAGGGCTGGGTGAGGGTCTGTGCACAAAGCCATTAGACCCCCGTGTCACCTTTCTTAGTCCTAGATCCCAAGGGAGGGCCTGCATTCTGAAATCTGTTTGTTCTGTGGAGTAATGACACCTCTGGCCTCAGAGACACCAAGTGTATATAAACAGGAGAATAAGAGAAAATCTCCTTACCTAATGGTTAAAGGCTCCTTGTCACCTTCTCAGCTGACTCAGCCAACAAATGCCCCTCTTCAAGATTTCTCTCCACCTGGTTAGTTTCCCCAGAGATAAAAGATCTCCCACTAATGGTGGGGTCCTCCGATGAAACCACAGAAAGTTAATCCTGCAGCAGAGGTCCTCGTGCAAATTGCACATTTGAATCGTCTGGGGAGCTTTTACTCTCACTGCTATATTCAGTTACATGGTAAGCATGTGTAGAGTATTAACTAGGTGCCAGGCATTGTTCTAGATTCCGAGAGCCTGTTCTAGGTCTCCTTCTTGATAAGAAGAAACGAACTCTGACTGGGTAGAGGCTCCATCCTTCAGCCTTCTAACGAGTTTTCCAAGATTGTCAAAGATGATCAAACAGCTGAAGAAACTCTTTAACAGGGAAAAGCTTAAAAACCAAAACCAAACAAACAAACCTAAGGAAATCAGAGAAAACACAAACAGTACAGGGAAAAGAAAAAAACACTTCAAAGAAGCTGTGATTGAGAATCCACAGAGGGTTGAGAAGCTTTTCATCCATGAATTGGTAACAGGAAGCTATGAGGAAAAAATTTTAGAAGTTTTTAATGAACTCTTGGGTATTAGAAAGTTCATAGCACACATAAAAATTGATATATGGGTCGAAAGACAAAGTGAGGAAATTTCCCAGGAAGTAAGACTGTTTAAAAGGAAATAGAAAAAGAAAAATCAGAGATTCAATTCATGAAGGCCCTTTTCCAATTTATAGATGTTCCAAAAGAAAAGAAATTATTTTACAAAAACTTTAAAAAAAAATACTCTTCAGAACTGAAAGGCAGAGTTTCCAGATTGAGAAAGCCCATTAAAATGGATAGAAAGACACTCACACCATAGTATATTACAAATAAAACTTCACTACTGAAAGAAAGGATATTACAAAGGACAAGGAAGGAATTCTAAAAGCTTTCAAAGAGGGGGGAAATAGATTCAAAATATAGAAATTAGAATGTCATCAGACATCTGCACAGCACTACTGAAACCTGGCAGAGCAACACTTTCCAAATTCTGAGAAGGAGCTTCCAGCCCAGAATTTATACCCATCCCAACTGTCAGCCAACCTTGGGAGATCTCAAGAAATTTAGCTCTTGTGTTTGTTTCCTTGGGAACTTCTGAGAGGTGTGTTTTACCAGAAAGAAAGAACAAAGATGAACCTGTGAGGTCCAGGAAACAGGGGATGCTGCATGAAAAAGAAGCAAAATGAATTTCCAGTATGATGATGAAAAGAGCCCCCAGATGATTACTCTGTGACTGGGCTTAGGAGTGGCAGATGCAGAGCAGAGCAAGGGACAGAGGGTTGGGAGAAAAGCAGAGGTGGACAGTGAGCTCTGGCTGTTTAGAAATAAGCACAGAGAGCTGAGAATGCTTGTCCCTGGGGCACAGGAGTTGAGGTCAGTAAGGAATGGGATGAATGACTGATGTTCTTAGGAGTTTTCTTTAATGGCTAGAGGACACATGTATTTGCCATAGAGCAACAGAGAGACAGGGATGGAGAAAGCACCCTCCAATGAGGCGTGATCATGCTGCAATCTCTTCTCCATTTCTCTTTTCTCTCAGGATTTGGAGCACACCATACGTGTACACAGTATATTTCTCAAGCTGTTGGGGCCGGGACTCAAACGGCAGTCAGCCATGTAGGATCTGGCTCCCTTAACCACTATGCTATGGGGCCAACCTGTAACATGGGACTTTTTAAAGGATATATATGGATAGTTTAGATAGGGGAAGGAAGGGAAGCTCACCATGAATCTAATTCCAGAGTGAGGATCTAAGAAGCAGAAAGATTCTCAAGTAGCATCCTGGAGTGCCCTCTTTCTAGAAGGCAGAACAAGGTACTTGGTGAAAACTGGGGAGCAGAAGACTTGATGAGGGAGTGTGGGCTGAGAAGATGGGAAGTGACCTGGATGCCCTAGGAGGCAGGGTGGAATGGGTCACTGTTCTTCCTCCAGGAAACAATTCCTAAGTGTGCCTGCCAGGGGCCACATAGGTCGGCAGGAACAGAAGGTCCAAGAAAGCCCTCCTAGGTGCCAGGCATGGTGGGGCAACTTACAGAAGGCTACTTTCACCCTGGGTTGGGGGGAGGATAAAAAGATCTTCTGGACAATTCTACCCAACAGAGCAGTTTCATGAAGCCCAAGGTAAGCCTCATAACCCAAGTCCACAATCCCTCTGCTGCCCCAGGGCACTTTCTCTTGCATATCTATTTCCTTTTCTTCTGTTTGTAGAAAACAGAAGTCCTGAGAACTTTGCTCTGTACTTTAGAACTTGACCCAGGCCTTCCCCAAAGCCCACTCTGCCCATGGAGCTCCACTGCTGCCCCCTAGGGGTAACTTGTTTCACTGCATAGTTCTAAAAAACCAACTGTAATTGAGTCCTCTACCTTCAACTCCTTTCGCATCTCAACCCAGAGAGAAGCAACAAGCTGTCTACAAATTGGTAAGTAGCAACTGCGCAGACCGGTGCTTAGGGGGTGCACCTGACTTTTTAGTTTGGCTGAATCAAGAGAGCAAAGCCCGACAGTACTATGTCTTGTTCAAAAAGATACGTCTGTCTTATTATTTAGAGTTTATGTGCCCCCTTATGATATGAAACTCAGCCAACCTATTTTTTTTATGAAAAGTGTTTACTGTTTACATTTGCACAATTTTCCTCCCAGAAGCGGTTCTCGGGATGACAGCGCTAATCGCTTCTTTCCTCCCCCCCATCTCACATGACAGATTGACTTCATCTCACTCCTAGTATTTATAAACGGCCTATTAGAGAAGGGCTACATGTTAGAAAATGCCATTCTCTTCCAAATACCCTTCATCTGGAAAGATCTGTGATCTGTGGATGCTATCATCAAAACATTTTGTGAAGCAGTGGGGGCTGGTGTTGAAGCAGGCTGTTGAGTAGTTTGGGGCAAAGAGCTGGCTCCTGTGAGATCGTAAACACCGCTGATGCCTTCCCCAGCAGCCCAAGCGAGACACAAGGGCCAAGGACAGTGTGGCAGGAGACTAGGGGCTGGCCCATCCCCGCCCTTTCTCGGGCTTCAACAGCACCTCACATGAAGGTGTCTGAAAGAAACGTGGTTCTGGAAGCCTTCGACACTTGTCCCTTGCGTGATCCTGCCTGCCTGCCCGCCCACCACACACACACACACACACACACACGGCGCCTCCTTCTGTCCAGCAACTGACAAGCCAGTTCCAAGTCACTGAGGAATATAAGAAATAATCCGCTCTGAACACGCAAGACCCCCAGGTCAACCCAAGTGGCCTCAGAGTACAACAGATGGAGGGGTGACTGCTCCTCCTCCCTAGCTGGGGCCCGAACACCCCCACTTAAGGATTCAGTCTCAGTTCGCTTCCCACCCCGACTGGATCCGGCAGCCTGAGGCCGATTCCTACCTGGAGTTTGAAGTCACCTCCCTTGGGGGGGTCTCCTCTCTCGGCTTCCTTGGGGTCTGCCGGGAGCAGCGGGCCTCCGTAATCCGGCGGGCGGGCGAGCCGGCCGGTCATGAGCCTAATCACCTGCTGGCAGTCGGCGGGGCGGGCGCGGCTGCTCAGGGCGGGCTGGGCGCCCGGAACGCGGTCCTCCCGCAGCCGGCTCTGCTGTCCCGGGGCGGCTGCGAGCAGCCCTCCTGGAACATGGTCCCTTCCTGCAGGGCTGCCCGAGCGCTCCCCTCCGCGGGCTCCAGATCTGTGGGAGGACCCCTCCTCCCTGCACGGCTGGTCGAGGAGGTTAGGAAAAGACTGTAATGTAATCCCGCCTCGGCTCGTCACTCCCAGCTCACTTGTCAAAACTCCACAGCATTCCAGATCCCTTCCCCGGTCACTCCCTTCGCGGGGAAGAGGAAACCGCCCCGGGGAGGACTTGGGGGAGTTCAGGGTTTCTCATCCAGGCACCTTTGTTTACGTCGAGGGCTCAGGAGCTTCCTGCGGTCAGGGGGAGCAGGCTTAGAGGAGACGCCCTCCCCAATCTCCCCCTGTGCAAAGGCCCGCCTCGGGCCCAGCAAGAAGCTCCACCTCACCAGCATCAGTCCGTTTCATAATCACTGCGTTTCATAATCGGCAGCGGCTTGGGTGCTTATGGGGAGGGGGTCCCCCAGCTAAAATAACCACCAGGGCATGGGGCAGGCCGTCAGGGAACTTTCCCCAAGTCTCCAGTCAGATTCCTTCTGGAGTAAGCTAACTGGCTGCTCAATGACAATCTACTGAAGCATTTCTTTTATACCTTCTGGGAGCCTCTGCCCCGCCCACCCTCCAGGGGTTCAGGCAAGGAGTCCTTCTCCAGCGCTCCCTACATAGGCTTGGGTAGAGCAGCCATCTCTCTGGCTGCAAACTGATGAGGAAGCCCGACCCACGAGGTCCTTCTGTTTACCTCACACCCACTGAGGGCTTCCTGCCTTCAATTAATGGGAATACAAATAAGACAGGAAAGGAGTGTTTGCTTTTCTTAAAGCAGGAGCTGAGTTGGAGAGTGAGGGAGGGAGGGGTCGCTCACATTTCATAGCTTTTCAAAACTTCAATTGTACTGGATTTTATTG
>NW_006159715.1:2358304-2365994 GCF_000334495.1 Tupaia belangeri chinensis | reverse complement strand
TCCGTTTCATAATCACTGCTTTTCATAATCGGCAGCGGCTTGGGTGCTTATGGGGAGGGGGTCCCCCAGCTAAAATAACCACCAGGGCATGGGGCAGGCCGTCAGGGAACTTTCCCCAAGTCTCCAGTCAGATTCCTTCTGGAGTAAGCTAACTGGCTGCTCAATGACAATCTACTGAAGCATTTCTTTTATACCTTCTGGGAGCCTCTGCCCCGCCCACCCTCCAGGGGTTCAGGCAAGGAGTCCTTCTCCAGCGCTCCCTACATAGGCTTGGGTAGAGCAGCCATCTCTCTGGCTGCAAACTGATGAGGAAGCCCGACCCACGAGGTCCTTCTGTTTACCTCACACCCACTGAGGGCTTCCTGCCTTCAATTAATGGGAATACAAATAAGACAGGAAAGGAGTGTTTGCTTTTCTTAAAGCAGGAGCTGAGTTGGAGAGTGAGGGAGGGAGGGGTCGCTCACATTTCATAGCTTTTCAAAACTTCAATTGTACTGGATTTTATTGCCTTTTTCCACTCCTAATACTTGTTGAAAAGTCAAAAAAAAAATTGCTGTGCCAAACCTCAAACCATTAAGGAATTTCTTTTCAAAACACATTTTCACCTGGTTTGGAAAGCGAGCTACATTGGAGCTCCCAGGTGGAGAGAAGCTAGACGCAGGACGACTCCCACCAGTGCATGGCAGGCGGGTTGGCACAGACTCAGTCACTCACACCTGGGCCTGTCTCCTGGGACTTGCACAGACCCCCCTCCTCTGGGTTCCTAGCAGAATCTTGTCCCACTCTCACTCCACCTCAGTCTCCAATTGTGCTTCTCTTCCTGGGTTTCCAAAAGCCCCTAAGAAGAAATGAGCTTTGCTATGGACGGATCTGGTGGAATTTGAAGCAATTAATTATAATGGAAGAGGGAAAGAAGGCTTTAATTCCCAGTACCATTCCTGCCACCAGAACGGGCAATTAGAGCTCAGAGGGCCAACCCATGTCAGGCCCAGGCTGGAAAGCTGCCCACTCTCAGAAGTAGCTGGAGAGGGCACTTGGTAAATAGTCATCATAATGACCAATCCTGGAATTACCCCCAGTTGCTTCATTCAGGTTGGCATAACAGCAAACCCAGAAGCCAGTGGGAGTGCCAGTTCATGGCATTCCTCCTCAGGAAACACAGGAAGGAAACAAAACCCCACGATAAAAGATATCTCAGAGAGGTTCAGCCAGGCACACTGCAACCATCCCGGCCGCATGGCGATTAGAACGCTGCACGTGGCCAGGGAAAGCTTGCAAGTCAGGCCTCATAAAACAGCCTTTCCTGAATCACAGCAAACTAGGCTGGTGATTTTAGAATAAACCAGAGTGTAAGACTTCTCTAATAGAAAGTGTCTGGCTTACAAATGCGGTCACTCCTCACTTAATGGCTTGTTTAACAACCAGCAGGACTTAAGACCCATTCTTAGTCTTTGTCTTGTTTGCACAGTTGGCTAGTGGTCACTACATGAACCATTCACAATTGCGTGAGGCTACACATTTTGTTTATAAATTTGTACATTGGGGATCAGCAGTTAACATAATGGCTATGTTCCTGGACTCCCATGTAGTTGACTGCAGTTCGAGTCCTGGTCCCGGTGGCTTAAACGCACGCCAGGCGCGTGTGCGTGCGTGCCCAAGATCCCGAGAGGAGAATGGAGGAGAAGGGATTGCGGCATGGCCATCCCCCCTGGGGGGTGATTTCTCGCTCTCTGTCTCTCCGTCTCTCTCTGTCTTTCTGGTGAGCACACGCACCCTATAGCAAAAACCTCTCAAAAATTTTTTTTGTATATTACTTGTATTCCCACAGTAGTATTCAAAATAAATAAAAATGATTACACTGGATTTATCTTATGTTGTGGGGTGTCTTGCCGGTCTCTGGTGCTTATTTAATGCATGCTTTATATATGAATAGAATTACATTATTCTAGTGTGGTGTCGTGTGATAGCTATTAAAAAATAAACACCCAATGGTGCCATGACACCACAGCACGTCTGTCCTAGAGCTCCTTGCTTATCAGCGAATTTGCTTAATGACCTAGTCATAGGAACTGAACTTGGGCCTTTCCGTTCTTCTGCCACAGTGTAGTAGTCCTGGTGGATTCACGAGGACATTTCTACGTTGACACCTCCATGTCTGATAGGCTTCCTAGGGATTAGGTTCAATATCAAATAATTTCCTAATATTTTCAGAAGTGTTCCTTTTCTTTCTGAGAGCTTTTTCTACTGATGGTTTCCTAGTGCTTTAGCTACTAACTTTGTCCCCCTCCAGTCTAGGAAGCAATTCATGATGTGTAAATCAACACCGTTTAAACAGAATCTATGGTTTTAAGTATACTACAAATAAATCTTCCGTTTCCCCATCTTGGTTGTCTCAACTCAGTTCAGGGTGTGTATATGCTGGGAATTCCAGATTTGACCACATCTGTATAATATCTTAATTTCAGGAAAGCTTTCGAATGCATATGGCATTGTCATCAGCAGGCTAGTAAGATAGGATCTAGTCCGTCTTTTCCTTAACTGAGTTTCTTCACTGCTGCTGGAAAAGAGATCAATGGCTTGGTAAACAAAAGGGTGTTTAAAATGTGGTCTACAACTTTATTCTGGGTCTGGTGTAAACAATATTTGAAATGGCTATATGCACACTCAGAGTCCACAAACATTCATTTGGGGGAGAACTACTGATATGTTAAAGAGTCCGAAGAAGCTTCAACACATTAAGGACATAGTTCATTAAAAACCGTTTAGAGACCAGCATGGAGGCTGATTATAAAGCTGTATCCTCAGGGGCGATGAACAACACGACTGCCACAAATGGGGCTTACTGTCTAGAGTCAAGGAAAACTGACAGATGTGAGGATCACAACTGATTGTGCACTTAATGAGAATCTATGTTACTCTAATAAGAAATAAGTAACACAACATGGGAATGGATTCACATTGACATTAAAGGGACACGCTCCACCCGTCACAGTAAAGAATTTGGCAGTCCAGATGGAGGCCCCTTACTTCAAGGAAGATGTGGAGACACTGGACAGGTTCCAAAGGAGAACCTCAATGATTAAAGAGACAGAAAATAAAACCTATGAGAGAGGTTAAAAGATTGGAAGTTGTTTAGTCTAGAGTGGAAAAGGGCCTAAAGGCAAACTTAACAGTCTTCTCCTACTTAAAGGGTTATTATAAAGAGGAGATCGACCAGCTGTTCTTCATCTCTACAAAGGACAGAGGAGGTAAGAGAAACAAATTACAACATTAAAATCTGATTCAGATATAAAAGAGACTTGCTTAATCCTAATGATGGCGGACTTGACATTAGGATAATCTTGTTTGACATCCCTGGACAATCTTCACCTAGTAGATTCCATCCTAAGGGATACACTCTTGCATTTTTAGGCAGAAGCTTAGCTAGGGAACGCCTTCCATTCCCTTCCAGAAATACAGTGTTCCTTAGGTTTCCCAACACATGTAGAAACAAACATCTTGAGCCTCTGTGTTCCCTAATTCACGAACAAGATGCTGTGAGAATGTAATTCTCCCCCAAAACACTGAACTTTTGTCTTCTTTGTTGGGGTGGGTATAAGTATGTCCAACTTCAGACACTGAAAAAATAAGTATAGTTCATACATTCACTCTCATACATTGTTTTTATGTACAGGAAGCATTGGCTTTTTGTTGAATGAGCACATGAATATTACCTGCTGCTGCTGCTGATAATAGTTACGAATTAATAAATTCTTTCTTCATACTCCAATTATATTGGGCACTGCATTAGGTATATTTTAAAGATGATCTATCTCGTTTGTTTTTATCAGTAGCCCTGTGAAATAGAAGTAATTATTTGCCTTATTTCTAACACAAGGAAACTGAGTCACAGAGTGGTTAGCTAACATAGCTAGTATAGAGCGAAGTCTCATTTCAAACCTATTTAGGCAGAGTCAGAAGGATGTGGTTAATTCTTACACTGCTGTCCCTCATCATTAAGTCTTTTGAGCTGCTTGGAGGGAAGAACCGTTGCAAAAAGATATGCTTGTCTGCCCAAACGGATTAAAAACCAAGCCTTCCACAGGTTTACATCATCTGGGCTGAAGTCATCTTTTCCCAGCTTAACAGAGGAAGGGGAGGATGGAGTTCTGGGTGTGTGGCTTCAGAATTCAATCAGGGTTCGTCTCTAATTTACTAATTAGAAAAATTTCACTACTCATCTAATCTAACTTTGTATACAGTAGGCTTTCCATGACTGTTGAATGAATGAGTATAAATGCAGTATCGCTATTATTCCTTGAGACAAACTGACCTGAATGAAGATTCGTTCTCCAGTATGTTGGTGGTCCAGGCTCTGGTCAGTCATTTCTATGGGCCTTTTGTCAAAATTCTCCTAAGAGTCTCAAAATTCAGGGACCGGCAGTTAGCGTAATGGCTATGTTGCTGGACTCCCATGTAGTCAACCATGGTTAGAGTCCTGGATCCGTCAGCTTAAACTCATGCCGGGCACGTGTGTGTGCCCAAGATTCTGAGAGGAGAATGGAGGAGAAGGGATTGCGGTGTGGCCATCCCCCCTGGGGGGTGATTTCTCGCTTTCTTTCTCTCTGTCTCTCTGTCTGCCTGGCGAGTGCACGCACCCTATAGTGAAAACCTCTCCCCCCCCCAAAAAAAAAACACAAACTGTTTCTCTTAATTTAGCATCCATGAGGAAGTACAGGGACAGGTCACATGTTTTTACAATGTCAACTGTTGGGCTTTTGGAAAAGTCATACACATTTTTGCATAGAAAACCAGAAAAATACATCATGACTTTTCCAACCACCCAATGCTTTTAGATCAAGGTAAGATGATTTTATTCAGTACTTTTCTATATGGACAACTAATGATTCATGAGTGAAACAGACATCAAAATGATTTTTTTAGAAAGGCAAAAGAACCACACACAAACGAAAAATAA
Source organism: Tupaia belangeri chinensis (assembly GCF_000334495.1). Lineage (NCBI taxonomy): Eukaryota > Metazoa > Chordata > Mammalia > Scandentia > Tupaiidae > Tupaia > Tupaia belangeri. The sequence goes on along the minus strand of NW_006159715.1, from coordinate 2,361,037 downwards.
AAAGGCTTGATCCAAATGACTCTAAAGGACAGACATTTTCCCATTAGGACAATTTATCTCGAGTCTATAAACAGAGGGGCATAATTATACAAGTGTTTGTGAAAAGATTTAAACCTTATGCAGCTATAAAAAGCTGGAGAGAGGAAGAAAGCGGAAATTCCCAAGAGAAGCTCCCCGGCCACATCTGTGGCTATCAGATCTCCGTAAATACAAAGCCTAGCAGTGGCACCAAGCAAAGCAGGAGAAGAAACCTCAGGATTTTGACACAATCCACAAAAACAACTTTGAGTTGTCCTGAAACTGAACAGTGACAATTCTACCCAATAAACTTCCAGCTGATGCATGGGCAGCATGGTGGTTTAGTGGTTGTCCAGATGTGCTTAATAAAAACAAGATGTCCCGAATTACAAAGGTACTCAGTAAATGTTGAGTGAACGGATGGATGAGTGAGTGAACATTGAACAAATGCTCGTGCATTTGTGCCCTTTCAATATCTATTAGGAAGACATTTGCTTCAAAACTGAAAGCCTTCATAGAGGGGCTGAACTATTTGCCACTGGTACGTGGGACATAGACCATGGAATCAGAGACCGGTTTCTAACCAAAAGATGCTAATTTGTAATCTTCTCAATGAATGTGCAAAAGGGAAGTGTGGAACTGCAGACCTTTATTCAAAAGCTACCATTGTCCACAGTGTAGATTCTAAAGTCTATGTGCAGTCTTACAGAACCAAGTACTAAATGAATAACATCTGTTAAGTGCTTACTAGATGCGAAGTCCTGTCTTAAGCCCTTTACATATTAACTCATTCAATCCTTATTACAATCGTACACTCTGTACTATTATTACAGGCAATGAAACTGGGCCACAGGATTACCTAATTAGCTAGTAATTAGGTCACTCAGCTAGTAACTGGTCACTCAGCTAGTAAGGAGAGGAGCTGAAACTCAGTGTCCTTTTGGAACCAGCACTTTCTCTTAACTGCTAACCAATGCTAACTGTCCAAATCTTACTTCCTGCCACTCCTCAGCATAAACTTACGGTCCCAATGTATGTACCCACAAATCGCAGAGAATGGCATGATCTCTGCAGGACGTATTCACTGATTGTCCCACCCCACTGTTCCCTGAGAGCTGACATCGTGAATTTTCCGATGAAGACACTGTACCTTCCTTGGCTCACATTACATCTTCACCCGGCTCTGGAGCTCTTTCAGAGCTGGATTTGTGTATTATATGCCAGTCTGGAGATGCAGTAGATTGAGAAAGTTCTAGCTTTAAAGTCTCTGCTAATGGCTGCCCCTTGTCCTGGAGTATTCTCACCTCCTCATTTGAAATTTGCTTTGAAAGATTTTGATCAGACTGTGATGTCAAGTGACATCAACTGTAATCTATACTCTGGAGGCTATGGGCTAATGTTTGAAGGCAATGGCCTAGGAGTCTATACTCTGCAGCTGTGCTGAATACTGGAAATCCCATTACTTAAGTCTGTAGCATACGTTTCTGTCATTACCAAGGTGGAAGTTAGATATATCTTTTTCATCTGTGGAATGAGAGATTTTCCATTTCAGTTGGTTAGACATGTCTTTGCCTCCTGGGCTGTAAGAATCAAGTAGCGTCAGCTCTCTAACACTTCTGAGTGTTAGCTTCAGCTGTGGCGATGGGTCTGCAGTTTGCCTCATTAGTAGAAGATTCTGGTACGGGGTGAGGTGACTCTTTCAGAATTCTGGCCTGTGTTTCTGAGTGAACCTGCTGGGCAACAGCTGATGAGAGCATCTACAAGAACGAGCAATGAAGATGCTATCAAACTCCTAATAGCAGGTTGTGTGGGTGTCAAGGACTTACTTTCCTGGTCCCCTACCACTGGCAGTGAGGTCGTGGGTCAAGATGCATACGTTTCCAACCTTTCCTGATAATGAGAGGCTACTGATGTTGCACAAAGGAACTCGACAACTATGAGCACTCAAATGGCTCAGGCAAGCCTGTCACACCCCCTTTCCTGCCTTGGTCTCTTGGCAAACCCTCATTCACCTTTCAACAGTCATCTCAAAAATCCCCCCTACTGCACAAGTTTTTGTGATCAATCAACTTCCCTCAGGAGCTCTGAGAGCTGCTGACATGGCTGCCCGTACATCATTGAGATCTTTACGATAAACCCCAATTACCTAAGAAAACCTGGGCGAGTCTCTTCTACACCCTTACTTAGCCTAGGAGTTTATTTTAGGATATGGTTTATTGAGCCAGGTACCATGTGAGGTGCTGAGGAGACAGTGATGGGCAACAGGAGCTTAGAGACCAAGGTGGAAAAAAATGAAGCAACAGGCAGCTCCAGTGAATTGTGGGATTACTGTGCCGTCCAAGGAGCTGTGAGAGGCTCTCAGGAACACCCATTTAGACCTGGATGGTTAGGGAAGGCTTAAGAAGAAGTGACTTGGGACCAGCATATGACATAATGGTTATGTCACTGGACTCCCACGTCGTAGATGGTGGTTTGAGTTCTGGACTCTGCAGCTTAAAACTTACGCCAGGTGCATGTACATGTGTGCCCAGAATACTGAGAGGAGAATAGAGGAGAAAGGATTATGGTGTGGCCATCCCTGTTGGGTGGGGGGTGATTTCTTGCTTTCTGTCTCTGTCTCTCTAGCGAGCCCATGTGCCCTATAGCAAAAATCTCTCTTTAAAAAAATTTAAAAAGTGACTCTAAACTGAGCCCTTAAGAAAAGATTCTAGGAAG
>NW_006159715.1:2348621-2358273 GCF_000334495.1 Tupaia belangeri chinensis | reverse complement strand
GAATGGCAAGTGCAAAGACCCAAAGCCGAGGCAGAGAATACCATGTTCCATGGACTGAAGTTTGCTTCTGGCTGCGAGTTTGGTCAGCCTGGGGTTTCTGTGAGGGGAGTAGAAAATTGAAGAGGCGGTGGTTGGGACTTCATCCTTGAGGGACTTTTAGAGAGAAGTGGCATGGACAGATTTCCATGCTATAAGATTACACTGGAAGAGAACAGTCCCAAAAGTCAGCAGGGTAGAGGCAGAGAAAGGGGTGAGCAGGTTGTCATAACAAATACTGGCAAGAAAAGATGGCGCCAGGCCTAGATGAGACGCTGTGGGCCAGAGCTTCCCTTACGTCGTGGAAAAGACTTGCTCTGTTTACTAGTGCTCTCCTTTTGCTAGACAGTCAATACCTTGAGGGCCGAAATTGGAATGTATGCATCTCTGGAGCCTCAGTGGTCACAGGTGATAAAGCTCTCAGTAAAGAGTTTGTGGGCACCTGTTAAATTCCTTATATAGAGCAGCCAGCAGGTGGTATGGTGGTTAAGGCAATGAACTCCCACACGGCTGATGGTGGTTCAAGTCCTGGACCTGATGGCTTGCTTTCCCATTTTCCCTCTCTCTGTCTCTCTCTGGTCAGATTAGATAATAATAAGTAGATAAATAAATAGATACATAAACATTAAGTAAAAGAATTCTTTAAAAACATTCTTTATGTATAAAAGTGATTTTTTTGGGGAGGGAGAGGTTTTTTCTGTAGGGCACATATGCTCACCAGAAAGATAGAGACAGAGAGACAGAAAGCAAGAAATCACCCCCCAGGGGGGATGACCACGCCGGAATTCCTTCTCCTCTATTCTCCTCTCAGGATCTTAGGCATATATGCATATGCTCCTGGCGTGAGTTTAAGCTACCGGGTCCAGGACTCAAACTGCATTGCCTACATGGGAGTCCAGCGACACAGCCATTACACCAACTGCTGGTCCCAACAAAAGTGATTTTTTAAAAGAGATTTTTGCTATAGGATGTGTGCACTTGCCAGAGAGACTGAACAAGACAGAGAGACAGAAAGTGAGCAATCACCCCTCAGGGAGGATGGCCACACCACAGTCCCTTCTCCATTCTCCTCCTGGGATTTTGGCCATGCACACATATGCACCCAGCACATGAGTTTCAAGGCATTAGGGGTGGGACTCAAACCATGGTTGACCATGTGGAGTCCAGCACCTTAACCACATCATCTGCTGACCTCAATATGTTTTCCTTTTGCTACATTCCTTGTTGCTAGACTCCCACTTCCATCCCCATCTCCACGGCATCTTCTCTGCCTTTGCTGCCTGCAAAATCTCTTTTCACCAGTCACTGTGCTCCCTAACATTTAGCTGCTCCGAGGTACGGAGTGACCCCTATTTCCCTTCATAACAAGCAGGCTTTGATTCTTGTCTTCCAGCTCCCTAAACAGCTGCATGCCCTTTTCTCCCACCATGACCCATTCTATTACTCATCCAATCAAGACTTCATATATGCCCTGGCTTAAAGAGCTCTCCTACACCATCTTGAGAATTCTCCAGTGGTGACCTCACATAATGCAGAGTGGCTACTCCCTTCCATCTGATATCTTAAATCCATTTCATTATTTACTTATACATAAAATGAAACAGTCCTCCCATCTGCAAGACACATTCACAAACTCCAACTAACCTGATACAGAACCTCATCCAACCTTCATCCTATTAATATGTATTCTTGTCAATTATGTATGACTCGATGTTTCCTCTTCAAAGACATAATTTCAGGACATTAGAAGTTCATGTCCATGGGAACCAGCAGTTAGCGTAATGGCTATGTCGCTGGACTCCCACGTAGTCGACCGTGGTTCGCGTCCCGGACCCGGTGGCTTAAAACTCACGCCGGGCGCGTGTGCGTGCGTGCCCAAGATCCCGGGAGGAGAATGGAGGAGAAGGGATTGCGGCGTGACCATCCCCTCTGGGGGGTGATTTCTCGCTTTCTGTCTCTATGTCTCTCTCTGTCTGTCTGGCGAGCGCACGCGCCCTATAGTGAAAAAAAAAAAAATAACCTCTCAAAAAAAAAAAAAGAAGTTCATGTCCTTCTCTCTACCTCCTTTCTCTGTAACACATACTCAAGCTCCTGTTCCATCTCCCCTTGGCCTGTTCCCTGACCCAGTCAAGGAAACTTGCTCCAGCCCACAGAGTTGTTTATCTTTGACCCACCTCTGAGGATGGGGCAGTGGGCAATGCAAACTTAGAAGCAGAAAAATCCATTGCAGTTATTGCTCACTTGGATGCCTGGCTGACACCTGACCCTGCTGGATGGCTTTACAGTCATGACCACTGTGTTACTGAGAAGGGCCTTCTATAGACTTCAGCAGAACGAAAGCCGATGGTGTCCCAGAGGCTGTTCCTTCCCCTGCAAATTTTCAAGCAGGGCCTGGTGCCCTTCCTTACACAAGTTCATACTATCATTGCCAGACAAAATATGAGATACTCCGTTACAGTTGAGATACAGCAGAAATATGGGAAAAAAAATTATTCTAAGAATGCCACAAATATCTTAGGGAATTTTTTATTTGCTCAATCTGGCAACCTTAATTGGTACTTGTTACTTGGTCCTTATAAAAATTGCTGCTACATTCATTAACAGGCAAGTATTGGGTTGTAGGGATGGGAAAGCTTCTATTTGGTCATTGGGAAAGTCATGATGTATTTTTGCATGGAAAAACAGAAAAATGCATCATGACTTTCCCAACGACCTAATAACTACACAAAAAACAGAACATGCACACACTACTAACAGTTGGAACCGGGGGGCACGGATGCAGTGCAGGGCACAGAACCTTGCCGTTCCACTAGCTGGGATGGTATGGAAAGTCCAGGTTCAATTCCCAGTCCAACCTAAAGGCTTTGCATGGTGGTGTGCACTTGTACTCAGGGAAGTTGGGGCAGGAGGATCATGACATAGTGATACTCCATCTAAAAACAACTAAAATAAAATGAAGTGAAATTTTAAAATTAAAAAATCTGGGGCCCTTAGGGTCAATAGCCATAGCCATTGTATCTCTGGACTCCCACACAGCAGATCACGGTTTGAGTCCTGGACCTGATAGCCTGAAACTCACACTGGGAGTGTATGTGTGTGTGTGCCCAAGATTCTGGGAGGAGAATGGAAAAGAAGGGATTGTGGTGTGGCCATCCTCCCTGGGTGTGTGTGTGTGTGTGGGGGGGATTTCTCACTTTCCTTCTGTCTCTGTCTCTCTCTCAGTGAAGACTGCATGCATCCTATGGCAAAATCCTCTAAAAAAAAGAGTCTGGAACCCTGAGAAATTCCTTTGTGGTTTCTATTTGCCACTCTGATGGACATCTTCTTATAAGGATAGGATTTTAGTCGTTTTCTTTCCAGTTAACTCAAAGCCCCTTACCTTTGCCTAGCCTTTCCCACTTGGTTGGTCATTCTCATCCCGTGATTGCTCTTTTTGCTTCACTAAGTTTAGCCACTCTGACTCGTCTTCCCTTCCCAAGCAATTACCATTCACCTGAGCGCTTCACCTTGGCTTGCTCTCTCGCCATGAGATATCAGAATGTCTCCTCTTTACAAGTCATTGAACCATATTAAGGAAACACTGGATGGGGGTGTAGTTCCCCAGTTCTTCCAAATTGACCTCAAGGATCGGATTCTTCTTCCTGATACTCTGTACTCCCCCACTGTAGGTAATCTCTCCAGAAAACCACCCGGACTGCCTTCTCAGTTCTGATCCGCCTCACTGTTACTCTCTACCCACTGGAGAAGCTGTTCATTGGGAAAAGGACCAGATAAAGCCTCGAATAACTTTCTCACAGATGAAAAACTGGGCTTCCTCTCCAGATCCCAGGGGCCAGCTTAACCTTTAAAAGCCATGCTGTTTACAAATGGTGCTGTACAGAGGGCCAAGCAGCATTATCTCAAGGAGTGTGGCATTTAACCCACTTATAAACGAATGTTGGGGAGCGGGGAAATGGTATAAAGAGGAGCTGTGGCCCTGCCATTATTTCTTTATTTCTTTATGTCCACGTAACTGCCAGAAGGTGTGTGCTCTCGCAACGATGATACAGGACAGACAGACAGGGAGAAAGCACCCTCAGTGGAGTGTCGTCACACTACAGTCCTTTCTCTTCCATTTATTACCCTGTTGCTTTGGGGTACACATGTACACGTGCCCAGTGCATTTTTCAAGCTGCCAGGGCCAGCTGTGAGCCAGAGTTGGCCATATGGGGTCCGGTTCTCTTAGCCAGCAGGCCGCCCTGCAATTCCTCTGTAAGTCACACAGGGCTCCTAGGATTGCAAGTGAGAGCACTGGGTGAGACTCAGGGAAGCAGGGTAGCAGGCAAGATCTGATGGAGACTTGAGCAAGCTAGTCAAGAAGGAAGAAAGGACATTAGTGCGACTGAAAATAATAGAGAGAGGAAAAAGTTGCTAATGTATCCAGTGAGGAAAACCACTTTGAATGACCAGAGTCACTGAGAACACCATTAAAAACAATCATGGTGGTGAAAAAGGTAATGTGAACCTATTACTATTAGGAATACTCAATAATTAGCCGTATGAGTGTTAGTAATTAATAATAAATGCCTTGGGACCAGCAGTTAGCATAATGGCTATGTCGCTGGACTCCCACGTAGTCGACCACGGTTCATGTCCTGGACCCGGTGGCTTAAAATTCATGCCAAGTGCATGTGCGTGCGTGCCCAAGATCCTGAGAGGAGAATGGAGGAGAAGGGATTGTGGCATGGCCATCCCCTGGGGGACTCGAACTGTGGTTGAGACTACATGGGAGTCCAGTGACATAATCATATGTCATCTGTTAGTCCCAATAAAAGGTTTCCATACACTTTAAAATTTGTCATAATATTATCATTCCTTTTTTTTTTTAAAGGTTGTTGTCATAGAGCACATGTGCTTGATAGAGAGTGAGAAATCACCCTACAGAGGGATGGCCACACTGAAATCCCTTCTCCTCCTGGGATTGTGGACACACACACACACTCACATGCCCAGCGTGATTTTTAAGCTGCCAGGTCTGGGACTCTCTGGGACTTGAACCGTGGTCAACCATGTGAGAGTCCAGTGCCTTAACCACTACGCCACCTGCGCTAGTGTTATCACTTTTACCTGGCTATCACTTCATCCCATGAGGAAGGAACGATAGATACTATTATGCCCACTCTAGAAGTGATGAAAATGCAGTGAGAAGGCCGTGGGCACTTCAGAACCCAGGTGTCTTGATTTCCAGGCCAGGGTACCTTCCTTGCCTGGCAGATAATTGCTGCTCTGCCAGGAACCAGCCAGAGACCGGCCAGAAAGCTGCTTTCAGGCTTATCCCAATGCCTTGGAAGGATGTGCTGTGGCCTGGGGCCTGAACTGTGTCAGTGGGGGTAGCCGAGTGGGAGGAAGAGAGGCCTTGGCGCTGAGAGGTCTGGGTTTGGACCGCGGCTCTCCTTTGCCAGCCTGCATTCTCTTGTCTACCGGGTAATGACAATTACCTCGCAGAGGTGTTGTGAGCTCTCAAGGGCGTTCATGGGGAAAGTGCTGGCACATAACTGCAAGCGCACGCAAACATTATTCTAACAATGGCTGTAATTGTAGGTTCAGGACTCTAACTTGAGTAAAAGAGTCCAAATATGTATAAATTCCCACTAAGACAGGGAAAAATGAAAGTGAACTGGTAGTTTTCAAAGCTACCGAAAGGCTTATGAAGCTTTCTCTTTTTTAAAGTGATAAGAGAAAGTTACAAATTAATAATGGTTCGCATTCATTGAGTGCTCAGTATGTCAGACACTCTGATAAGCCTTAATATAGATATCCTCATTTAATCTATCATCACCTTATGAATCAGGCATTGTTCTCGTTTTACTTTCTTTCTTTTTTTTAATTGCCAGGGTGTGTGTACTCACCAGAGAAGGGAGAGCAAGAGGAGAAGGCTACTACCTGACGCCGTGTGGTCAGGCTGCAACTCCTTCTTCGTTTCTCCATGCTGTTGGGGCTCTGGGCATGCTCACACACTTGCCTGGCTTGGTTTTCAAGCCCCTGGGGCTGGGACTTAAACTGCAATTGGCCATGCGGGATTCAGCTCCCTTCAGGGAGCATTATGCCACAGAGTCAGCCTGGTATTGCTTTTTTTAAATGCCCTTTTATAGATAGGGAAACTCTGGCATTGTGGGGTTAGGGAATTGCCCAAGGTCACACATTGCATAAATAGTAAGATCGGAACTCATCAAGTTCATGCTCTTAGACATGTATAGCCCATGAAAGCCGCTTTCGAGAGTGTGTGTGTGTTCATGTACTTAAGACAGTTCAGTAGAAAAACACCAAATATTAGCACTGGATACCACTGGGTGGTAAGATGACAGGTGATGTTCACTTCTTTCTTTTTAAAAAATTTGCCAGAAGGTGTGTGCATTTGCCAGAGAGAGACAGAGAGAAAGAGAACAAGGGGAAGGGAGAACGCACCCTCCCCCATGGGCCATGGTCACATCACAATCCCTTCTCTTCTGGTTTTTCATCCTGTCGGGATTTGGGGCACACATGTGCAATGTGTTTTACAAGATGCTGGGCCAGGATTTGAACTGTGTGATTGGCCATGTGGGATCTAGCTCCCTTAAGCACCAGGCCACAGGACTGGCTTCACTTTCTTCTTTATGCCTTACTGAATTGAGTATACATTGCTTTTATCATTTAAAACATTTTTTTTCATGTTGATAAAGAACTTTAAAAAGTAAACCAGAAATGAGGCTTCAAAAATGTTAATATAAAAAAATGACTATTCCTTGGGTACATGCAGGGGCAGGAAAGATAAACAGCCACAGCATTTTCAAGGTCCAGTGTAATTAAACTTTCAGCATGTTTTCTTTCCAATCAAAGAAACTTTCATTCTAAGTTGAGAATAAAGATTATATTCCTCCCTGACACCTATAAGCTTGAGTTCTATTAGCCCTGTCTTTGGGGCAAAAGATCTGAATTCTATGCCTTGAGTAAGCTCATGATTTGAACACCAACATTAATCCAAAATTTTGCCAATTATTTCCTCTAAACATCACCAATGAGTTTTCAAAAATTTTTATTAATTTATTTTTAGGTTTTTGCCATAGGGTGTGTGCACTCACCAGAGAGAGAGGAGGCAGTAAAAGGGAGATGAGAGGGGGCATGGTTATGTCACAATCCCTTCTCCTCCATCATCTTTCTGGAATTTGGGGCACTTGTACACACATGGGCTCAGTGTGATTTTCAAGTCACCAGGTCTGGGGATTTGAACCACAGTTGGCCATCTGGGAGTCTAGCACCTTTACCACCATACCACCTGCAGACTCCAACCCGTGAGTTTTCTCTCTCTCTCTCTCTCTTTTTATTTTTTTAGAGAAAGATTTTTTTGTTATAAGGTTTGCTGGAGGGCTGAAGAGAGCCAGAGAAACAGAAAGTCAGAGAGCGAGAAATCACCCCCCGGGGGGATGGCCATCCTGCAATGCCTTCTCCATTCTCCTCTTGGGATCTTGGGCGCGTACGCACATGCACTCAGCATGAGGTTTTTTTTTTTTTTTTTGAGAGGTTTTCGCTATAGGGCACGTGCGCTCGCCAGACAGACAGAGAGACAGATAGTGAGAAATCACCCCCCAGGGGGGATGGCCACACCGCAATCCCTTCTCCTCCATTCTCCTCTCGGGATCTTGGGCACGCCCACACACGCGCCCGGCGTGAGTTTTAAGCCACCGGGTCTGGGACGGGAACCGCGGTCGACTACGTGGGAGTCCAGCGACATAGCCATTACGCTAACTGCTGGTTCCCTCAGCATGAGTTTTGAGTCACCAGGTCTGAGACTCAAACCATGGTTGACTACATGGGAGTCCAGAGATGTAACCATTACACCATCTGCTGTTCCCCCCTTGAGTTCTTAAAATCAGTTTTCTTTTTCTTTCCTTTTTTTCTTTTTAAACCACATTTCCCCTTTGCACATTTATTTACAACATATGAGCAATGCTTTTCTCTTCTGTGGTCACTGCTGAGGATAAAACGATGAAAGACAACGACACAGACATTGCTCTTACTCTTTCTCTGAACTCTGAAGTCTTCTTCAAGCAGAACTGTGATGATAAATGAGGATTCCACACCCCTGTCAACAGAGCTAGTCTTCAAAGATGGCCTCTGTGGGGGAGTAGAGGAATTGAAAGCAAATCGAAGGAACTCGAAAGCAATGACCTTTTCCTGTTTTTCTGCAGTTGGCAACAATGCAGGAGGAGCCTGAAAGACTGTCTCTTAGAGCCAAGGCCCCAATCTTTTCCTGGTGAGAACTCCTAGGGGTGTCCCAGGTCAGATAATCTGAGGGTGCGGAAGGAGGTGTGCTGAGAGGCCAAGTGGGAGTCGAGGCTGCAGAAGCTGTGTCCGCCTTTTACCCACTAGAGACTGCTTGGGAGCTGCGGGTAAGAGACTTCATGACAGTGAGGCTCGGAATTTAAGTACGCGAGGTGTCCAGGTTATGTTCCCAGACCTGGAATGACCCGTGATCAGGCTGGAGGTCCTGGCTGCCCCATATTGTGAAGGCGATGGGGAGATTTTACACTCAAGTTCACAGTGACTACTAGGTCAGTGAAAAGCTCCCATTGAAAATCATAGACTTGGGAAGAAAATGGAAATGTCTTGTTTGCCTTGTCTTTGTTCTATTTGATTTATTTTTTGAGAACACTGCCTCCAGATAAGTTTTAGAAAACTCACCTGCGCATGTGCATGACTGTTCATTTGAGTTTTGGTGATTTCCTTTTTCAAAGTAGAAAAATGGGATTCATTATCAAAGTCTTCTGGACTCTACTTCCAGAAGTGGCAGCTCTCTAAGCGCCTGGAGCCTCGAGGTTATGCAAATCTCTCTGCAAGGCATTTCCAGTCACAGCTTTCTAGGGTTTACAATATACCTGGAGTCCATAACATCTGAAATACAGAGTCTAATTTTTAGTATTTTTTTTTTTTACAGATTAAAGATCTGACAGAATTTTGTGTAGTTTGCCTATGCTTTCAAACTTTACAGATACAGTCTCACTTTTTATAAAAAATAGCTATTCATCCTACCTTCTGTAATCTTACCTCATTTTATTCCAAGCAACTTTATCGATCAGGATTTGATCAGAGAAGCATTAGGACTAATAGATAATAGATATAGGATAGGGATTTGAGCTCACGTGCTGGTGGGAATTGGTTAAACAGTCTAGGGTTTTTTTTTTTTTCCCATAGGATGCGTGTGCTTGCTGGAGGCAGACAGAGAGGGAAAGCGAGAAATCACTCTCAAGAGAGCATGGCCACCCACAGTCCCTTCTCCTCCAATCTCCTCTTGGGATTTCGGACCCTCACGCACACATGCCTGGCATGATTTTCAAGCCGCCAGGTCTGGGACTCAGACCATGGTTGGCTATGTGGGAGTCCAGGGCCTTAACTACCACACCACCTGCTGACTCCTTCCTATTTCCTTTATTTTTGTTTTTGGTGGCGGGGAGAGGTTTTTGCTATAAGGTACGTGCGCTCGCCAGAAAGACAGAGAGAAACGGAGAGACAGAAAGTGAGAAATCACCCCCAGGGGGGATGGCCATGCCACAATCCCTTCTCCTCCATTCTCCTCTCGGGATCTTGGGCACGCAAGCACATG